>NC_134172.1:28383181-28694563 GCF_964188355.1 Buteo buteo | reverse complement strand
GAATACAATTTTCTTCCACAGAAAGGAAAATAGTTTTGAGATTCAAAAATATTATCAAACCAGTAGTTCAACGAGCACGAAAATTAACGGGAAGCTTGTCTGTAGATCTGTCTCTTGCAGTTGTTTTCCTGCTTTAATTGACGTTTTTCCTCTGCAACGTGTCTGTAACATTTGCCTGCCATGTGGATTTTTGGGGGTCTGTTAATATGCTAGCATCTGCTGGAGTTCAGGCACGTGGGGAAAGCACCTCAAAAGCCTCCCTCCTCTGCTGCTCCTGAAACTTGTTACATCCGAACCACTTGTGATCCATCTGCTTTTCTGTCGCTGGTGAAACCAGCCACCGAGTTCAGGGCGGGGGGGGGGGGGGGAGCAGAGAAGCAATGTTCACCTAAGACTTGTTTCCTTAGGAAACACCCTGAAAAACTTGTCACTCAAAAACTAAATACAAGTTCATGGGGAAGCTATTTACACCTATGTATTTAGCTTATTGTAATTATACAATTAGCTACATATGTAGTTAAATCTATATATGCACATTTATATAACGTATTATTATAAATTATACAGAACATTTCACGTAGATATTTTATACGTGTCTATATAGCTAATTATGTAATTGTAGTCATTCTGTCACATACACTCGTGCGTGCACAGTTATTACAATCGCGCATAGACGAGGCGAGGAAACGAGACCCGTAAGAGACCGCCTGCCCAGAGACGCCGAATCCAGGGGATTTTGTACCCCTGCAGCGAGCTGCCCTTCAGGGGAGCGTGCAGGGGGAACCCGGGCCGAGCACACGAACCCGCAGCCACCGGCCCCTCGGCGGCAGTGCGCGGCGAAGGCGCGTTTTCCACCCCCCTGTCCGTGACACGCGTCCTTCAACAACGCCGAGCCCAGCGGGCTGCTGCTGCCGGGGCCGCAGCCACAGGTAACCGAGAGGGCGAGCGAGGCTCCGGCCGCCGCCTGAAGGGCGCCCTGCGAGAGGCCGGTCCCCCCGTAGCGAGGCGGGCGCCTGGGCCTCGCCCGCTGCCGGCCGGGGGAGGCGGGAGGCGGGCGGCGGCGGCGGCGCGGCGCCCGCCGGCAGCGAGGGCCAGGCTCGGAGCCGCCCGGCGGGCCGGCGGCTCGGGAGGCGGCCTCCCCCCCCCCGCCAGACCCCCGCGGGGCGGCGGGCACTTGCCTCCCATTCCCGCAGGAAGCGCTGGGCCTCGGCGGGCCCGGCGGCCTTGTGCTTCCTGAACTCCTCCTTCACGTAGCGGTCCCCCAGAGCCCGCAGGGCGGCCGGCAGCGCCCGGTGCAGCAGCAGGATCCGCCGGTACAGGCCCCGCGCACCGCCCGGCATGGCGGCGGAGCCCTGAGGCGGCCGCACCGGGGGCGGGGCGAGGGAGCGCCGGGGCGGGCAAGGCCGGACCGGGGAAGGCCGGGCCGGGCCGGGGGTCTTACGGCCGGTCGGGTCGGGTCGGGCCGGGCCGGGGCTCTTCTGGCGGCGGGCGGAGCGTGGCGGTTGCCGATTCAGTGACTGCACGCAGAGTATCAGCGCGTCTTGAAACTAAAGCTCTGCTTTATACGTCAGGAAATCATGCCGAACGAACTCGGAGACCGCTTTCTGCGGAAAATTCGTCTGCACCGTGTTCATCTGCACGGTGCTTAGAACGGTGCCGAGAAATTCAGTTGCAAATACTACTTTTAAAGAAGGTGGAGGATGAATGAGCAATCCGCATTGTTTCAAAAGGGTGCGTGCGGATGGCAGGGATCACGGTAAAAATAAAAAAAAAACGTTAATTTTTAGCTCCGTTTTCACCACCAGAAGAACAAACTGTGCACTTTATACCTGGGTGGAATTTGGCACGAATGAATTAGTCCACTAAAACCAAGCTTCATACACTTAAACTTGATTTATCTGCATTTTTAAGCATGGCTGAGACACAAGATGCAGTAAGAAATCTTACTGCCTCCGTGGGCCTGCTGGGGGCTTTGTGCCACCAGGTCGTTGTTACCACCGAGCCTCCGCTTTCTGTTACCTCCCACCTACAGCCCCAGCTGCAAGTCCCCAGCTCTGCCTAAAGGTTTTTCAGCTGTTTGACATCACATCCTACCCACCCACATGGAAAAATCTTCAAATGTCAACAGTCATGGATATTTTGAAAAAAGCAAAGAGTCTTAAAATCAGGCGGTGGCAGCAGTAGCAAAAGTCCTGCCTCATCACGGGTGCCTGTTAAGTTCCTTCCGGCCAGTCAAATCACTGATGCTTCAAAACAAAAAAGAAACATTTCTATAGGCCCAGGGAGCATTAAGCTTCCCCAGGATACTGATAACAAAAATGTACTGCATCCTGAAAAGCCCAAGTCATTATATGTGAGCAACAGAGGGAAGAGCAAACTACAGACTATTTTGCTCACTACCATTTCTTGATGTTTATTTATTCTCCCAAAGACTTCAGTGTTGGAATACTGAAGTTCCCAGTAACACAAAAGTTATCGAAATAAAAGAAAACAGTTATAGTTTCACTTTTTCTTACTGGCAGTTTCCAGGTCTCTTCATGCCTGTGATGCTCTCAGGGTGGGCGGACGGCAGGGGAGGCCTGATCCTCAAATTGATTGGTTTTGCTATATTTTCAAACTGTATGTTCTGCAGATGTTTCTTTGGGGAAGGATTTTTGGACTTTATGCATTTTGTCTACCCCTGTGTCCTTCAATATGTTCAAATCTTTAAAAGACTGAAGTTAAAAAACTAATTTGCTTTATCCATTTTATTTGTGGTGATGCAATTCCACTGAATTATCTGAGGGTGCATTCATTTACAGAATTTATTTAAATCTTTTGAATATAATGACTACCGTACTTAATGTTAACAGCTTTCTCCTTGCTGTATCCCTACTATGGGTTTTTTTAGAAGTCCTGTTCCCTTAGTGGCCTGCTTAAGCCCTCTACTGGGCACTTGCTTTGTGGCTTAAATGCTCAGGATGCGTCAGTCAGCTCTGTAACCTTCAACATTTTTTACACCTTATCTTTCTGTCTACAGAGACCAAAAGCCATTTTGCCCATCCTCTGGGGCAGGTGGTTCCTGCCTGGCAGAAGAGGACGATTCCTGCAACATCAGTGCACCTCTGGACTGCTTCAGCTGCAGCTCTTGAGCCTCCTCCTTGCACCTTCCCTAGGCGCTGCTGGAGGAGCAAGGAATTTGCCAGTAAATTCCCCATGGAGCAGAAGATAGAGCTGTAGGCTCAGCAGGCTGTTTGATAACAGGCTAAGTTGTCAGCCTTTGCCCATTAACAATTTTTATATCCCAAAGTCCTCAAAGGCCTCTGCACTATCAGGGAATGTGGAGAGGCTGCAGAGGCAGTTGAACGCCATATCCAGTGTGTATGGGCACAAAAGGACTCTCCATCAGAACTCGTTAAGATATAATAAGATATTAGAGGTCTTATTTCCATATAATGACCTCTCGATCATCAGTAGTCAAAGTATCTATGCCACGGCTTGAGTCCAGACACGATTTTAGCTAAAGTGCATGAGTGCAACTCCTCTGCTTGCCTCTTGCAGACACCTGCCCATGCTTCCAGGCAGCACTGCTTCTGTGCGGGGCACTGGGGCATCTGTGCTGCTGCTGCTGGTTCTCCGTGGCCTGGGAGTGCCTCTCAGCTTACACCAAAGAAAGAGGTACCTCAGGAGAGGGATTCATCCCACCCCTTTTGGGCAAGTGGAGGCAATTAATCCCTACTTTTCAGCTGTCAATAGAAGGATGTACTGGGGTATATGTGATTTAGATACCCCATAAAGGATTCTTCTGTATCCAACTGGGCTTTTGAGCACTGGCTCAGTGCTAGTTATGCTAAAGTCGGAGTGGATCCTACAAAGATACCAGAGTACCCCTGTACCATCATACTCCATAGTGCCTTTGGATCTGGAGAGGCAGCATCAGCTCTGCCATAGGACAGCACAAAGCCAGGCAGAGTGGCTTAGCTGATATATGAAATAATTATTTACATGGCTGGGACTGTGTGAGTAGCATCTCAGCCTTTTTTCAAGGATACACTAGAAATCTGTGGTAAAGCATAGATGCAAAGTGCTCTAGCTGCTTAGCCATCCTTCTGAGCTAGCAGCAAATCAATAAAAAGTAGAAGACAGATTTTGACCCTGTGAATCTGCCAGAGTAGCCCTGTTGTTTGCTACAGTCCTAACTCCAAATGTAGAAAGACTGGAGGAACATTTCCATGTTTATTTTTTTCTTTTATCGGTAATGTGTTGACTAAAGAAGATGAAGCTGAAGTATTTATTGAGCTGTTATAATTGCTGTAATTTTTAAAATTATCAAGAGCATCCTGAGAGGAGTTCTTTTTGTGAATCAAAATTAATGATTAAATATAGAATGCAATGACATGCTATTCCTTTCCAGAGCCATTGGTAGTCCTGAAGAAGCCAAATTGTATTGTCATCTGTTAAAAAAACAGGAAAATCTGCAATTTTCTTCTCTAAACTGTGGGTAAATGTTAAAGTACAGTCTGATTTCCTGCTATTAAAAAAAAAAGAGCATGTGGTCCTGTCCCATGTTTCCTATTTTTCCACTGTAGAGATCACAACAAAATTGCATCCCATACTTCAGAACTATGAATAGTTCTGTGAACTATGAAATGAAAGTATTAATAAACTCCCTAAATATTCAAATAGGTTCAAGACAGTTCCTTTTTGCATGGTATTCCAGACGGAGGTAGCCATTTCTGATTCAGAAGCCAAGCCAAAGATCTGTTATGATGGCACAAATTGCCTGCTAAATATTTTGTGGCATCTTCCAGTGTGCCTCGTAAACTATAACAATGCAGAATTATACCTTCTTTGTGGGAAACAACTGCAAAATGAGTAGTTTCATAAATGACTTAGGAAAAGCTATGGGTAACTAGAGATTCACAGGATGCTTCTGCCTCTATCGAAGTGGAGTAGAGCTTTGTCCTTGATTCAACAGGAGCAAAACCAGTCCTAGCATGGGACAGTCTGCTTCAAAACCCACCAAACAGTTGGACGTGCAAATTATTATACACGGATGCTGTTAAAAAATGGACCGGCTTTTTCCCCAGGGCTTGGGCGAACACAGGCTGATGAAGATACCAGCCATGTTTGCTGCTGGCTGCAGAGACAGCGGCCTGTCCATGTCTGGCCCAGGTGAAAGCAGTGTTCTTCACACAGGCTATGCTTGGTGTGCCCCAGGCTGGTCAGCAGGACAGAACAGTGAGAGCAGGACAGATGGTTTTCATTCAAAAGCGCCATTTCAGTGAGGAAAAAAGATGCCATAATAAATGCTGATTGGTATAACTCATCAGGATGGCTTCAGGTACTCATGTATGCCTCTCATAGTAGGATGAAACCAAATAATAGAAAGTATTTCTTATGAAATAAATACAGTATGTGACAAGTTTGGAAGGAAGAGTCAGCCAGCTGTTTCTGGACTTCAGTCAATTGCATGCTTGGCGCGTTGATAGGTTTTGGACATTAAAAGGAAGTTCTGCTTTGGTTCAGCTTATGCTTGAGCTGTTCATTCATTGCAGGATTTCTTGTTCTTTCATCTGAAGCATATGATCTGTATCATCCAAAACAGATTTTTTTGACAGACAAAAGAAGCAATTCCTGAGGAAGCTCTGCTTGCCTCCTGCAGTCTTGAAAGATGCCAAGTGCATTGAAAATCTTCAGAGAATTTAGCTGCCAAACTCTATCAAGTTTATGCTTGAACATGTGTGAGCAGAGCTTTGCAGCAAGCCAAATGCAGGCAGCTTTATGCTGGAGGAGTGGCAGGCTTATACGTGGATCCTCCTCCTCACCGTGTCCCCACCTTCCTCTCTGCAACTCTCCTCTCCCTAGTCCAGTGCCAGACTTCAAAGCACAGAGGCACCAGCATTTCTCAGGTAAGTGGCTGTGAAAGAAAGAAGGATTGTGAAGAACCTATGAGGGTTTAATCTCATTTTCAGAAACACCTACTGTTCAGCTGAAATTTTCTAAAAGAGTTCAACTCAGTGAACTGATCCGAAATTAAAATTTTGGCTAGAAAAATTAAAGAGCATCAAAACTCAATGTAAAGACGGGCAAGATATTTTTAGGGGAAAAATCCTCCACCTTCATTTATAGGCAGTGGTGCCAAATCAGGCTGTGAGCTGGAAATCTTTTTTTGTCCTTGAGCTATTACTGTTTTCAACATTCAGAGAAAACACCCAAAAGGTAGCCTATATTACAAAACAATTTTTCTACTTTTGAAAATTCAAACAGAAACTGAAAATGTCAATATTTAGAATCACTGTGTGTCTTCTCCTTTTATGAACAATCTTCTTGGTAAATACACTACTAATCCACTTGGTTACTCTGCCATGTGCTGTTCTGTTCAACCGCATTAAAATTCTGTAAAGGATGCAATATACTTCTGTTAATTCACACAAGTACAGTTTGAAAGAACATGTTTTGTTATTTCAAATATAGTATAAAGTGTGCTCCATTCATGGGTAAGCTTTGTTTTCCTGGTCTACTTAGTCATTGTAAAACTTAAAGCCATGCAAAGATGCTTCCACAAATCCATTAAAATTCCTTCCAGAAGAACACAAAAAGAGCACAGAAATTGTTATGTTGATGGTTGTAACAGAGGGGGAAAACATAACAAGGGAGAAGATGGCCAAACGAAATAATATTTTAAAAAGCTGCAGAAAAGACCATATGTGTGTGAATGGAAAACCATAGCTCAGCCTCAGAGCATCAGGAGGGGAGCACAAGTGAGCTGCTTCTGAACAACAGCGTCCATGGATCCTGGGAGCTCCAGGCAACGCGCCGTTGGGCCCCAAAGTCTAAACTCGGGGAACAAAACTAGCTAGGCTACATCACTTCTAAGATTTTAGCCCAGCTTCACATTAACCCAAAGGGAATTTAAAACACAACATAAACATGTGTTTAAACAAAGTTAGAAGAAAGCTTGTTGTCCTGTCTCCTGTTTTAATTAAATATGTTTTATATGAAAAGCATAGCTTACAAATGCAAGCTATGTGGTTTCTCTGGCAGCATTGCAGCTCTAAGTAAACACACTATAGTATTATTTTGTTTGCTTTCTTCCCTAATTAAGTTTTAAAAGTTTCCTCAGCTCTCTGTGTGGCTGCTTCAGTTTTGGCAGTAGTACTGTGGCAAAGGGGACTGGGAAGAAGACTATGCTTTCTCTTCCTCCCTCCCTCCCTCCCTCCCTCCCTCCACTGAGTAAACCAATCACAGATCAATTGGAAATCCCTTCTCGTTCTTTTAAGATATATAGCTGACAGAGGACATGCCACAAGTGAAGCATGAGCCCTATGGGTCATACCAGTATGAGAGTCCATACCCTCCCACTGGGAGAGAAACGAAGCAGTTGACTACACTGATCACAGGACATGCAGCTCAAGCACCCAGACTGTGCTGCACGCTTCACAGCAGAAATCGGAGCTGAGCCACGAAATTTGAAGCCAAAGATTAATTTTATCATCCTTTGAGGATGCTTGGATTTCTCCTTTTACCTTCCTCAGAGGCTATGGGTTTTCAGGTTCGAGGCTTTGCTATAAAAGTGTTAGCATTTCACAAATCCAGATCATTGTCTGCTCTTTAAAATGAAGCATGCGTAATCCAACATCATTCATCATTTTGGCATAAACAATATGCTATCAGCAAAGCAATTTCCCATCTCAGGCTCTTCCTGGCCCTTTGATAGCCCTCTGAATGCATCCAGTCTGTCCAGGACAATTTAACATACTGGCCAGGTACTGGAATACTTAACTGGCCTTGCATTAAAACACTTGGCATCACCCTTGATGTGAAGCACTGGATAGGCATCTCTTGTCCCTATTCAGTTTCTGATGTTGTAATCAATCAGGAAAATAAATCCAACATGAAACTGTGTAGCTCTGTAACTGTTCGTGTCTGTTTGTTGTGTTCCTACCCTGAAATTCAGCACCCCACTGCAGGCTGGGGAGTATCTGGATGGTTACTCATCCTGGGTTTATTATTCACTGGATCTGGTAATATTTGGGGTTACATTTCTTGGTAGTCAGGATTTTCCTTTGTGGTTTCTTGATATTACATCATGTATTAATGGTTGAGATTCAGGATGGAACTATAGGATACCACATGAAAAAAGGCAGCTTTAACATAAATACTCGAGGTTCCTTAAACCCGTTTCATCCAACAGCGCTATCACTGTTCATCAATTCCACCCTCCGCCCCCTTCCCAAACCACCTGAAGGCAGGATCGGTAGCGATCAAAAGACATGCTGCATTTCTTAGTATTGAAATGATCACATCTGTGAAATATGGGTTTTAATAATGAGTTTATTGCTGTTTGCTTTGTGAATTATGGCTTTGCACTTCTCCTAAACCAAAATAAAAGTTATTTACAAGGTGCCACAGGAAGATTTTTTCGAATGAAAAACAAGTAAGTTAGCAATCACTAACTCCTCACTGGTTTGTGAAAGTGGCATTTGTTTTTTTACTTCTTTGAGCTTTGATTTTACACTGAGATGTTGAATGATAATTTGTTCTTGTATGCTATGGAGCAGTAGTAGCTCCAGGTGCTATAGAAAGCACAAAGCCCTTCAACTGCAAAAGCAAGCTGTAGGAAAAAAATCATCAACTGTTTCAGTCTACCATGTTAGATAGTAGGATGGTCACAATCCCTTCAAAGAAAAAAGTTGGAGACTTTCCACTGATTGGAGATAGCAACTACAAAGTACAATAGCGTTGTTTATTCTCCTAGTTTGGTTTTTTTCACCATATATAAATTATAACATTTTTATATTAACTAATGGCGTAGAAAAAATAATTTATATTTTAAAATCCTTGACAACGAGTCTTGAAAGCAAAGTGTTTAATGGTGCAATGATGTACTTCTGGAGCTTATAGTGCAAACAGCATTCTGTAGGACAGCTGATAGGGTACAGTCTGTATTTCAAATATCAGGTTGTTTAAGAAATGGATACCCAAAATGAAGCCCAACTTTAAAAAATATCCCAGCATTAATATCTGGCAAGTCTTACTATGTTCAAGGGATCATTTTTTATTTTTTATGCATGGAGGAGCACAAGCATACATCTCATGCTTCATGAGCCTGAAATTCTTCAAAAGGACAAGAATTCTATCCATTCTGTTGTTCAGCTTCATATATCAAAATTGTGCTCTTCACAGCTTCCAGAGGGCTTTGCTGTGACTCATTTACTGTCTTCCTGCACTCTGTTTTCAAAGTTATGCCCTGGGAGCAAAATCTCTCATTTAAGACCTGGATTTCAAAGTGCTCTAAAATCCACAGGCATCTCTGACATGTTTTGAAAATTGTTATACCTCATCAGAGCCAGGGGCAACATTATCCATGCAGGTCTGAAGTCAGTTGGTCTAGCAGGTCTTCAGATAATGCTCATTCTTTTCAGCCTTCCAAGGAAGGACTGCATTTAATATGCTCTGAAATCCACTGGGATATGATGATTGTCTTGAAAACTCAGTTGTGACAATGATTGCAGGACAGTTCGCAGGGCAAATTTGGGGTCATTCCTCCCTCTCTGTGGAACTGCTTATAGCAATTTTTGATTCTTGTTTTTTCATGAACAGCTCAGCAAAATCTGGAGGTATGAATCTCATCCAATAGGTGTATATATTGGTCTGATCCTGAGCTCAGCTCTTGAGCTTACTGAATGACATTACTGAAATTTGGTAAATAGACAGTTTAGAAATATTTAACACTACTGATTGATTAGGAAAAGAGTAAAACAAAGTCAAAAATTGCTTTTCTGATTCTAGAACACAAATCACTTTTCTTGCCAGTAAATGCTTTCAATTCCTGCTCAGCTATTGTCTGTATGATACACGTGCTGTTGTAGAAGAAAACTAATAGGTATGCCACAGATATGCCACACCAGTAGTGTGTGCATATATATGCATATACATATTTTTATATAAATGTATATACATATACATACACCCCCATGCCCCTCCAAGCACACATATGTATGCTCATACACACACACACATGCATGAGTGCACACAAAACCGTTTTGTTATTGTAGCGGTCTGAAGTAATGTACCAAAAACATATTTCCCTGTTTTACTTTGTAATCAGATTTTTTAAGGTTTTTAATATGGTGACTTTTTTTTTCTTTCTGGTAACTCATCCCAGTACTTCCCACAATATAAACTGTACCCTGTACATGTGTACTTGACACTCACCGATTGCTTTGCATGCTCGCATTTCAAAATGTGCCTTCAGCTACATCGAGACTGCCTGTGAGTACTACATCCTCATTCAACAGATGGGAAACTTGAGAAACTGAGACATCCTGCAAAGCCAGCATTCAGTAAGACAGTGGCAGAGACGGGACAATAACTTAAGACATTCCTGGGTCTCAGTTCAGTGCTTTAGCCAATAGCTCATACTATCTTTGAGGTTTGCACAACTTTGTATTAATTCACACTGTGTCAATGTGACAGCTTTTACTTAAAACTTTTTGGACAATACCTCATCATCGTATGATAAGTTACCCATACAAAACCAATGTAAAGTCTATGGGAAGTTTAGTAAAATCTTTCTATATACACTGCAGAGGCTCTTTTGACAAAGGGAACATGCAGTTATTGAGGTTTGAAATCTTAACCCTAAAATGAACTGAAAGATGTTCCCGCAGCAGAGTTGCAAATGCCCCTAGCAGCAAAAGACTTGAAAGATACTGATTGTCTCTGATTGATGTTGAGTAACAGAAATATGTCTTAAGGCAAAATTTAAGCATTCATTAAAGAGGGAAAATAAAACAGCATTACAAAAAAATGAGGTTTCCCCCTTACAGTTTAGTAGTTACAAAATATTCTTCTGGCTCTTTAATTGCAGCTTGCAAAGGCTCTATACTGAGTCATTTAGTTTTTGTAACAACCCTGTCCTAGCCTTCTTATTGGCATTTACTCCTATGCCACCCACATTGAACTCCAAATCTGGATCCAAGGATTGCTGAGCTGTGAAGACTGTATTTGTGTAATTCTGCCAGTAACCACCCATATAACCTCAGAAGAATCAAAGAGAACTAAAGATATGCTGAAACATTCAAAAGTCGTATGAACACCACCAACCAGGAGATGCTCACAAGTTTAAGGATATTTTATATGCATCCTCTTCTGTTCTCTGGTTGGTCTTTTCAGGGTGGAGAAGGATAGGAAAGGATCAAAGATGGCTATTTGTGTTTGGTCATTTAGCAAAATAGAAGTTTTGTATTCCATCCATCTCACCTCCAGGCGGTGGTAAGTCAAATCTCAGCACTGCACCACACTGCAGGACCAGAGGAAGGCAGCTGAATGTTGCCACAGGGCAAAAAAGCATGTTTAAAAGGAGATGAGGACTGAAAACTGCTATGAATAATTAACATGGCTATGCTGTTTACCCATTCCACAGTTTGCTCATTCACTACCTAGTAATCATCCCTTCCTCAGTGGGTAAGTGTCTCCTTTTTGCCTGCTTGCTAAAGAAAATGAAGAGATTTACCCAGGGCCAACAAGAGGTCAAGGCGAGAGCAGAGCAGCCTCAGCAGCCTCACCTCCCTCTCCTGGCTTCACCCCTCACCCTGGGATTTCCCATGTCCGGTTTTGTGTGTCCCAGAGGAGTTCTGTCTTTTGGCTTGGCAGACGATGCTCTAGGGCTGGAAACAAAGTGTTCACCACTTCTAGTGTCTGAATTAAGTGTCCTAAGGATGGCACAGGCTCTGCTTCCGAAAAGCAGGTTCTTCCAGGATGTCTCAAAGTGAGCACCCAAAGGTGAATAACGCCAGCTTGCTCCTGAAGTGTGTCCGGATGGAGACTGCAGCTCTGCATGCAAAGCTCTCTGATTCATCTCTACACATGTATGTGAAGAATATACATCTTTATACATCCACATATGCAAGCAGACCTCTGTATTGAAAACAAGAAAACAGAAAATTATGTAAAAGGCCCCTCCCCACTGTTCAACCGGCTGTAGCAGTGATCTGGCACACCTGAGGACAAATGTTGTTCCATCTGTGTTTTTAACCAAGGTGCTTAACCCTCCCACCTTTATTTTCTGAGACTTTATGAATATTTTTCAAGTATTTAACTGCCTCTCTGTATTTCCTCATTCTCCCAACTCAGACAAACAAAATGGGTTGATTCATTTCAGGTTTAAGTAATTAGTTTCTCATCATTTTCTCTCCCTGACTCCCATGCACAAGCATAAGGCTGCATTGTCTGGGATGCATTGGCTGAGTGGAAGATGTTTATTTGTAATAAAGATACACCAAAATCTCCTGTATCCACTGGAAATGATAAACATAGAAATATGTCTATGAGTCTTCAGTTTGTTAAAAAAAAATGTGTTTACAATTACTATCTTTAGGTCTCAGTTTGACGTCACGGTGTCCCTTTAAACAAACAACCCAGGCAATGCAATGCTTTTCGGAGGGGGAGCAAAGGTTACCACTGACTGTTTTCTTGCTGGTCAAGAGACTCAGCAGATTTTGGGGGTTTGGATGAAAAAAAACCCACCCTTTATTATCTGAACAAATATTTTTTTTAACAGTTCCTGCGTAACCAAGTACATGGAAAACGTAAGTCAGTCAAATGAGAGAAGAGAATAACTAGGAGGACTCCGCAGAGTGTTTATTACCCAGAGTTATTGTGGAACACACCCGTGGACACATACACATGTGCACCCACCTGCCAGCATAAAAGGCAGAGGGTTTATATTAGCACGAAACAGGGACACAAGTGTCACGCTTATAGTTTTCAGGCTTCATCTTGTTTAGTTACTGCAGTAAGAAAATCACTAACATACATGACCACTTGCAGAAGTCATGGATGGCATGGTAACATGGGACAGCAGCCTGGAAATCTGCATCTGATTTATTTTTTATTCATTATTAGGTGTAACTGTGTTTAACATGAAAGTCCACATCCCATAATAGCTCTATTTAAAGAAGTTACACATATCAGAAAATATGGAAGACATTTTCTTGCTCTTGATTTTTTTTTTCTGAATACAATATAACTATTCAGAACCAAAACCCAGGATGTGATATCCAAACAAGCAGCTTCGCAGATACACACATTCCTGTTTTGTCCTGTATCCTGAATGCTGCCAGTCAGGAATCAAATGCCAATTCTGACGCTCTGAAATTATTTGAGGAGGGAAATCCAGCCTACAGCTGTCCCATTGGTAGCGTCCCTGCATCTCCTGCGGGGCATGTCTAAATTCGATATACAGATGGATACATCTGCTGTATATGGTCTGGTAAGAACTTTCTGTAATATTTTGACTGTCAGATCATTTTTATCACTGATTTCTGTTTTATTGCTATGAGGAAGACCATTTTTAGATCGGTATAATCACAGACTGAACTAGTAACACCTTACCATTTTTTTCTTTTCTATGTTCTGCCTTTTCTCCTCCTGTGTCCTCCCTCTCCCCCCCACCCCATCCCCTTTTCTTTTCTTCCTTGCAAACAGCACTGTGAAAAGCCCATTGTTGAGCAGTGGGGTTGTGACATTAGGGTCAATTCCCTACCCCTTTGCTCACATTCCCTCTTCTGCTCTCTAAGGGATGAAATCTAAGTGAGAGAGTAACATACAAAATTGTACAGAGCTTTGGACCCTCGCTTATAGTATAAACAGAGCCCTACAGGATGATGCTTCACTTTGAGCACGTTCTTGACTCCCACTAAAATCAACGCACATCGGTAGTCAGGTCTCCATGGATTAGGGTGACTGCCTTTAATGCAGAGCTTTATATCAACACATTGTTCATATTTGCTGCTCTTGCTTCCATGCACAATATTGGCCCTTTTTGGACAGCCTAGATTTTCTTCTCACCATCTAGAAGCCTGTACAACCCTGGACTGGATCTAGTCCATGCTGTATCCCTCAGCTCTGGATTGATTTGCTTGTATTTTAGAAATCAAGTATGATGATTTTCAAAGGTGCTTGTTCCCCTGAACTGCATCATCTTGTTGAGGCAACAGAACTAAAAGTTATAGGAGCAGAGCTGATGGAAGACAAGGGATTTCAAAATGATACACTTTGAACACCAGAAGTGTTAGCTGGTAGGAAATTTATTCTCTTTGCTATCGTTAGCATTCACATCTTCAGAAACAGACATGTTTTGATTGCCTCCTTTATTTATTTTTAATAAAACTATTTGCAAGAGAAGTACCTTACTGCTAGAGCGCCGTGCATTTGGGGTTGATTAGGTATAATTTTCTGCAGAAGACTTACAGAGATTGCATCATGTTAAGAGAAAAATGCACTAATAGCAGTGCGGTGCAGAAATCAGGACTGTGTCGTTTATCAGAAACCCCTGCTTACATGTATCTCTTTTTCAAGAGCAGAGGAGGCATGTTTGTGCATTTTGGTTCTTGTTTGTGGATTTCAGCTGGTTGCACCCAACGTAAGTTGCTTTAACTCCTTTTTTCATCTGGCAGCCACTCCTGAAGACAATAGGGAAGCTTTGCACCATCATAGGATTTGGCCAGTGTTTTGCTTGTTTGTTTTTCAACAAACAATAAACAAGTGGTACATAAGTAAAATACCTTGTATTTTCAGTTTTGCAATTTCCATTGTATTACTTGAGATATCTGCAGATGTTCTTCTGATTTATCATCCCGCCTTTCAGACAGATGACTTCCCCTTTCCTCACAGAGTCGAATCTGCACTGTTTTCTGCATAGAATCCTCCTGCAAACACTTCTACAGCCATCTGCATTGGCCAGTAGATGTCATTGTGTTTCCACCGCAAGAGCACATCAAACATACTCATCTGGCTGCAAATGCATATCCAGTCCTGCAAACAATGCTGTTGACTATTTAGGACTTTTTCTACCCTGCAGCAAAATATTTGTTAAAGATGCTTAGTCATGGAAGAGTGAAAATTAAGTTCCAAGCATTTGATAGCTGTGACTAACTAGCCAGAATACCCTTGGTCTCAGCTAATATAGTGCCAATGGTGTTATACAAACACAGCTTACTCAACAGGACACAAATCATTGTTAATAAACTATTACAAAAGATGCCAACAGAAGAGGACAGAAATAATGTCTCGTGGATTAGCCAGCTTCTTTAAGTAACTAGCTTGCTTTGCTGTGAGGTAATCTGCTCTTCAATACTCGAAGAGGCAAAACTGAGGATTTATACTTCCAAACTTTTTAGACCTTCAGAGTGTAATGAAAAGTGGCTGCAGCCTGTTATTTTTCAGCTATTTTATCCTGGACTATGTTAACAGCTTCCTAATTTGCATGATACAATAATATTTGTGATGTAATTAGAAAGGTCCATTTGAGGTCAAAATATGGTAGCAATAGAGAAGCAAACACTTGGCAGTCATCCCAGAGGTAGGGTTTTCCAGAAAGTCTAACATATTTTTTATCAGCAAAAACTCAAGATACATCATTTTAGGTTTTATTTTTAACCATCATTTCATAAACTTAATGAATGTAAATGGGCTTTGATACCTAAAAAGCTACATTCTCAATTGCAGCTCATTTCTCAAGCTAAAGAAGTAGCACAAGATGAACAGAGGGTGAAGTCAGCTTGCGACTTCTGTGCCAGAAATGGCACGTAGGGCCAAATTCCTCACTGGCAGCAACCAGCGAGGCTCCGCTGGCTCTAACAACACAGGAGACCCTTGACAGATTCAGGAGAGAACTGGCCTTCTGCAATGTGTTTTGAGTCCCAGGGGCCGGCCACAAAACTGAGTGAAGTCAATGGAAATCTTTTGCTTGCTGGCAATGGGCCGTGGATGAAGCCATGAATCAGGTTTTCTGGAGGCTGGGCGCAGCACATCTGTGTTGGGGTGAGGCAGCTGAAAGGCGCGGGCTTGGATTTGCAAGGACAAGCTCCATCCCATGAGTATGTCTCTGCTCAAGCTTAAGTAGCTCAGGAATAACCTGAGGTGATGCTGTGATAAATGACATTCTTCGCTCGCAATGCCTATGGGAGCTATGAGGACAGTGGCTTGTCCTCTTGCTTGCTCACGGAAACACCAAAACCCCTTTCTGGCCTGGGAGACTTTTGCACTGGGAGCAATCACAGAATGGTTTGGGTTGGAAGAGACCTTTAAAGGTCATCACCTCCAACTCCTTGCTATTGGCAGGGACATCTTTCACTAGACCAGGCTGCTCAGAGCCCTCTCCAACCTGACATTGAACACTTCCAGCGATGGGGCATTCACAACCATGGATGGCAACTGTGGCTGTTTCCAAGTTCAGATACGAGACATGTGCTGTAGGCAGAGAGGCCCTGTAACTGAGGACCCATTTGGCCATCTAGACCACCAAACCTTTCTACCAGATGAGCAGAAGGATGCTCAGTGGGGGCCCATAGGTACTGCAGTGGTTTCCTCTGGGCTGTAAGATGCATGGGGCATGTTTAAGGATCACAGCAGCATCACCTGCTGTTCTACAGATCAACTCACTTGCAAATACAGAAGCCATCCACAGCATAGAACGTGTCTTTAATAATATGCCAATGTCATCCCTTACAAAAAAAAAATAATTGTGTGACAAAATATAAGCCTTATATGAGTCCGGCTACAGGTGACATGCCCGTTTCCCTCACACAACTCCACACTCATGTCATACATCCTACTGCTGCTCGCTCTCCAAAGCAGGTAGAGGAATGTCTGCTGAGGCTGGGCTTGGGCTGCTGAGCTCCCAGTGCTCTGCTTCCAGACTTTCACACTTACCTGGCATTTCTCATCGGAATTGCCCTCAGGTAACTTTTTTGATCTACATCGGCTGAGCCGTAAATATAAAATAAGAAACATGCAGCCACTGTCTTGAGCTGTATTCCCAGATCAGTGCTTCCCCATCTGATTCCTCTCATTCCTGCTCCCTGTCCCTTGCAGCCAGGGCTCGCTGGCACATTTAACTGAGGATTTAACTGACTAAAAGCACATCAGGAAGTTTTCTACTTTTCTACACACTGTTTTCAGGCAACCTACTACTTCATTACAGTGTGACACTGTCAAACATACACAAAATGTAAAGGAGAAGAAAATAGGCCCTGGTTTTCTGTCTGCCTGAGGACATGCACACAGAGGTGGAGACAGTGGCGTGTATGCTGGTGGGATGGATGTAGGAGCCCAAAGAACTGACTTTAATCTGGACTCCAGCAAGTCTCCTCTGTCTCATTTTTCCATCTCAAACAGGGGAGGTAATGCTATTCATTATCTTGTTTCACCTGAGGAAAAATGTTATCAAGGTTAGTAAGGCACTTACATACAACAGAGACTAGAAAATTCCCACGCCTGCAAATGATCATGAAGAAATGACTGACTCTACTTGTTGTACCAAATGCAGTAGCTAAGGGAGACGATCACTGATTTTAAAATGACAGTAAAAATACTGACCTATCTCACTTCCTAAGCATGCCTTGGATATCCTCACCAACACAAATGTTCCAATTAAAAAAAACATATATATTGGTTGATGTAATTAGGGCCTGTGTTAGAACACACTTCTGTAAGGGAAATGAATGAAGAGTTTTTGAGTCTTGTACATGTTGATAAATCCAAGGTTTTCTGTATTTGAGCTGCCACTAAATTAATATTCTTTAACTTTTAATGTAATTGTACATAAGCTTGAGTATCCTTCCTTGCTTAGAGCAGATCTGAGCATGGGAAGAGTCAGGTTCAGTTGGAGGTTTTGCAGCAGAGTTCAGGGAACCAGAGCCACCCCCTGCAGTAGACAGGGAGACATGCGATCCTGGGGTGGCCGCGCTGCTGGCCTGCGTGGATGTCACTGCAAGAGCATCTCCGGTGGGATCAATTCCCCCTTATCACAGAGGCCTCAGAGAAGCACCTGGCTTTGACTTGTCACCTGGGACTCCTCCGCACACCACAGAGGCAGCTCACTCCCTGCACACCCTGGCTTGCACAGCCATGAATCTATAAGACATAGCACTGAGAGGCATAAAAAGAGATGTGCTGGGGTGTTTCAGGGGTTTTGGTGTTTTCTACCATGGTATTTTTCTCCAGTTGCCTTTCTGTACCCCTGTGGGTGCCACTAGGTTCTCCTAACTTTGACTGCCTAAAAGTTAGGCAGGGACGCTAATTCACTTCTCTAGGCTCCTGCTGCAGTTGGGACCACCACGTCCCAGCAAAATCTCATCACGTCTTAAGAGACAGGTCTAACACTGACAGATCAAACCCCCTTTGATTCCTTCTGCTGCCTGGGATGGGAGCTGAGGCTCCTGGGCACCTCACTGCCCCAGCTCAGGCAATTGACTTCTGAGGGCGAAGACGATGGACTGACTCCTGGTGAGTGCTGTGCCCACCTTTGCTAGCCATAACGGCAGGCTGTGCACCCACCAGGCTCTGCATCCTCCAGCCTTGGGGTAGATTCACCTGTACCTTGAATCTCTTGGCCATTTTTAAAAGAAAGAAATTATCAAACTTTGCAACAGCAGAAAATCTAAGCAAGAAAACCTGATCATGTTCATGCATAATAATTACTCTTCAACAGGGTTATTTTGCATTCTAACTGTTCTTAGCATAGTATCATCACAAAACTCTCTTGGTGTGCTCAGTGTGGAAAGTCAGTTGAGATGCTATAATGATGTCGAAATGAAATGCTGTCAGCGCAAATCCATAAAATGACATAACGGTGTCAGAAATGAAAGGGAATCATATCAGAGTGTGTTCCAGCACCACTCAAAAATTTGTGAGAGGAAAGGGTGCCACAATTTGGGGACAATGTTTGTTATGACAGAAATGCTCAAACAGCTTAAAAGGGAAACGGCGTTTGCCAGCCGCATCACTTTTTAATCCAACAGATTTATCAAGAAGTTGTGCTAATTTCCTCTATAAATATCTCTGTGAGCGGAATGGTGCTTTGTGTTGCAGAAAGTGGTTTTTAAGTAGTCAGAATTCCAGGTTTCTTCTGAAATGGAATAGGAATGTTCATTGCATTGTTTGCTTAAATAAACAGTCATTTCTCTTTTGAGAGAAGGAAAGACAAAACACTTCTCATCCAGTTATACTCCTTAAATAAACCCACATCCCCATGTCTGTAATACCATCCTAAACAAAGGACCCTTGAGTCATCACAGGTAGGAAAAATCTATCCCTGCATCTATTTTTTTTCTACCTTGCAATGGTTACAAGTGCCTAGAAATTCCCACACTCTTTCAGGAAGGATCTGTATTTTGCAGCTGTTCACCTCCCTACCATGTAAGGTCATGCTCAGCACCAAAACTTGAGGCAGAAGAAGGAGGGGTGGGGAGCTGGCTTCCAAGGTGGCCTATGTTCACCAACTGGCTGGGCATCGGTCTGCCTCTGGGAAGTGGTGGGTCGTTGCCTTTGCTTTGCCTTGCTGTTTTTTCCTCTTTCCTTCACCTATTAAACTGCCTTCATCTTAACCCAGGAGTTTTCTTGCTTTTGCTCTTCCTATTTCTCCCACCGTCCCACTGGGTAGGGGAAGTGAGCAACCGGCAGCGTGGGTGCTTAGCTGCTGGCCGGGGCCAACCCACCAGGGAGGTGAACTGGCTAGCTGAGTAAAACACTGCCCTCCCAAGCTTTTGTAATACTTTGCATTTACCTTAAGTCTGCAACATAGGCTTTGCTAAGCTACCTCAAAACTAAAACTCTCTCTAAACACTTCTAAAAGTCCTCTTTAAAGCCAAGTGCTGCAGAGGACATAGCAAAGGGTGAAATAGCATGCTGCAAGAACAAGCAGCCAGCCTCATCTGCTGCAGCGCACAAACACAAAACTCCAGCTGGTGGCTCCTATCCCTGCCCCATCCAACGACTAAGCTAGAGAACATCACGGTAAGCTGAGAATTTGCAAAGGCTCCGTGCTGACCTGACTTGGCTTCTGGGGAAGCCCTCTGGCACCAATGGGAGCAGCCTGACTCCAAAACACTTTTGACTTGATTTGCTAATGGTGATGAATTTGCCATGACCTTCACTATGGTGTCTGAGGCTTAATTACCTTCATTATTAAAAAGGAGTGGTATCGCTTCTGTTTGGAGCACTCTGACTTCAGCTTCTCTTGGGACTACACTTGTCCCTGTGTTTGAATACCCGTCCATAGTGCTTGGAGTGGCAGCCATGCCAGGGGATGCTCTGGTTACCTATGAGTTTGAAGAGTCAACCATTAAACTCATGGCATATGCACACAGAGAGTGAAACCACTTTTATCTGCTGATTCTCAGTGGATCTCCTGGATTACATGCAGTTACAGTGCTAAATACTCAGACTGTATTATAGATGGTCTGGAAAGTGCTCCTGACAAGTCAAATTCATACAGCATGCAATGCTTATATTAGCATCCTAAATACCGGAGATTGACAGTATTCTTAGTTGAAGCAATAGGTCAGGTATGTAGCCACACAGCTGTCCCATGGTGTCTCTCCTAGGAGAGAGTGATCCCTCCTCGAGACACTCCCATCTTTCTCCACCTCAGCACTGGAGGCTGAGGATGCTGGCCTAGACTTGAGACCTGGATTTTAGGCAGCTAAGATAAGGTGAGCTGCAAAGACTGTGTTAATGAAGCTTACCGACCAGACTGTGTCCGATGTTCATGGGTAGAACCTTCAAACAAGACAAAAGAGTTTGCCTGAAATTTCAGCTGATGACAAGAATTTTTCTAAGTGCCTGTCTGCTGTAGGGGCTTACGCTACATTTGCCAGTGCTTGATTTAAATAACAAAGTAGGTTCTGATTACTTTTTTTCAGCCAAAGTTGTCTTTTAACAAAAACTAAATTTGGTTATTCAAAACTATTCCATTACTTGATTTGAGAGGCTTTTACCTTCAACTGCCCATACTGAAAAAAAGACAAAATAGTATGGAAGTCTAAAAAGTCCACACTGGTGTTTTACAACACATTTTCATTCTGTGGTGACAAATTTCTTTCATTTCCTTTCTACGGAACCAAAGACCTTAAAGAAACACTCAAAGCTGAAGTAAACTATTTAATTTCAGGTCAAGAAAAATGTATGTTTTACATGACCTGAAAAATTTTTCAGAATTTCTGATTTCTACTACATTCAGAATAATTATTGAGTGATCATTCAAAATATGTTTTCAAAAGATCCATCAGACTTTCCAGTGAAATAAAATCCTACCTAAAATGCTTGGATTTTTTGAAAAGTGGTTACCTCATATCAGCAATGGCTGAAAACAATATTGCTAATTTCAAGGGAAAGATATTTTTCTACAATGATTTTGCAACTTATTTCTGCTATAAAAATGGTGATAAGAAAAATTTCAATTTCATTTCTAAATAGATATTCATGCAGATTGAAACTCCTCAGGAAATCTCTGAAGGTGCTGCTGATTTTGACTAAATAACATTATTCAGATATTTGCAATTTTGACAAAATATTTCCTTTTGACTAGGAATAGGACATTAGGCTTTCATTTGTGTAAAATACACTCCCCAAAGTAGTAAAGAAAGTGGAAAATCATGTTTCACATTATGGTAAAATGGTGATATGTTTTAAAGCCTTTCAATTAAAATTTTGATTTCTTCAAGGAAGGTTGAATATTCTTTTTTTCCCTGTATAAACAGGATTTTCACTCAAAGAAATTCTCCAAGATCTTCTGTACATTCATATATTTTAAAAGTAAGTCTATTACTATGTCAAATGTGTCTCACTGGAAAAAGCTATTGACTTTTCCATTCTATTGCTTTAATTTTCCACTACTCTTGTATGTTGGAATACTCCAGGTGGGAGCTGCGTGTGCTTCTGATTATGCTGTGTTACACAGCAGGGAAACTTCTTATCTCAGACTGGTTGCCTGGCTGAGAAAAAAACACATTTAAGGTAGTAAACACAGCTGTGGAAGAAGTATTTTCTATTTCCTTGCTGTTTGTTTTAATGTACTAAAATGACATAATTATGGAAGTTTGCAAAAATGCCAAAATGTAAAACACAATAATAATGTGGTCTGTGTGTTTCTATTATAGTCTATATGTCTCCAGATATAGCTTTAAACAGTCTAAGAAAATCTTTAGAAATGTCTTTTCTGCTTTATGCTCTGTTTTGCCCCAATAAATAAAATACAGGATTTCAGAGAAAAGGAATTTAAAAGTAATCTTGTGGTTACACTGGTATTAATAAGTGTTCAAATCTTGTTCTTGCCATTTTTCATGCCAGCTTGGAACTTTTGGCTTGAAGATTTGTGTTTCTATTGTTTTCTTTTTGACTCTGTGCAAACACTTTAAAGATAGGAAATTTGCAGATCTGTGGGGGAAAAAAAAAAAAAAAAAAGAATAGAGGTTTTGTAAATCTAACCACCACAACTTCATTTGAAGAAAATGAAATCTGAACTCTGAAAGAGGACAATGCCTTTTACTTATTTTTTTTTCAGCTTGCAAAGAAATAAAGTAATACAATCCCTTTTATTTCCTATTTAAATGAGGCTGAAGCGTTTTCATCTGTGGTGTGTAAAGTCTGCTTTGCAAAGAATAAATTCAGAGCACACATATTGTAAGTATTTCCCGAGAGCACCAGGCTTATATTGGTTGAGTAAACAGCACTACAGTATTACAATTATAAAAATAAAATGTGCAGAAATATGGGATCATCACTTTTTTTTTAACACTCCATTACTTTCTGAAGTCCTAGTGGGAAAAGGTTAAATGTGAAGCCCTCAATAAGGAGCTCTGCTCCATTCGAGCTGTGACCGTTCTCCATCACCTATTATTTCACCAAAAGAAGAATCAGATTTTGCTAGAGATCCTAAAACACCTGAAGCCATCTCCCCTGAAATCCTATGTAAGATAACACTAACAACGTCCTGGCCACTGCGGTCTATGGAGGATTTTGTCTTTTATATCATGATGTGTAAGCACACAAAGGGCTGCATAAAGTTCTTTTGACTGTGGCTGGAAAGACTCGCACTGGCACCAGCGTGCCTTTGGATCACACTGTACCATCTTTTCACTCCATCCACAACTATTATTTCGCTGCCCAGAATTGTTGTAATATGACTGCCTCCCTTCATAATCTCTGCATTTTATCTAGCTTCTTTTCCAAAGCCAGAGAGGATAATTGTCATCTCTTGTATAACACAGCAAAAAGGCCGAGGACAGGCTTCGGGGCGATGGCTTTCTCTGCTCACCAGTCCACCCTGTACCTTCTCCAGACTGTAAGTACGTAGAGGCAAAGAGCAACAGCAAGCATGACAAGGATTTCTGATCTGCCTAAAATCAGTAACAAATGCCAGAGGAAGAAAAGATTTCAAGTCCAATTCGTCGGAGCAGAATCCTCCAACAAAGCGGGATGGAGAAGAAAGAGGGCAGGGGACAGTAACTAAAGGTTGGGTACCGAAATGGGTAGGCTAAGGCAGAAGCTACAGCTCTGTGGTTCCAGGTATGGAACCAGGAGAGGGAGCATGGGCACACAAAGCATCCATCTACCCCCACTGAAGCCGAGAGGGACCCTTTCTGTTGGTTTTAGCAGGACCTGGATCATGTTGGTGGTTTGTATCAGGTGGGTTCCCCATAGAGACTGGGGAAAAGGAAGGGGCAGCCATGCACACCTTGTTGTAAAGAGCTCTAGGGTTAACTGCTGGTCCTTCAAGTGATGAAGAGTCCCAAGTCCAAATCCAGGCATTGTCATGCACCCATTTCTATCAAAGAGGGCTTCTGAAATCAGGGTGATGGCTCATTAACCATGAGGGCTTTATTTGGCAGCACGTGAGGAAAAAAAGTGGGATTTTTCTATGAAACTGACAAAAAGATTACTGCAAATATACAGATTTGAAGGCCAGAACAGCAATCATTTGCTCTGATTTCCTGCACAGCACAAGCCATACAACCTAATTTGGTCGTGTCTGCATCAGTCATTCATTCTCTGCTTGATCTGAAGATCTCCCTTGAAAAGCCAGGCATCTTCATGAAAAACTACAATTCACGCAGAAGCCACCGTAACCCTTTGGGGTTTTTTCCAAAGGTTAATTTACCCTTTTTGAAAGAGGAAAGAAAAAAAAAAGATAAAACATGTCTTACTTCTAATCCAAATGTGTTTTCAATAAATATCTTTAATGAAAATTCTTTTCCTTCCGTAGGTATTCACCCAGGTGGTACTTTACCTCAAAATACATGCCCGCCTCAAAGTCTCTTGAGAAAAAACACCTTATTTCTCATTCCCAAACCAAGGCTTTTTCCTAATAATAAAAGAACTAGCAGGCTCTCAGAAGCACAAATGATACAGCCCCAAGAGCTATTTTTCAGTCACTGACTAGAGAACATTGTGATGAAGAAATCTGAGCTGAAGAAGAAAATAACCTCCATTTTTCCAATAAATGAAGATCTTCACAGGAATGTAGAATGAATCTTAAAGCAGAGCATCTTGATGCTTCTTGCAGCAGGGCCTCTTTCAAGGACAAAGATGTAATTCAAACATGGAAACCAGAAAAAGAAGAAAAGTCTTTTCCTCTACGCTTATGAATATGACGGTGACCTTACAGAGCCCCTTGAAGAGACAGCACTGACAACGCAGCCAGTGACATCCAGCTTCCCTGCAGGGCTGCTCACAGCTGCAGGCTGGATTGTGAAAGATGAAGGAGGAGAAGGTTCCCCTGTGCTGCATAGGAAAATTTTAGGAGACCAAGTTTGGATTGTGGCAGCGTACGTTTTAGTGAAGGACATAAAAGCTAAGGCAGAAGATGAAATAAAATAATATAGCCCTGGAATTGCAGTCACAGGGAAAGTCTAGCATATATTTATTTAAAAAATAAGGCTAAGCTATAACTGAGGAACTGAACGTCAGGTGGGTTGTATGACAGATGCAAGTTATTAAGTCCTTTCATAGATATTATCTACCTCTAGCTAGCATACATACTGTCGGTGAGTATACATTGATAAACCTAATAGACGAGGCCAGACAGACCACGTAACATAAGTAATAAGGACAGGACCATATGACGAGACGTGCTTTTGCTATTTTGATCTTTAACCTGCAAGGTCTCCTGGCCCCTTGTTCAGTGTCACTTCTCGTATTCACTGCTCCAGCAGCCTAATTGCTGTGGTTTATTTCTGCATCCATTCCTATGGTTTAATGCTGCCTGATTCGAGCTGATTGCACAGGCATGCTAAGCTCGCACTAAACTTCGCATTAGCTAAACAGGAGTTTCGGAGAGTTTTTCCTAAGGCTGCCATCATCCGCAAATCCTTCAAGGTCTAAATTATAGAAGTTTGGCTGACCTCTGTAGGATAACAACATATTAGATCATTATTCAAAGAGGAAGATTGCAAGCTTAATTCCTGAGTTTTGTAGGGGAAAATCTGCGTGCTGCATTGCACGAGGGCCCCCGCGGGCGGGCTTCCCCGAGCCCCTCCGCCAGCAGCCCTGCCCTGCCCTGCCCTGCCCCGCTCCGCTCAAAACACACCAAAGGGCCTGAAGAGCTACGCCTCAAATTCTTTGACCGGTCATCTTTTAACAGGGATGTCAGAGATCTGGGAAAGCATTCCTGCGGCATTGGGATGCAAAGGGATTTATCTCACATCTGAAGTCCCGCAGAGAGGCAGCGACCCTGCTCCTATCTGAGAGGCTGAGAAGTGAGTTACGGCTGAAGGAGATGTGACAGGCGGGAGAGAATAAGCAGAGTGAATGGCCATACTGGAGATGAATCAACCCTCTTCCTTAAGGAGCAACTGCCTTTGGCTACTTGGAGCTAAAAGCTACAGTAATAAATTTTAAGGCCTGAAAAGATCATTACAGTCATCCAGCCCAGCTGCCCACTCATCCAGGATGCTGAATTTCCTGAAGTCGTTCCCTCCTGCCCCTCCTGCCGCCACAGCTGAGGTCCTTCCCTCCTCTGCTTTTGGTCGGAGGCCCTTCCCAGCGTGCCACGGCCACCACCACCACCCCCTTCGCCGTGCCAGAGCTCTGCGGCACCCTGCCCGTGGCACCGCAGCCGGGCAGCGAGGGCAGCTACGGCAAGTATTTTCTCAGGAGCGTTTCTGGCAAGGGGAGCTTTTACATCCAGCCCTCCGGCGGTGCAGGCTCGCGCTCTGCGTCAGAGCAGCACCTCCAGGAGCAGTTCTGCCCATGCAGCTCCAGGTCCGTGCTCACACGCCTGTAATGGAAACGTCAGGCAACTGCACAGGGAGCCATGCTCCTGCAGCTCTTGCTGCTGACCCAAACTGCAGATCTGAAGATGGCTCCGTCTGGTTTGCGTCTTGTCTTTCTCGGAAACCGCTGAGCCTCACATCAGTCAAAGTACCTACAGCTCCTGGAATAACAATGCCCAGCTCCCTGGGGAGCGGGCAGGTAGAAAAACAACTCGGGAGAAGTTGGGTTTTCTGATGACGTTTCTCTGCTGGCCTCCAGGACCTCAGAAAGAGGCTGGTGTTACACCGCGATGGAAGCAGATGGGCTGGGAATGGGAAAAAAGACTGGGATGGGCTTTCCCTGAAACATCCCACCCAGCCCAAAGCAGATCTCCTTATTTATAAACATGGGTCACGTCCACGTCGAGCCCTTGAATCGAAGGACAACGGGAGGTCCCCATCAGCCCCGTGAGCTCATGTGGACAGAGCTCCAAACGGGAAGGGAATGGGTGAGTTCATTGAGTATTTCCCAGTCTAGAGGGGCAGGGCCCGGCTGGACTGTGACTGCCAGGCAGTGGCCTGCCTTGGGAAGATTGTGATGCATCAAGAAACAGCTAAGCAACCCCCCAGTGACCCTGGCAGGCACACCCCAAGAAAGGAGGGAAGGGGGGCTGCAGGCAGGAGTCTTGCGTCTCTAGGAATCTCTTAACATCATCTTGTCCCACACATTCGGCTCAGTCCGCTACAGCTGACGCTAACAAGGAGCCCTGGCTCCTCCTTTCAGTCATGTCGGTGCAGTGTGGGGGCAATAGGTGCAAGTGCAAGCTCCTTGTGTCAGCTCCCCGGCAAGGAAAAGAGAGAGCCACAATTTGCCCTAAAAAGCAAATTCTAATTCTTGACATTGTACGTCATGGGTTTTATGCGCAGTGCAATTTACAGGCCAGAGGAGCGAGGCCAGCAGAGCCCGGGCTGCGGCCAACCCCAGCAGTGAGTCCATCAGCCGTGGAAATGCCGAAGTGACAGGTTCACTTCGTTAACTAGAGGCCCGGCGTTTCCTGGGCACGCTCAAGCAACTGGAAAAGAAAAGGCTGTTCCAGGGGTGGGAGACGACCGGAGCCTAGAGATCACTTTGGAATGGAGGGCAAAACCAACGCCTACCCCAGTGCTTGAGAGGCCAGACAGGCTTCGATCCCGAAGTCACATGTGCATCCTACCATCAACACGAATGGTGACCTTCAGAGGAACACAAAACCTCCTTGTTTTTTGGAGGGACATAAGTTCTCCAAAGCAGAGCATGTCATGCTTAGGTGGAGAAGTGCCCATTTTCCTGTCCCTGAACCAGCTGTACCCACAGCCGGTGGCTCTGCAGAAAGCCACTGAAATTCGAGCAAAACATCCTAGATTCTTCCCTGGGTTTTCTGTCGGGTTTATTTCTCCTCCCCTTCTCCCAAATGTTGGGTTTTTTTCAAAATCCCTTTCCTGCATTTTTCCCTTTTATCACTACCCTGTGAATATCTTTCTGGGTAGTTCACTGGCCCTCCCCACTGGATTGCCGCTAGCTTTTGCCCACAATGAACATGACAAGATTTTTACTTTGGAGCAGATGTAATTTTTTTTGCCCAGCCTTAGGCGAGAATACAAGGACTTTCAGTCCCTTTGCCTCTTCATTCCGAAAATACTCCCCTAGGTAAACAAGTCCTAAGCCTAAGACGATGCACTGGAGCGCCAGGAAAGCCCTCAGTTGTCAAAGTTGTTTGGAAATCACCGTTTTCTGATGCTGTAAAACAAGAGTTAATCCCTGTTTCCACTGTGGAGGGCTGTTTGGGATTTTTTTTTTTTTTTAAAGAAGGGAAAAAAATGCCTTTCATTCTTCGCCAGCAATTTCCATGGAAATAACGTTTCCAGCAAAAACTCAGTGCCCGAACGAGAGTATTTTATGCAGAAAGTGAAAGATTTTCTCTGAACAACTGCAAGATTTCATCCAAAAGTCTGAGAGGCTTCATCTGACATGTTTCGCTCCTTGACTGGAAACAAAGCACGGCCGAGCGGGAGCGGAGGGAGAACCCCCTGCAAATCCCCCCCCCCCCGGTCCCCGGTCTCCGGGCGGGCCTGGCGCGGAGGGTTCGGCCCGCGGGGATGCTCCCGAGCCAGGAACGGGGCAGGGCGGGGCGGCCGGCGGGCACCGGCCGAGACACAGCGCCCCGTCCCGCCGCGGGGCTCGCTCGGGGGGCCCCACCGCTGCCTCCGCGGCAGCCCGTCCCGGCGCGGGCGGCGGGAACAATCGCCGCGTTGTCCGGCCGCGGCCGCCGGCCCGGCGGCTCCCGCGCCCCGGTCCCCGTGCCCTGCGGGGAGAGCGCTGGCGGGGCCGCCCGGCTCCGCGCCCGCCGCCGCCGCTCAGTCTGGCCCCGGCGGGGGCGGCGGCGGCGGCGGGGAGCGGAGGGGGGGGGAGCCGCGGAGGGCGGGGGGGGGAAGCGGGCGGCGCGCAGGTAGCGCGGCGGCGCTGCGCCCCCCGCGGCCACGCCGTGGCGCTCTTGTCACGGGCACGGCCGCCGCGCGCCTCCGACGTGTCCGTGGCCGCGGCTGCGGCGCCCCCCGCGCCCCGCGCGCCCCGACCGGCTGCAAGCGCCGGGCGAGCGCACACGCACACGCGCACCCCCACCCCGTCCGCGGTTTAGCGGGGCTTGGGCCCGAAAGGGCCGCGGCTGGAGGCGGGGGCCCCGGGCAGCCGCTCAGGCGGGGCGGCGGGCATGTGCCGGTAAACAATGACCATATTGTGAAATAGAAAACAGACTCCGGCTCCCTCTGAAACGCTCGCTCCCCACCGGATGTGTTAAATAAAAACCGCTGGGGGAAAAAAACAGCAGAAAGTCAAGAAAATCGGGTTCGGGCTGGGAAGGACGAGGGGCAGGAAACCCGCAGACGCCCGGTGATCTTCGCACGGACTGCGACGGCCGCGGATGCCTTCAAAAAAAATCCGCGGCGGTATCTGCTGGATTTCCCTCGCCCTCTTTTTTTTTTTAATTTAATATCAAAAGTTTTGTTGGTCGTGTGTCGTGTGTGTGTGTGTCCCCGCCGCCTTGCCACTGAATAAAACAAGAGCAAACTTTCTCTGCTGCAGGAAACCGATCCAGATTTCCCCGGTGAGCTGCAGGAACGGCTTGGCCGGGACCCGCCGCGGCTCCGGACGCTGCCGGGGCCGGCTGCGATCCCAGCGCCCAGGTCCTCTCCTGTTTTCTCCCTTCAAACGGCACCTTCCTGCCCGGACGTGTTGAAGTGCGGTGCCCTGGAATTTATGACACAAATGGGCTTTCCCCCCACCCTCTCCCCCTCTTCATCTGTTTAAAATCTCTACCGTCCCTTCCAACTGGATGCAAATTGGGAGCTTTAATAAACTTACTTCCCCCCCTCCCCAGTCGTAAACATACATCCCTCTCCGGTTCCTCTCTTTAGAAAAAAAATAAAGGCGGGGGGGGGGGCATTTCCAATGGGTTTAAGTAAGTGATTCATATAATGAAATGCTTAGGGATTTGTTTAATGCGATTTTATATGAGCTGTGGACATTTCCAAAGCAAACAATAAGTTCAAGTACAACATGCACGGTTGTGTTACAAGTGTTACCCAGCTGGCTAGGAGATCTTCGGTGAGCAAACAGGCTAAATCTGGAGAGTAAACAACTTCAGAAAAATCTACAACTCCAGGTCACTGAAAACAGCCTTTTATTTGTTTTCCTTAGTGTCTAGTAAAATCTGATCCATTTCTTTGCAACGCTGCTGTAAAATCACCAGGGTCGGGGCATCACCAGCCCGCGGTTCGCCCCGGCCCGGCCGCTGAGCCCATCGCCTGGGACTTGGGTGCGTAGACGGGCGCCGAAAACCGGGTGCTGCTGGTCGGGGTGCTGCGGCGGCCACGGGACGGGGACACACACCCCCGCACAGCGCCAGCCCCTTCTGGGGGGCTGTCACCCGTGAAGTGGGCTCTTGCGACGGCCTCCAAGCGGTGAAGCCCCGCGGCGGCCTGCCAGAGGTCCTGCTCACACGTAAGGGTGTCCCGAGCTCCCCTCGTGACGGGGATCTGGCCCTGGGACCAGGTGGCGAGCATCGCCAAGGGGCGGCGAGGAGCGGCCACGCGTGGGGCTGAGCGGCCACGGCCGCAGCTGGGGGGGCGCCGGCGCTGGCAGGGGGAGGGGGGGCGGGGGTTCTCCGCCCACGGGCGTCGTGCCACAGCCAGGTCGCCTTTCGCGACACCGGCGGGGGGGGGGGTGCCCCTAGGCCGTGCGGTGCCACCAGTGGCCCCAGCAGCTCCCCCACACCCCCGCGCAGGGCGTCCTGCCGGGAGCCTCCCGCCTGGCTCCGGGCCGTGCTTGGGTCTTCGACGCAGGAAATGATGTAACTAAAATTCAAGATTTTGGGGAGGGGGGGTGGGGGGGTGTAATATGATTTACTTTATTTAACGCGGAGGTCCCGGCCGGCGTCCCCCCGGAGAGGGGGCACGATCCGAGCGAAACAACCCCGACTAGACGCGAGTGGTTATCGCCGCCGGATCAGAAATCGCGTCGGGAACCGGCAGCGCCCGGTGCGTTGCTCCCAAGCCATCAGCGTAGCCGAGAGGGACCGGACGGCAAATCCGAGCGGCGTGGCTGCGGCCCTCCCCCGCGGGGCTGCGGGCTGGAGCCGCGGGGGCACCGGGCTGCGCGCCCGCGCGGCGGCGGGGCCGGCCGAGACCCCTCGCCGGCTGCGGGGGGGGCGGGGGGGAGCCGGAAACCTCCCGATCGCGACGCTCCGGCTCGGAGATCGCTGTTGGTATTCTCTTTAAAAGAGCTTGAATGGGACTTTTTTTTTTTTTTTTTTTTTAAGCCAAAGCTTTGTTGTGCTAAACTAGTTGGACGAGTTAGGGTGTCGCTGCTCCCGATTGCTCTGGCCAATGGAACCCGATCCACCCTGCTGTGCGTAAGAGCGCAATTAAGGATTTAACCAAGCCTATGCTGCGCCCCAGCCAGCAGTCTGCCGGAGACAGACACAGCGCCGCAGCCTCCTCCCCCAGACATGTCTGCTTAGACCCGAGCAGCCCCAGCAGCCAGCCCCAGCCAGCCGCCGGCTCCGAGCTATGACAGGAGTATTTGACAGAAGGGTCCCCAACATCAGATCCGGCGACTTCCAGGCTCCTTTCCAGACGGCCGCAGCCATGCACCACCCGTCCCAGGAATCTCCCACTTTACCCGAGTCCTCGGCTACGGATTCCGACTACTACAGCCCGGCGGGGGGAGCCCCGCACGGCTACTGCTCGCCTACCTCGGCTTCCTACGGCAAAGCGCTCAACCCCTACCAGTATCAGTACCACGGCATGAACGGATCTGCCGGGAACTATCCTGCCAAAGCCTACGCAGACTACAGCTACGCCAGCCCCTACCACCAGTACAGCGGGGCTTACAACCGCGTACAGAGCTCCGCCAGCCAGCCAGGTGAGAGCCGGGGCCGGGGGCGTGCGGGAGCTTCCGCGGCGGGGGGGAGGCTGGGAGAGCGCGCCCCGGCAGATCCCGGCCCCGTGGACCGCGGGGATGCAGCTTTCCCCCATCCACGGGGAGAAATAAATTAAAAAAAAAAAAAATAAAGGGAAAAAAATTTAAAAGGAAAACTAAAGAAAGTGTAAAAAAAAATAAATAAAAAAAAAGGTGGAAAGCCTGTCTAGTTTTCCCGACCAGCCCGCACGGTCCGAAGCACGAATCCTAGCACTAGTGCTTTAGAGAAGGGAACGTCGGTCAGCTGCCCCGGGCCCCCACGGCTGCCTCCTTCCTCCTTCTCCCCGCAGGAAGAGGGGGAAAAATAGCCAAGCCTTGTTGCGTGTCTCAAACTCAGGTTCGCGGTGGCAAAGAAAGTTTCCTTCCCCCTGTGCTGGAGGGGCGGGGGAGGAGACTGGGAGGGGGAGCGCAGCCGTGGCGGGGCTGCGAAGCCGGGAGGGATTTTTTCACCAGAAAGCGCCGCGGTTTTAGCGCTTTCCATGTACTTCTTTGTAAGTTGTTGGGGCGGGGGGGGGGGGGGGCGGAGGAGGGAGGGCAGGGGAAAAAAATAATAAAGCAAGCCCGTAGCCAAGCCGAGCGGCTGGGGCTCGGCTGGGACGAGTGCGGCCGCGGTGGCGCTTGGGGACACGCCGGCGGCGGCGGGGGGAAGGCGCGGGCGTGCGGGGGAAGCGGTCGGTGCTCCTGGGCAGGTCTCGGCTCCGGGCCGGCCTCTTCCCAGCACGGCTCCAATAATCCTCCTCGTTCCCGCGGCGGGCGCGCATGCCCCGCGCTCCCGCCCGCGCCGCGCTGCGCGCCCGGCGCCGCCGCCGCCCTTCGCCGAGGATGCCCGGGGCGGTCGCGGAGGCGGAGGAGGGCCGGCGGTGGCCAAGGCCCGGCGGCCCGGCGCGGAAGGAGCGGGCCGCCCCCCCCCCCCCCCCGCCTCACCGCGGGGAGCCGGCGGAGGGTGCGCGGGGCCGCCGCCCCGCGGCGGCAGCCCCGGGGGGAGCCGCGGGGGCCCGTCGGGCCGGCGCCGCTGCGTGGCCCGGCCCGGCCCGCGGGCGGGAGGCGTCCGCCGGCGGCGCAGGCTGCGCGGCGCGGAGCGGAGCCGTGTCCCGCGCCTTAACGTCTGCGTCTGTGTCTCTCTCCCGCCCTTGCGTCCGTGCAGAGAAGGAGGTGGCGGAGCCCGAGGTGAGGATGGTGAACGGCAAACCAAAGAAAGTGCGCAAACCCCGGACTATTTATTCCAGCTTTCAGCTGGCGGCGTTGCAGAGGAGGTTCCAGAAGACCCAGTACCTCGCCCTGCCCGAGCGGGCCGAGCTGGCCGCCTCCCTGGGGCTCACGCAGACACAGGTACCGCGCTCGGCTCGGCTCGGCTCGGCCCGGCCCGGCTCGGCTCGGCTCGGCCGCGCTCGGCCAGGAGGGCCGCCCCCCCGGCGCGGCGCGGCGCGGCGGGAGGGGCCGGATCGGGCCCCGCGGAGGGGCCGGGGGGTGGCGGGAAGCGGGTCCCTCGCAGCCGCGGAGCTCCAGCTTGCCAGGCGGGCATTAATGGTGTCGGTTTCCCTCCGCCCTCCCTCTTTCCTCCCCTCTCCTCTCCTCCCATCTCCCTCCCAGGTGAAAATTTGGTTTCAGAATAAAAGATCCAAGATCAAGAAGATCATGAAGAACGGGGAGATGCCCCCGGAGCACAGCCCCAGCTCCAGCGACCCCATGGCCTGCAACTCTCCACAGTCGCCGGCGGTTTGGGAACCTCAGGGCTCGTCCCGCTCCCTCAGCCACCATGCCCACGCGCACGCTCACCCTCCAAACTCCAACCCGTCCCCTGCATCCAGCTACCTGGAGAGCTCCGCTTCCTGGTACCCCGCTGCCAACTCCATCAACTCCCACCTCCAACCCCACGGCTCCCTACAGCACCCGTTAGCGCTGGCCTCTGGGACAATTTATTAGAGTCTGACCCTTCTTTTTTTTTTTTTTTTTTTTTTTTTGTTGTTCCTTGGACTCCTGTGTTTTACTGTTAAGGAATAATAACGAAAGGAATGCATATGGGGGATTTTTAAAGGGAAAAGAAACAAACAAAAAGATTAAAATGTGTAAAGCTTGTGCATGTAACTTATTGCATTTCAAAGGAAACCCTTTTTTATACAATACGGACATTTTTTGGCTCAGCTGTGGACACTATCAATGGTGCCTTGAAATCTATGACCTCAACTTTTCCAGAGACTTTTTTTCAATGTTATTTTAACCCTGTAAATAATTGTAGATAGAGGAATTAAACTGTATATTCTGAATAAAATAAAATTATTTCGACCACGAGAAACGTTTCCAAATTACCCCTTCTTCTATTAATAAGAGGGGGGGCAAAAAAAAAAAGCCAGTTTGCTTGCAGAGAGCGAGCGAGGAAAGAGGGATTTTGAGGGGCCCGATCCTGGGAGCTCACATTCGGTCGCCGTGCCGTGCCGTGCCACTGGAGCCGGGGTGTATTGGCAGGATCTGTCCCTTGTAGGTCCCCACGGGCGAGCCGAGGGGCGGCGATGCTCTCTCCCCACTGGAAAAGGGGCTTTTGCAAGACCGTGTACACCTTATCGCACAGTGATTTAAGCTGAAGCGAAAGCTGCCCATCCTGACGCTAGAAAGCAAATATCTCGCCTTAAGCCGCCCTGAATCCTTTCCTGAGAGCAATTAGCGTCGAGAGCTGCACACTCCACAGCCCATCAGTCGCCCGTGTGCGCTCGGCTAATTACACAAATTACGTTTCCGTCAAAGGGAGCCACTAAATATGAGAAAAGGATAAAATGAGGGCCCCGCTCCCCTTCCTCCTGGTAAAAGCCTGCGGCGGCTCCGGCTGAAGGAGGGACTTTGCAGAGGTACTTTTTTTTTTTTCTTTTTTTTAAATCTCTTCTCTACACGATTTAGGGAAAAAGCCGGGTGGCGGAGCCTCCGCGAGCGCTGCCCGGTGCCGGAGGCATGGCTTCGGCCAGGTGGCCGCGGCGATGCCCACGGCCGCGCAGCACTCAGCTGGCGGCACGCACGGAGCGTGGGCCCCTCTCCCAGCAGAAACCCCGGGCTTTCCCCGGCAGCAACCGGCCCGCGGGGCCCCCACGGCGGCGCACGTTCCCGTGGCCCCCCCCCCGCCTCTCCCCGGCAGTCACGGGGTGGGAGGGGGGAGCGGGGAGCCGCGCTGGGAATTCACGGCCGTGTGGGGTGAGGCAGCAGCGGCGAATGTGACAAAGGCGTCGCTTGAAGGATCCCCGAGATAGTAAATTACCCCCTGCCACCCGAGGACGGTGGGGAGAGCGCTGGCAGGGCTGGGAGCGAGGCCTGAAAAGGCACGCTCCTGCCCTGGGGTGCATTTACCTGTCTCTAGTCTTCCTCCCCGCTGCCCTCCCCCTCCTTTCTTCTCCCTCCGCTCCTGCCTGCCATGTTTTGTGCGTGTGCGTGAGTGTGAGTGCGCGTGTTTTCTCCCCAAAGAAAGAAGCCCGGGGTTGCTGTTTTGTAACAGGTTTGGGGGTTGGTAAATGGCTTGCAGTACAATAGACCAGTTTGTTGGGTAAAGCTGCTCCCTGCACGCCGGGGAGGGCTGCGTGGGTGCCGGAGACAGGGCGGTGGGGGCTGCCGCCGGCTGCCCACCCCTGCCCGCTGCCGGCTAGCGGGCCGCCCTGCCGCCGGTGCCCCGCCAGTCCCCGCGTCCTCGCAGCGGCTCTGGGCACCGGCTCCTGCTCATTTCACCCGCAAGGTTTCAGGGATTTTCCGCGACTCTGGGGCTGCTGAAAAGCTTGGCTTTGTCTCTTCTGCTAACTTCCACCCCCTGCAAAAAAGCAGCCCGGCCTTTTCATTTTCTTCAGTTCTTTTCCTCGTTTCCCGCTAGACAAGCATTAGTATTTTTTTTTCAACCTGCATTAAGAGATTCTCCCCTCCCTGAGGTCCCTTCCCTTTGCAGAAAGGCCCGGGCACAAGAGCTGGAGGTCTATTTCCCAGGTCGGTCCACCCACCCTTTTCTTTGAGGAGCTGCCGCGGGGCTGTTTTGTTACGGTAACCTGCAGGGGCCGGGAGGGCTCCGGCGGACAGCGCAGGAACAGCTCCGGGGAGGCGGGATGCTGCCAGGCAGGATGCCGGGCAGGGATGAGAATTCACTCTGCCGGCGCTGGCCGGGCAGCCTGGGCTCCGGCGGCTCTGGCACCGCTCTCCTCTGCGGGCCAGCCGAGTCAGCTCCGCTCGGTTTCACGCCGGTCCCTCTCCCTGCTGAATTTCTCCTCCTCCCGGCTCGGGGTGGTGGTGGGCAGGTCGGGGAGAGCCTGGCACCCCTTCCCGGGAGAGGGTAGCCAGGCCCGGTTAGGCAATGCCCCTCGCCGAGGCTCCCCGTCGCCGTGGCCCCGGCCCCAACGCGCACCCAGGGTCTCCAGCCGCCCGCCCCTCCGTGAGAGCCCCGGGCTGAGGGGGATGCTCCCATCCCCGTACGCATAGGCAGGCGCACCCCGGCGCCTCTCCCCGCCCGGGCGCACCCCCGGGGCTCCGGCGGCGGTCGGAGGGAGCCTGGCTTGTCCGGGCCTCCCCCCTTGCCTCCCCGGGAAAGGGATGGGATGAACTGTCCTTTGTCTGACGCTGGGTTTGGGCTCGGCGGATTGCTGGCTCGGGGCTTTTTTTCTTTTTTTTTTTTTTTCCTCCCCCTCTCTCTTCCCCTCCCTTCCCTTTTCCTGGCGGCCACTTCCATGTGGAGCCGGGGCAGCTCGGGGAGCCGAGAGGAGCCACATTCCTGTGGGTGCAGAGCGGCTCCAGGGCTGAGCCACAGGGCCTGACACACACACACAGACACACAGAGCTGCCTGCAGCCCCAGCTGCCCCAGATCGAGAGCTCCTGACACTGCCCGCACCCCTGGGGCTCTCCCACCCGCAGCAGATCCATCCCTCCACACACATACACACACTGCGCTCGCCCCCGGACGGGGCGCACACCCACACCCCCCATACCCAGACACACACCCACAGAGCTGACTGCCCGCCACCCCCACCTACGGACACGGGGGGAACACCTCCCCCCGCTCCCCCAAAGAGCCCCCCCCGCCCCCGCTGCTCCCTGCCCGGGCACCTCCGCACCACTCGGCGGGGAAGAGCCTCCATCCGGGGGAGGGCTGCCTCCTCGCTAAGCCACCCGGTTTCCCTCCCCCTCCTCCCCGGGGAAGGAAAAAACCACCCCCTCCAACCTGTCACCACGTCAAGGCAGCCCGCTCGTCAGGCATTTCTGTCGCCCTCTCGCCCCCCTCGGTCTCCCCCATAACTTCATGCCCCCGCGGCGCGCGCTGCCTGCGCGGGCCCCCGGGCGCTGCCCGCTCCGCTGTCGGCAGCGCTGTGTCCCCAACGTGCGCCGCACATGTGGCATCGATTAAAGGTTTCTACCACGCGATTTGGCGACTGACAGACTTTAGGTGGCTCGGTCGTGGATCACGGCAAGGAGAGCAATTGCTGCAGGAAAGTCGGGGTTGGGGGGAGAAGCCCCTCTTCTTGCTCTCAGTCATTTGAGCGGTTGCCTGCAGTAACGCAATAACCTGTTTTATAGGTCAGACAAGAGCCGTGAAAATCGGAACGGCGGAGTTTACGTTAAGCCTCCCTTTCTCTCTCTCTTTTTTTTTTTTGTAGGGAGACTCTGTGTTACATCAATTAAATCTTTCTGCTCTTTGTTCGGCGGTGCGTCTGTTCACATGCCATTTGGGAGGATAAGCAATGGTTTATCTGCCAGGAATACAGACCCGATAAACCCCGACACTCCCCCCCCCCCCCCCAGGGTGTCTCTGTGAACACCTTCCAGGGACACGACCTTCAAGGCCGCGGCCAAAACTCCCAGGCCCCCTCGCCTCCTTATTTCCCTTTAGGTGAGCGGGCCCGGCCAGAAGCCGCGACTGATTCAGCACTTGGCAAGGAGGAGCCGGGGGATGGCTCCTCGCTCTCCTCCCGCTGCCGCCTGCCCCTCGGCTTTGCCGGAGAGGTTGCCTAAACCTCAGCCTGGGCTTCGCAGCAGAGCTCAGCGAGCCTCGCCGGGCCGGATCCTGACTTGGCTCCGTGCTCTGCAGCGGCATCGCCTGCCTGACTGCGGAGCTGGCCCTCCATCCCAGGCAATCTTTACAGTCTCCTCGCTGTACACCATATAACGCGTTTTATAGGGCTTTCGCCTCGCGGTATCCACTGAGCTTTCTTTTCCCTTTCTTCGCGTTCTTTGTATTAATTCCCGCGGAGAAAAGCGCGCAGAGGAAGGCTGCGGGCTGCCAGGCGCGGCTGCAGCCGGGGGAGGCCGGCGGGGGCCGGGGCCAGCACCCCTCCTGCCCACGGGGCCAGCCCCGGGCGCTGCGCCCCCCCTCGCACCCGGACCCGCCGGTACCTGCCGGCGGGGCAGCAGCAGCGCTTTGATGATTTGGGCTATTAAAAATCAAGCGGGTTTGTGTATTTCGTGTCCAGGGTTAATAAAAGCTAATCAGGAGTGGAAAGCGACCTAGCCCAATGAGTTAACCTCGCGAGCTGCAGGTAGTCCTGTTAGCCAGGCTCTTTCGGTTAATTAATTACAATTGAGTCGGTTCTGTGATAATTTCCTTAAGGACCCCTGACGACTGGTCCAGCGGGTGCGCGGGAGCGCAAGAGGCCGCGGGCTCCGCAGCCTCGGGCGGAGGGTGCCCGGCCCCGGCGTCCCGCACGCCGCGTCCCGCACCCTCCCCCCGCCCGGTGCCGAGGCTCCCAGGCTTCTTGCCCCAAAGTGGCGCTCCGCCACCTGAGAGGAGGCACACGAGAAGGGCGAGCCCGCTTTTGGGGATGTGGGGGCGAGCCCGGGGCTCCTTCGGGCACCGGGGAGAGACTGCCGGGAAGAGCCGAGCCGAGAGGCGGACGGATGCAGGCGGGAGCCCGCAGCATCGGCCCCTGCCTGCACATCAGGCTCGCACTCGTTGAGATTTGGACACGTAACGCTGCAGACCACTGATTTGCTATTTTCTTAATTCCCGCTCTTCTCATTCCCTATGAATCAAACAGTCTTTTGTCCTTCAGAGTTTGATTTGATCGCTACTGTTCACATTTCACTTTTGTATTTTTCTCTCCCTATACCATTACTCATTGAGTGCCCCGTGAAATTACAATCGTACATTTTCAACTCAGCAACCCATTTGCAGTGCAAAAATAGGGTCTAAATAATGGCTGAATTAGCCCTACTGGACAGTTTCAGATGTAACACTCTGTAATAATTATATTGCAGGCTGGATTAGGATGCTATTATCATAATCTGGACGTTTACAATTATCTGTAATTTGCAAAGATGCGCCAGGTCTTGATTACAGCAGTTTTTTTTTATCAAGCTAACCATCACTAAACAGTGACAGTAATAACAGCTAATTTTGCTGGCAATATAAGAGGTGCTGGGGTGTGCAAACAATTTCACACCTGGATGTGCTCACTCAACCAAGAATATAGAGAAAGAGCTTCTGCCCTGAGACTCAGAAAAATATTCTCCACTGCTTCTGTTCAGTGTAGATTTCTAGACCCCGATCCTTGCTTAGCAGATTTTCACAGGGGGTAAGTTTTGGGGCTCGCTCGGGTTGGGGCTCGGCTTGTGACCGCTTCGCGCCTTCCCCTTCGAGACACGCTCCGTCCTTGCTCGTTCCCCCGCTTTCGCGGTCACTCTTGCGCCGGTGGTCTCCCCCTCCCGGTGCCGCCGGGGGCGGCGGGCGGCGCGGGGCGGCGGGGGCCCCGCCGGGCTACCGGAGGGGCGGCGCGGGGTTCGGCGGAGAAACCCTGAGAGCCCCGGGGCCGGCCCCGGGGCCAGCCCCGGCCGCCCGGCCCCGCGGCGGGGCGGCGACAGCGCGCCTTTCCGCGGCGCCCACCCCGGCGGCCCCGGGGCGGCGGAGCCCGGCGGCGGCAGGTTTGGGGGCTGGCGTGGGGAGCTGCCGCCGCTCCATCCATAGATGACGCTGTTTCACGAGAGTCTCCCGGGGCGGCCGCCGCGCGAGTGGGAGCCGGCGCTGCCGCTGTTGCCGTCCATTCGCTCCCACCCCGCTGCCGGAGAGGCCTGCCTCTCCCACCTTCTCCCACCCGCTTGAGCTACCGCGCTTTTTTTATCATTACCGTTCGCTCGCTCGCTTGCTTGCTTCTCGCCTGGCCTTTATTTAAGCCCACCCGAGACATCACTCGTGGGGGAGGAGGGCACGGCGCACGGAGAGCCCTTCCGCGCCGCCACCCACGCGGGCACCGGCGAGGCGTGCGGGCGAGGGCGAGCCCCCCGAAAGCCCACGAGAAGCAGCGAGCCCCCTTCTCCCACCCCCCCCCCCGGGCCCGCCAGCGGGGGCGGGGAGGGGGGACGCACACCCCGTCCGCCGCCGTCTCCACTCGGGGGCTGCAGCGAAAGGGTTAAGGCGGCTGCGGGGGCCGTGGGGGCCGGGACCCGCCAGGCTGGGCTCGGCCGGGCCGGGCCGGGCCGGGGTCCCCGGGCTGCGGGGCTCGCTCCCCGGGGCATCCGCCGCCTCTCTGCGGGGGCGAGGGTGAGCCCGCACGGGGGCAAGCTTTGGGGGGCGGGGGGGGTAAAGCAGGGTTTTCTGAGAGATGCGCGCACACACACACGCACGCAAATGCTGTTGGTTTAAATGTATGGTAGCTTTCTCTCCAGTGTCATTTGAATAATTCAGTGAGCCCCACTACCAGCTGTACTTCTGAAGCCTCTTCCATTCTTTTCAGCATTATAATTTTGGTTAATTTTCAATTTTAGGCCCTACGTCTCTGCAATTTGTGTATGAATAACAGAATAATTTTCCTCTTTTGTTTCGCCTTTCCTGTTCCTGAATCTAAATAAAGATGGCTTTTTAGTATTAAAAGTGGAAGAAAATTACAGGTAATTATCTTTGACGGTAAAAACGCTGTAATCAGCGGGCTACATGAAAAATTACTCTAATTATGGCTGCATTTAAGAGAATGGAAAAAAACCTTCTTGTGGATAAAAACCTTAAATTGTCCCCAATGTCTGCTTCAAATTGGATGGCACTGCAGCTGGAGGCTTTGTTCAGAATTGATCCTGGGGAGCTCTGAACCCAAAGTTTCACAGTGGGAAGGGGAAAAAAAGAAAAGAAAACATTTTTCCTAATGTAACAATACGAATGGTAGAAAATGACAAGACTGATCGGTTTTAAACCACTCTGAAGACTGACTGAGCGTGGAAGTTGCTCAAAAAAAAACAAAAAAACACCCCCCAAAAAACTGGTATGTTGGTAAGTAGTCTTTGCTTTGTGTCTAATTATAGTGACTGTCCTTTTGCACGACTGTATGTAGCTGTCATTATATGGAGCACTCTGAGGATCTCTATTGACTTCTGATAAATGGCTCAGTGGTTTCAAGGTTCATAATTTGAAGGATGCCCAGGTCTCTAGCCATTAATTCTCGCAGTATGGGGCACCCAGCTTGGATGAGGAAAGGGCTTTTCATTGTCAGTAGTTGCTGTGCTTTCCACAAGCCGGTGAGGCTGGAGCTGGCTGGACAGCGTGTTGTGTGCCTGGGCACCTCTCAGGGCTTTGCAAAACATTCCTCAGCTTGCATTGTCTGCTCTTTAAAAACAAAGGAGGGCGCCTCCTTTCTTAATAATTTGGAGCCTCCAACCTTGGGGAAGAAAGGCAGGGCTCTGGGCTTTGCCTCGGCGAGAAAGCTCAGCTCAGCTGAGCAGCGGAGCAGCGAAGTCGCAGCAGAAATGGCCGGGTGATGGGGAACTTCTAGGCTTATCTTTGCGGTCTCGAGGTCTCCTGTCTTAGCCGTAGCCTTAAACCCGACCAAACCACCAGCTGCTGCCCCCCAACCTTCCCCCCACCCCCCAGCTTTTCTGTCTTTGCTCGCAGATGCATGTGCAGGTAGCGGTGTCTGTGCGCGCAGGCGAGCGGGGGGACAGCGTCCAGCTGCCTGGGCTGAACTGGGGGGGCAGGTCGGGGGAGGTGGGCATCCGCTACGGCGGAGAGAAAGAGGAGCCAGGCGGGCGTTTTGTGGCTTTTACTCTATATATGAAAGAAGACAAAAACATACAAAGTATATGTACAACTAAAATTCAACAATATATACAGAAAGGTTGCTCGGGGGAAAGGTCCCTCTCGCTCGGGGTGGGGGGAACTGCCGTCAGGCAGCGCGGAACCTTCCTTCCCCGGACCGCGGCGGCCGGTGCTGCCGCCGATCCCTCGCTCTGTCTTTCCTGCTCGTCTCCGGGAGGCTGTCCGGCTGTGTGCGGGTGTGTGCGGGTGCGGGGGCTTTTCGCGGGAGAGACGGTGGTTTCTTCTGAGCCGCAGCCCATTGCATTTTGAGAAAGCATGCAGGTTTTGCTTCGTGGTAATGTTCTAATCTTACAGTATATTTTCTTTTTTTTCAACCAGTTCTCCTTTTTTTTCCCCTCTTCATTGTTTTTTTTTTTTTTAAATCCCTTCTTCTCTCTTTTAATTTATTTTTTTTTTTCCCCAGTCCGGATTTGGTGAATAAAAATGAAGGAGCTTTGACTAGTCTCTCTTTCATCATGTAATGTCTTTAGCTCATTAAACAAGTAAAAACGGCTGCCATGGTACATTCAGGTTCTTCTTGTGGGCAAAGTCTGTAAAAAGTTTGTTTTGACGTATACTCCACAGAGAAAGAGGCTGGTGCCTTGGAGTCCAAAGGAAAATATCCTAAAGAGAAGTGTCTTCTGTGCGCCAGAATGAAAATTGTGTCTTTCTGTTCAAGATCAATTGCTGAGGTTACTTAAAAAAAAAAAATAAAATAAAATAAAGCCACTCTGTCTCTTTGCCGCATCTACAAGTTCACACAGAGCCTGTTAGCTGGCACGGCTTGGCAAAGCAGGGGAACTTCTTGCCATGTCGAGACGAGGCGTTCTTGGGAGATTATTTCTCTTGGACAATTCACATCATTTGTGGTCTCTGCATTGTGTCTTGATGTGGAGAAGAATACCAGTGAGAATAGCCAGGCATGTAGCTGTTGGGAGGCATATTGACTCCCTTGGCAGAAGCTGAAACGTCCCAGACTGGAGGCAGAGCCGGAGAGCGAGGGGAGAGGGCGGCGGAGCCGGGCAGCGGGTCGCTCTCGTGGGGGTTGCTGCCCTGCTTCAGCAGCTTCTTGAATTTGGAGCGCTTGTTCTGAAACCAGATCTTCACCTGTAAACCAAAACGCAGCAGGTATTAGGCTGCCGTCAGCACCCAGAGCACAGCAGGGGACACCCCGGGGAGGCCCGGCTTTTCTCTGGAGAAGGTCTTGAGAGCCCACGCCAGTCGGGTGTGGAGCTGGGGAAGGGGGAGAGGAGAATGAGGATGAGCTACTGCTACTCTCGGGCTCCGGGTGCAGCTGGAGATAACGGGAGAGGCAGAGCGGAGCTGGAAAGCGAGAGGGGTGCAGGGTTTAAGCTGGAACGCTATTTTCCCTGGGCAGGCCAGACTGATCAAACTGCGACAGAGTAGGGTGCTCTGAGCTCTCCCGCTTTAACACCTCATTCAGAATTTTGGAGGTCATTTGATCGTTTGGGCAAACTGTTGTCAAACACGGGCAATCATATGATTTTGTGCCAGGAGACAGGAGCCAATAGACAAAGGGCACTTACAAAGAAATCGCGCATCCAAAAACATGCACGACCAAGTGGTCCTTGCTGATGTGATGGGGAAGGAGGCACAATGGAACCAGGATCGTGGCTTTCTTTTCAAAGTTGTTTTTAAAGAAAGGAAAATTCTCTTTTCTCGGCGAGTAATGGGCTATTCAGATCGCTTTGGGTCTCATCCTGCTCCTAATCCAGCAGAACTCCCAAGGAGGGAGCCTACACTCGATGAGGTGTGCAAGGATCGGGCCCACTCCGGCAGATCAGCATTATTATGGAAATTATATATATGCAAGACATATAGACACACATGTTCCTTAAAATCAAGCAAACAAAGAAAACACCTCCCATACGTGTATTTGACCTTGCAAACTTCGCAGCCGTAATGTTAGGGCATAAGCAGGGGTGCTTGTCGAGCTGCATGCCCAGGATCGGGCCCCTGAAAAAACTAGGCGTGCGAGAGAAAGCGAGACAGCAGTGAGACAGAGTGTGCATGCTAAGGATACTAAAATTGCATTTGTAAAACTATCAGGTCTATTCCCGTGATTAATGTTTGTTGAGTATTTAAAAATCGCTGGCTGGAAGCGACTGCTATCAATGACAATGATAAAATCCTGCAGTCATTTGTTAAGCTCATAAATTCACATGATTACATTTTACCCGAATTGATCCCATCTATCCATGCACTTCTCCACAAACCCCAGCCTGGGAAGCCTGTAACGCCTCATGTGTCTTTCAAGCTTAAATTAGCAGAATGGCACAGCTACTCCAACCACACTTAACTATGGCTTAACCTGCTATAATTTTGTACACGGCTGTCTTTGATCTTCAGATCTATTATCACCTTTCGTACATTTTGCCCAAGGGTAACCACTGCATTTGCGTTAGTCATCCAGGGTGAATTAACTATTGATTTTACAGGTATTTCCTAACATGTTCCTGCTTCCCCACTACCTATAGCTCGCTACGAGGCAGCTTTGCTTTTAGCTCTACCTCGGGCCCAGCGACTCCTTGCCTTTGTTTTGTTCTCCTTTTCACAGCTGGGCAACTGCATCTCGGTGCTGGAATTATCCAAAAAACAGAAGCAATTTTAAAATGTTATGTGTGGCATCAAAAGGGAGCATTTGCTCGCCAGGCGGCTGAGGGAAGGGCGCGTTCAGCTCCTTCTGCGGTAGACCGGTCTCTCTGTCGTGCATTAGATAAGTCCTATCACGTATAGATGGGGACCGTGTGCGTTACCTTTTCGAGCGTTCCCGTACAGAGGCCAGAACGTTTAGGGAGCACCGTACTTTGCTTGGCCTTTATTGCTCGAGCAGGATTTCAGTGATTTGGGATTCCCAGTAATTACCTGTGTCTGGGTAAGTCCTAATGAAGCTGCCAGTTCAGCTCTCTCTGGAAGTGCCAGGTACTGAGTCTGCTGGAAGCGATGATTTAAAGCCTGGAGTTGTAGACTAGAGTAAATGGTTCGAGGCTTCCGAATCTTTTTCCCTTTTCCATTGAATCTGATTTCACCGTTTTCAATCACCGTGGTTTTTTGCTGATCTGCAAGCAAAACGAGGCAGCTGAAACATCACCCTCCTTAGCTATTTAACGCGCGTGTTTTGGCTGCCACGAATCCTAAAAACCCGGCAGCCGGCCCCGACGCCCCTTCGACAGCATCGCGCACAAACAGGCTCCGGCTCCTTAAAGGTACGCTGCGACGCAGGCTGCTGCTTGGGAGCTACCAGGAGGAAAAAAAAAAAAAAAACCAAACAAAAAAACCCAACACAACTGTCCGGGCATAGTGGGCACGCCGCCTTCCCCCCGGGGGAGATAAAAAAAATAAAATAAAATAAAATTAAAATGAAGTGCAGCGCTGGCTTCGTGAAGGGATGCCTGGTTCCAGGTCCATCCAGGTTTTACCCAGCTAATTGACTTCGCGTCGCCAGTTCGGTGGTCCGTGAATCACCGGTCCGAGACTTTTAACAATGCTTCCCCCCCCGCCCCCCCCCGCCGTGCCCCTCCGGATGAATACGTACAAAATGAGCGGCTCCCTGCAAAAAAATACATAAATCAGACGGCCCCCGAGCGGAATGCGACCCGCTCGCCTGGAAACTTTCACTCCTCAGGTGTTAGCAGGAATTTTGCCCAAAGCCGGTCCCGCCGTAACAAAGGAGCGCCGAGCGCAGCCCCCTGCCCGCCGGCCGCGGGGCGAGCGGGGAGGCGCCGGTGCCCAGCGCCGCGGTACCGCCGGCAGCCGCCGCCGCCGCCGCCGGCCGGCCGGGGCGGGGGGGGAGCGCGGCGGCCCCGCCGCCCGGTACGGCGGCAGCAGGCCCGCGGAGGGGCCGCGGAAGCCAGCAACCCCCCCCCTCCTCTCCCCGGCGGGCCGCGCAGCCCAGGGCCGGCATCGCCCTGGGCAGGAGCGGGGGCCGCGGCGGGGGTCGTTACGCAGCTGCCCCGGGGGTGGCCGGGGACGGAGGGGCGGGGGTCGGGGAGAAAGAAGCTGGCGGCGGGTCGGGGAAGCGGGTGCCGGCTCACCTGCGTCGTCCGCCCGCGTCTGGCTGGCCGCGCTGCTGTTGTGGTAGGACTGGAGGTACGGGCTGTGCTGCGAGTGGCTCACGTAGGGGTAGGCGGCCAGCGAGCGGTGGTTGTAGGAGCCGGCGCTGCCGGAGTAGGGCGAGCTGTGGTGGTGATGCTGGTGGTGCGGGTGCGAGCCGGCGGCGGAGTGCAGGCAGTGCAGCGGGTAGTGGGCGCCGGCCATGGCCGGCGAGCTCTGCTGGGAGTGGGGCGGCGGCGGCGGCTGCGGCGGCGGCGGCTGCTGCTGCCCGAACTCCATGAAGGCGGATTTGGAGGAGTCTTGCGCGTCCAGCCCGTCAGCCATCGTAGTCATGGTCATCATCAAAGTTTGGGAGGGAGAGCGCGGCGCTCCCCGGCTCGCCCCCCGCGCTCTGCCTCCTCTCTGCCCAGCCACCGCCGCTCCCCTTACCCGCCGCGGCACCGCTGGAGAGGCGGCGGTGATTTAATTTAATTTCTTTTCTTTTTTTTTTTTTTTCTTTTCCGCCTTTTTTTTTTCCTTCCCCCCCCCCTCCTCTCCAAGGAGCCGTTGTGCGAGGGGCCTCGTTCACTGAGGGAGGGGAGGAAGGGGAGGGCGGTGTGCGGGGTGTGTGGAGGGGGAGGGCGGGCTACTCCCGGCGCTTTTTTGCGCCGCTCTTTTCCTTCATCCCCCCCACCCCCCCTCCGGCGCGTGGGGTGGGTTTTTTTCTTTTTTTTTTCCTTTTTTTTTTCTTTTTTTTTTTTTGGAGAGGAGGGGGGGAGGGCCGGGCGTTGAGGGGGGGGGGGGGTTTAAGGTGGGAGCCGGGAAAGTTGGGGCTCCGGCGCTTCGACTTGAAGGGCAGGGACGCGCACAAGTCGAATGGTTCGTCTCCGGAGGGCAGCGCCTCCCTCATTGGTCACTCAGCCCCCTGACGTCACCGCCCCGCCGCGCCGGCAGCGCGCGCGCTGCCCGCTCCCGCCCCCCTCCTCTTCTCCCCCCCCCAACAACCTTTTTTCCCCACCCGCGCGCGGGGCGCGAAGCGCGCGTTGCGCGCTTCGCGCCCCGCGCGCGGGTGGGGAAAAAAGGAGCGCCTGCCCCCATCCCCCCCCCCCCAAAACCACGCATCCCCCACACCGCACGACCCCCCTCCATATCTCCCCCCCCTCCCCCTCCGCGCTGCTTTGCGCGGTATTTTCGCCGCGGCGAAGCGACGCGCAGCGCATTTTTTCGCCGCTGAAAGCGGCGGCGGCGGCGGCAGCTCCCCGTAATCGCTTTCAAATATATGCAAATGGCTACGTGCGGTTGGCGGTTTTGGCAAAAGCTTGATTAGGATATAAACGACCCAAGGAAAAAAAAAAGTGCCTGCGCCCTAAATTTGTCTTTAGATTACAATTCCAGTTGATTTTATTTTATTGTCAACATTGTTAATGATAAAAATAGAGTCGTTTTACAGTTATTTTTACTTTCTGGAAGGAGGCAATTAGACTTCTAATCAGGAATACACAAAAATCTCCCATGATTAACTGCAGTACTTTGTTCAAATTGCTGCTATAAAATTCAGAACAATTTGCCTGTAATGATTATGGACTGGGTTTATTTTGGGAGGTGGAATAAAAGTGGATATAGCATAAATTATCCTCTAATTATACACCAGTGTCGCCTCAATTATCCTCTTATCAAAATGGTTGTCTAACTGCCGCATTTAGTTTCAATTCTCTCCTTTTTTCTATAAAAAGAACTTCATACCTTGTTATTATTAATCCATTTATTATTTGCAAGGGGATTTATATCCGAACATCCAGGTGGTATTACCACTTCTCTTTCAAAGATGGACTAGGGAAAGACATTAAGTTTGATCCAGCGCGGCGGAGGATCTCTCTCTCTCTCCCCTCTCCTCTCTCTCCCCTCTCTCTCTCTCGCTCCCTCTCTCTTTTTTTTTCCCCCCCCTTTCCCTCGCTTAAATCTCCTCGCGTCCAGCTAAGCATGAACTCCAGAGGCAGACCCCACCGGAGAGGACTGAGGTAGGAAGGACCCGACGGAACTCGCTAAGCCTAGAGAAATCCCAAAGTTGCTTTAGATGGGGAAACGGGCTGGAGGCTTCGGGCTTTGAAAACCAACACCGGCACCAGCAGCCGCCGCTTGCCAAACCTCGCACAGCCCAGAGACATCCCCAGACCGAGCACGGGTCCTGACACTGCCTCTCACACCGACATTGCCTGAGGATTGGTTTCTAGATTTTGCAGATTTTTTTTTTTTTTAACGCGTCGCTTTTGGAAACATTTAGAGGGTTTTTATTTTTCTTTTTGGGACCCCCCCCCTTTTCCCTTTCTTCACTGATTTGGGGGGTTTGTTTCTCCACAGCCCGGTCATTAGCTCTGGGAAGCCGGGGGATGCGAGCCCCCTGTTTGCATACCGCACCGTCCGGGGGGGGGTCGGAGGGAAGGGGGGTGCGAAGCGATGCTCGACCGGTGGCAGGGGATAACCCGCAGTCTGTCGGCGCTTAGAGTTCAGCTGGCTTATGTCAGGGGGGTTTGGAGCGGGTGTCTTTTTTCCTGGGCGGCTGGGCTGTTTTGTGCCCCCTTACCCACCCTCTCATCGTTGTTCCACTTCTTGAGCCCTTGGAGTCGGTTCAGTAACTCTGAATGCGGTTGTAAGTGTCTTGCCTTGTTCTCCTGCTTTTAACAAGAGTTCCACTTTAACACGCGAAAGGGTAACCCGAGACAGGCGTTTACAAACCTACGATGAATAAAAATATAGAGAAAGGGGAAGAGAGGGGAAGGAATTCCTACTGCGACTCTTTATTCATAGGCGTAGGTCATGGACTCAGTAGGAACAGGTACATTTGGCAGTTTTATTGCTTTCTACCCTCCAGCTTGCTGTTAACATCATGAAGGCGTTTTTTCGCAGGTGCACATACTAGCATTTTCTCCAGCAGCAAAAGCGTGCATAACAAAAGGTGTCAGAAAGCGGGCTGGGGAGCGTTTGCAACACGGTGCTTTCTTATTTCGAAATAATTCCTGCCGCGTAATGGATGCTAACCCGGGAATGGGGGAGAGTTGGGCAGGAGAGGAGACACCTACATGCCGCCTCGGCGAAGGGAATAAGGCGTCTGAGTCAGGCAGCGCGAAACAAAAAAAGGAGAAGAAGAGAAGGCAGGGAGAGTCTGCAGGAGCCGCTCCCTTCGATAGGCAGCAAACGGAGTTACATGTGTATCCCTCGCTCAGCCTCGCTGAGGGACGAACTGCGGCGGGGCGAGCGGGTGTCGCACCCGCGGGCAGGCGGTGACTCGGAGGGGGGGCGGGGGGGGCGGCCCCGCCGGGGGGGGGGGCAGCCCCCGCCGAGCCGTCGGTGGGCGCCGGCGGGAGGGAAGCGCTGGGCACCCGGGGCGGCTCTTCCCCGCGGTGCTCAGGCATCCTCGTCTGTCGTCAGGACAGTTGACTCCATCCAGCCTCACACCGATAATTTTCCCCAATTTAATTAGGCAAATCTCTCGGTATGGAGCTGCCGGTGATTGGTCGATGTTAATGACTCGGTTGCAAGGAGTCACGCTGCTTGTCAATATTTATTGTTTTCTTTTCTTCTCCCCCCCCCCCCGCTCCCCATCCCCCTTTTCCCCGTGGCCTCTGGCACGAAGGATCCGCGCCTGCGGGGAGGGGGAGCGCGGCGTGGCCGGGGCACGGCGGGTGGCGGGGCCGGGCTGCGCGGCACGGCTTGGCACGGCCCGGTTGGCCCGGCACGGCCTGGCCCGGCCCGACCTGGCATGTCTTGGCACGGTTCGGCACGGCGCGGGTCCGCTGCCTGCCCGATGGAGCTGCTCCGCGCACCGTTGCCCCGCGGCCCTGCTCCCCCCCGCCGTTATCCGCACCGGGGGGGGGGAGGGCAAAGGGCTCCGGGGGTCGAGGCGGGGCAATAGGGCCCCGAGCTTCTTCTCCGAGGGGCAGGCAGGCCCCGGGCCCCGCGCTCTGGCGGGGGGTGCCGGGCCAGCCGGGAGGTGCCTGCCCGCCGGGACACCGCGGTGCCGGGCTCCGGTCCTCCCGTGCTCCGGCTTGCGTGCAGCCGAGCTCCGTTACCGGCCTCCTTCTGAAGAAATGAGACCTGAGTCAATAGCTCTGGACGCACCGGAGCAGTGGGGTGCTCGTTTCCCGGGTGGGTGACTCGTGAAAAAGGGGGGGGGGGGGGGCGGACACCCCGCACCTCCTAGTCTCCTAGCACTGAAGTGCCTCTGAAAGCGGGCAGGCAGCAGTCACGAGTGGGGCGCGGAGCTGCGGGGGCGGCAGCCCACGGGGGGAGCTGCCTGGCCTCGACCCAGCTCCCCGGGAACTGCGCGGGGCCGGGCGGGCCAGCAGCCGGGCCGGCTGGGGCAAGGTGCGAGTTAGGGGGGCGGCTGGGGACCCCCTGCGCCGCCGCCCGGGGGGAACCTGTCCCTCCCCGGGGAAAGGCAGCAGGAGCTCATCGGCTGTGACACCCCCCACCCCCGTCTGGCTTCTCCGCTCCTTCCGCGGCCAAACCCGAGCTCCCGGAGAAGGAGGCTGCAGCCCTGGCCGAGGGCGATAGGGATGCGCGTTGCTCCGCGCCCTGCCCGCTCCGCACCGCGGGCAACGCCGCGCCCTGCCCGCGCATCCCCGGCCGGGCTTCTCCTCCCCTCCCTCACCCCCCGGTTGAATCTTCCCTGGGGGTGCGCTCCGCCAGTCACCCTCGCTCCCCTGGAGGCCAGGGAGGCCTTTGCACCCCGAGCAGGATTAGGGCCAGTCCCGCTCCTCCCCCTGGCTGGCCGAGAGCCGCGGGGGCAGCGCGGCCTTCCCGCCCCCCGGCCCCCCCGGTGCTCCTCCGCTCCGCTGCCGCGGTGACGGGCGGAGGCGGTGGCACCGCGCACCGGGATCCCTGTGCCCCAGGACTGGGTGACTTCGTGCTACCGGTCCTCCGTGTCACCTTCAGCCACGTCGCTTTATTGACGTTTGCGGGTTATACTTCCAAAAGACCAAAGCTCGTGTACGTGGTTTAAAGTCACATTTGTGAGTTGAAAGATGTCACACGACAGACACAACAGTTAGAAGGAGCTGACGAACAACAGGAAACGGGGTTCTATTTTTAGGGTATAATAGGAAGTTAATGTAAGCGGCCAGAGGCTTCCTATATGCCTCCGAGCACCTTCTGTTCCATTCATTCATTCATTCATTCATGCGTTCAACAATAACAACAAGGGAAAACAAACATTCCCGTTCCGTTTCTCACCCCCTCCTTCCCGGGAAGTCCTGCTCCGGGTTTGCACGGGTGGGCTCTGCGAGCGGAGTCCCTCTTTCTGGCTGTTCAGCTTGTTTGTTGGTGGGGGGGTGATAGCTGATGGCGTTCCTCGGGCCAGGATGCCCCAAGATGCTCTCCTGGGGGGGGCCTGCCCGCAGAAGGAGCGAGCAGGGGCTGAGGGCAACTTCCTGGGAGTATGTAGCCCCCTCCCCAATTCACACCAGAGTCCGGGAGAGTTTTTTCTGTCCCACCCCGGGCAGGGTGGCTGGGAAGGTCCGAGGGAAGCTTGTTTCAGGAATTAAGTTAGTGCGTGTGTTTTGACGCGGGAAGCCCATGGACATGCATGAAGCGGATCTTGCAACAGGATTTTTAGAAAGGGCAGAGAAATGTTGCGGGGGGGGGCGGTTAGTGCGGGATCCCCCGTTTTTTCGGCAACAGAAGGGAATCCACAAAGCAATGGAAAGGTGCTCGGGAGAGAGTGGGGGGTCTCCTGCAGAGTGGTGGGGAGAAATCTCGAGAGAAGCGGAAAGCCGGAGCATATTCCCGCTGGCGGCGATCCGCTCCAGATGCATTTTTGCAGAGAGGCTCCCTCCGCAGAGGCACGGGACTCTCCCCGGCTGGAGCGCGGCTTCGGCGGCCGCCAAACCTGCGCCCCCGCCCCGCGCGGCCATGGCGTTCCGCGGGTGTCCGCGGCCGCACCGCGCGGGTGTGCAAGGCGGCTGCCCGGCTCGGCACGGCTCGGTACGGCTCGGCTTGGCACGGCAGCCGCCGTCCTGGCCTGGCAGCGCGGCTCTGCCCGCGTTATTTACAGCTCCCAGAGAAGCTACAACGGAATATCTCGCCTTGCATCTGCGGATGGCATTTTTTTTTCCCCGGTCTCTCAAGCCTGTTTACCCCAAAACACATGGCCTCCTTTCTTTCTGCCAGCATGTCATATTGCCATCGTCTTAATAGCAGCTGAGTGGTGAGCAAAGGCTCCCGCAAAAGGAGGTCACCTCCTCAAGCTGGAAGCGAGCCATTTTAAGGAGAGACTGGGGAATTTGAGCGCTGCCAGTCCGAGAGCAAGAGCGGAGCGGAGGCTCCTCTGGATTTCAACCCACTAACATTATAACAGACAGGCAGGCGTCAATGGCTTTCCATACCGCGAGTGTGAAGGAAGTGGCAGGGAGGCGGAGGGGGGGGTAAACCCCAGCCCAGCCTCGCAGATGGATCACACACGCCGCTCTCTATATTGTAGCCTGGGTCAAAATAATAGGAGGCAGAAGGGGAAAGATCCAGAGGGAACCAGCCACTGTCTCTTGTACAGATTTGTAGCGAAGCCTTCGCTGTAATTAAAACCTTACAGCCAGATTCATTCAATGTGTGGCTCCGCAGAGGGTCGGGGGCTGGGGCTTTCTGTTTGGTTAATGTTTTGTCGCGTTGTTGTCGTTGGCTGTTTTCCCTGGTGGGGGGTGTGTGTAGGGGTGGGGGGGTGGGCTTGGGTATCTGCTTTAGAATGGATTTAGGCTTCAGGCGAGTGGCTGCCCGGCTCTCCCCGCACCTGGGCAGGTGTGCATCCACACCGCCTTCACCCAAACGGCGGGGACAGGTCTCCTCCGCTCTGCCCACACGGCGAGCCTGGCCCCGGCATGCGGGATCCCCGTAAGGAGTCTGGGCGGGCGGGTTTGCCCTCCTCGCCCCTCCGCTGGGAGCCTGACGTGGGAGCGGCGTGGGGGGACCTTCCCCTCCGTGGGTGAGGGGCAGCCTCCCCGAATGCAGCCGCAGGTTCGCAGACCTCCGCCTGTGAGGCTTTCACTTGGCAGGCTTCCCCGCCTGCGCGGGTGCTGCAGAAATAGAGATGTTGGTTTTAGCGGGGACTTTTGTTGTTTTGTTTTCTTTTCAAATGAAAGAAAAAACAACAACAATTAAAAAAACCCTTCTTCTGGCAGAAGAAGAAGACGCCGTCCAATTAAAAAAAAAAAAAAGGAAAAAGAAAAAGAAAACCACCGCTCTCAAGTGCCCATCTTGGAAGGGCTCAGAGGCGAATGGAAACTCGAGGCTCTTTTAAGTCAGCAGAGAGGCTGCAATTTCTCCTGCGGTAGCGGCCAGTTTCTCCCCCGAGCCAAGCGCCGCGCCGAGCCCTCCCTGGCCCAGCCGCGCCGGGTCGAGCCGCGTCTCCCCACGGCCACTCGGGTCCTGTCCCGGTGACACCCGCGGGGAACATGTCACCCCGGCTGCGCTCGGGAAGCCCGGCGAGCGAAAGCAGAGGCTTTAACTGCGGCGAACGGGCGCGATGTCCTCTCCTTTCAGTCTGCTTCGCCTTCGTTTATTTTTAGTACACTTCAAATGCCTACACATTTCCCTTGTTGAGATCAGTGCAATTATTTACTCTACCTTTAGGGATGCATTTACCCAAGCATTGAATGGAAATGTAGTAAACACTGCGCAAAGTCAATGCAGTTATTGAGGTTTATTTAATAGGAAAAGAAGTAAATATCTCGGCTTTACTTGTTTCTTCAGGCAGCCTCGTTATCTAGAGTAGATTGCAAGGAGAGTTCTTCACTCATTCCCGTGTAATGAGATTGCTTTATATGTTTATCTCGTATCTGTATCTAGCTACAGCCTCTTTTGTCAGGGTCTCAACGGGCTATAAAAACAAATCTAAAAGTTAATTTAGAAAGGTAATCCGGAGGGATCCATTATCTGATCTCTCTATAGAAACTCAGCTAGGCGAGGTCCCGTATCTGAGGGCGTAAAAAGAAACAGACAAACAGAGCGTCGCCTCCAGCAACGCGAATTCCGCCTGCATCCACCGTCCGGAGCAGCAAAGCTATTGACACTGAGCGCGATTTCACTGGCGCAGTGAAACTGCTTTGCCCGATTAACTGGTCCCAGTCTCACCACGACGCTATCCTCCACCTCTACTCCGCCAAGAATTATTTTTGGGTTTTTTTGCGAGTGGAGATCGTCACATTTCTCCACCTGTTTGCCCTGACCCCTCTTCCCCCCCCCCCCCCCCCGCCCCGAGCATCCTTCACACGGAATAAATGCAGGAGGAAGGGACGGGGTGGGGGAGGCGGTTAACAGCACATTAGATGTCTGCAGCATGAGACACGGGAGGTATCCCGGGGTTCTGACAGCTGGATCTGAAACAAATCAGATCTGGATTAACTTGCCTGTTTTGTGAATTGTCTGCATTTGAGCAAGCAGCCCTCACCCACTCCACTTCTGGCAGGTTTTGTTACACGTGCCTCTATAAATATATTATCCCAACCCTCCTTCCTCGTTGGAGCTCTCTGTTCAACAAAACAGAAACCAGAACGAGGAGAAGCGATTTTCTTTTTTAAATGAAGACATTTATAAGTAACCTAATTTCGTATCGTGGAAGTAAATTTCATGCTAGGATATATTTTGCACAACATGTAATCTCTTAGAGCCGGAAGACATTTAATTAAAGCCATATTCGGAGAAGTACAGCTTCAAAGCAGTCATACGACCACATACCTCATTCATATTCAGGATCCGTCCGCGAATTCATATTGTTTTAATGTGGGACATCGCCTTTACGGCATAACTCTGCGAGGCCTGGGCAGCACGAGAGATAACACAATGGAGAGCAGGCAAGGAACAGCACGGGGTGCTTTACCAGGCGGAGAGGTGTCTGGTTAACCTAGAGACCACCGCTTTCTGCTTCCCAGCTCCCGACTTTCGATCGGAGCAGCTCCCAGCAATGCACATGCCGCAGCTGGGGGGACAGGGAAAAGCCCACCGAGGATGAGCCGGGGTTAAGCATCCCGAGCTGGGTGCTCCCGCTTCGTTTCGGCACGCTGCTGCCCACTTCACCTCGCCTTGGGAAACACGTGCGTGGGGACGAGGTTTGACCACGTCCTTTGCAATCCCCCGAGGAGAAGGTCGGGGGTCCCTTGGCAGCCCCATTTCCTAGCACTTGGGGCTGGTCTGGAAGCAGGCACGCAGACCCACACGCCATGTGGCTAAAGGGGGATCTTTGGAGAAAGGGGACGGCGTCCCGCCGGCACCGTTCACGGCCGTCGGTGAACTTTTGGTCGCACCCATGCCGTTTGAACGGAAAACGCACCGTCCCTTCAAGTGCTTGCGCCGTCTCCTGCTCGGCTGTTCCACTATTCAAACGGCAATCTCAGGGACCCCCGAGGAAAGCGGGGTGCAGGGAGGGAATAGCCCAGCCCCGAGGTGAGAGCGGAGCTCCCGCCCGGCGCTCAGCTCGCCGTCCCGCCGCCTGCGGGGCTCGGCTGCCGCCTGCCCCAGTCCCTCCCGGATCCTCCGGCTGGGCGCTCGCTCCTTCGTTGAAATAACTCGTAAAAACTGCTCTGAATTCGGTGCGAGTCGGATTGGGCCCCCGCACTGATTCTCTTTATGGTTACTTTTGTCTAAGCGGCTGCTTGCTCCCTCCAGCCTTTCCCCCGCCGCCCCCGGGGGCCGCCGGTGCGAGAGGCTGGTTTTCGGGGAGTCGAGGGACTTGGGAGCTCCGGGGTCCTGTCAGCAACCGCTTTTTGTTTTTTTTTTTTGTTTTTTTTTTTTTTTTTTTCTTCTCGAAAGGGATAGCAAAATACTTCCAAAGGCGTGGGGAAAAGGGAAGCGAAATAAACCGAAAACAGTTTCCCCCCCCTAAACAGAAAATCCCCCCCATCCAGCCCGAGGCAAAATAAACCCGCAGCAAAACCAGTCTCCCCCCCCCGCGTGGGCCGCCCTGCCTCGCGTTGGGGCTGCTTCGTTTCAGAGGGGACAAAATGCAGCGGCCAAATCAAATCAGAAAGGTTCTGGTTACTTTCCTTGTAGTGGTAATTAAAAGTATTAATTGGTTGTGTCGACAGCTTAAAAAGACAGGTGTTGCTAAAAAAGCCTCATTAATCTTCCAGTCATTACTAAGCGGCGGTGGGAACCGGGCTGGGAGAGGGAGCCGATTGTTTACGAGGGTCTTTCAAGGTTTAAGAATGGAGATTATAATAGTACCACTACTAATCGGACGACTTTCTCCATTCCTTTGAAAAATGAAAATAAATCAAATGCTCTGCCTGCAGCCCTCAGCCCGAATGGGGCAAGAAGTCTTCCATGGACTTTGCCGCTTTTAAACTAAACTTTAAAGGGTTCGCTTGATTTTATATGCATGTATATGGATAAAGAATGAGGAAAATGATTCATGCTTTGTGTCTTCGGATTTTTTTTTTTCGCCAGGTGGCCTGTGGCCCGTGGATAAAATAAGTTTTATACAAGTTTTCAGGACACTGATCCAAACTTCAAAGGTTCTCACTAAACCGGGTCGGGACTGGTTGCGCTGCCTCCTCCACCGTGCAAAGCAGGAGTCGGCAGTATTGCAGCCCATGTGTGTGAGAATGAGGGAAGGAGGAAAATCAGGCCCCCCGGCATGAGACCCGACCCCGGCTTATTAAATGGGTGATCTGGGGGTTTTGTTTGTTTGTTTGTTTGTTTCGGGAGGGCGGCTTGGCCGGGGCCGGCGAGCGGACCACCGCGAGTGGCCGAGCAAGCTTCCCCGAGGGCAGCGGAGCCGCGGGTGCGGCGGCCGGAGCGGCGTGCCCCGGTCCCTGTGCGCACGTCGAGGGCAGGGGCAGCCGCACGGGAGGCCCCCCCCGGCAGCCCCGGGGAGCCCACAGCCGCCCTCTGAAGGCGACGCCCAGGGCTCCGGCCGGATCCCCCCCGCGGGAGGGGAAACACGCTCCCCGCTGCCAGCGGGCGCCTGCGGGCCGGGTCCCCTCCCGCCGCTCCGGGCGGCGCGGCCGGGCCGCGGGCCGGGCCCCCTCCGACGGCCTAGCCTCCCCCGGGCGGCCCTGCCTCCCCCTGCTTCCCGCTTCCAGCGGCGCGGCTCGGCGCAGCGCGGAGCGGGGGGGGGTGTGTGTGCCGCTCGGCGGGGGCCCGGCGGCCTCCCCTCACGGCCCTCACCGCCGCCCGCGCGGCACGTGACCGCGGCGCGGGGCATGCGCGCGGCGCCGGGCCTCCACGGCCCCAACGGCCGCGCGCGAGGGCCGGCGGCGGCGGCGGCGGGGGGGGCGATGCGCCTCGGCGGTCCCGGCGGCCGCCCGTGCCCGTCCGGGGCCCGCGGTGCCTCCCGACCCCCGCGCTTCGGGGCCCTCCGCCGGGTGTCCGGCCTGCAGCCCGCCCGCCGAGGCGTTACGTCGCCACGCCAAGAGCAGCCCCGGAGCGGTGAAGCACCCTATGAAGTCATCGCGCCCGACGGGTTATTTTTAGCCCTCCCGGCCGGGCTGTTCCCACCCGCCAACCGGCGCAGGTGCCGGGGTGCGGGCGCCCGGCAGCGGCGCCGGCCCTCGCTCCTTCCCTCCCCCCCAGCCCGTCGGGTAAGCGGGAGGGGCCCGGTGCAGCCCCCCCCGCCGCTCGGGTGCTGGCGGGTCCCGCCGTCCCCGGCCTCTCCCCGGCCGGTGACACCTGTGTCCGCCTCTTGCGGCCCTGCCGTCCCGGCTCCTCGGAGGCGGCGGGCGGGGACTCCTCGCCACAGCTCCCTACGGGGCAATTCCCCCCTCCCCAAAACGGTCTCTGCACGTCGAAGGCCGGCTCGGACGGACTGCTCCTGCAGCTGTATTTATTACCGAGGGTCCTTCCGTAGCCGGAGGGGGTCAGCTGCCCGGCGCTGGCGCCCCGCGGGAACGCAGCGGCGCCGGGGAGTGCGTTTGCGGGGGTGTCTCTGGGGCGAGCAGCGGGAGCCGAGCGGCGGCTCCGGCGCAGGGTGGCCCGAGAGAGCCCCGCGACCCCAGCGAAGCACCCCGTTCCCGGAGCAGCCTCCCCGGGAGGCTTCTTACGGGTCCTGGGGCTCAGCCCCCTGCGGAATCGCAAAGACCGCACACGCACACAGCCTCTTCCTACTGCGTATCAGTAATGACTTCCCCTCCCTTCCCCCCCTTGCTCTAAAACAACAAAACACAGACTTACCTGAAGTGGTTTTTATTTTCACAACAAGGGATATTCCCTGCGTTACACACATATACACAACGCACGCACACACACACACACACGTGCACAGGCACACACATTAACCAATAGAAAAGCAAGATATGAGGGTTTGATGCTCTGCTGTGACATGAATAATTGTTGCATCGTGTAACTTCCTACATCTTGGTTTTAATTTGCAGTGAACCAAACAAAGATATTTGCAATTTTTAAATAAGCACCCTATGTAATAAATGGGAACATTGTGCACGAATGCTGTTTCTTCCCCTTTTCTTTAGGAGACATTATTAGCTCTGACAGCATGCAGCTCAGGTTTGGAGGAGAGGATTTTGTAAAGGGATGACAGACAGGAAGGGCAGCAATCATGGGCTTCTTGGGCTAAAGCTTTTTTTCTTTTTTATCAGAATGTTCTGTTCGATGCCATTTATCCTTGATGATAGAAAATTGCTCTGTTGCCAGGACGCTGCTGCTGAAATAGAGGGCAGGAGCCACATTTCCATTTTGCAGCTTGAAAGCTATTCAAATGAATTTGCAGAAAGGGGGAAAAATCTAGAGATAAACAAATGAGAATAAATCGAGTTCCCCTTTCCTCTGCTTTCTCTCTCTCTCTCTTTCTTCATTTCTCCTTTTTTGGGGGGTGTGTATGTGCGTATGTGTGAGGGAACTATTCATTTTCCACATAAGGATTTTGGTTCATCCGTGTTTGCAGTACCTGGGAAGTGCTCTAAATCAGGCAACGCTTATTTTGCCGCTGTTCCATATAACTGAACATACAAACATATTAGAGAAACTTACGTGCGCGTGCAGATACCCAGCCACCCACGATTTCCTTACGTGTGTATGCATATACAGACAGACCCCAAAATGCAGTGCTGTGTGTTCCTCCGTGTGCGAGGCGGAGAGGATACCGAAGACGTGCACCATCACCTTTCAGCAGGCGTGACTGCTCCCAACAGTTACGTGTTGATTCTAGTGAAACACCTCGTCGTTTCAGAACAATTAAAATCTGAAATGCGTAAGCCATAGCACTGTCCTTCCACCATAACTAACTGAGTGGGAAATCTTCATTTTCCCTCCCAGTCCATTTAGATATTTCCGGAGTCCCAAGGAGAAGTAATAACGCATCTGGCTATAATCCAGCACGTAGCCCAAGGGCTAATTTTTAATCATTATTTTAAAATTAAGCATTGAATAAAATAAAGCCAGAAACATTATTTATAAATCGGAATGAATATAATGACAAGTAATTATGCTCTTCCTTCGCTGGTGATTCAAGGCTCAGCTCAGCTCCTCAGTTCAAATCCAAATAAATGAAACGTGTGAAGCCTGTTAAACACTTCCATTTCATTTACTTGTTCCGCCTGTGGCTGCTGCTGTGTCAGGCTGGAAATACTGGACATACCTTGACTGGGGCTGTAAAAACTCTCAGAGGTCTGGGAGCCCGGTTACCACAAAATAATTTTAAATGAATTCGAACTTCACTTCTCTGAGCAAAAGCTGGTGCCAGTGAGTCACGGGGTTTCGAAGATTACGCAGCGTCCTCTTAAGCACAGGATTTTAAACGACCATAATATATTTGATGACACACTAAATTTGATCAGCTTGGATTTTTTTTCACTATGTCATTTCAACCGAGTTTTACCCCTTATTAATCTATAATTAGCACGTTGGCTTCAAGCATGATGTATTTCCAAGCGGCACCTTGTTAGATGTGGTTGCCTTCTGCAAGGAAGAAAATTCTGGAGGCGGAAAAGAAACAAACAGGACAGAGAAAGAAAAAGGAGGATTGATTTATTGGCCTTGGCCAACAGCTTTTCCATAAGCGCCCAAGCAGTCAGGCATGCGACTTTACTATTGATTTTTAAATCTCCCTTCAGCCGAAAAGATCAGCGCGCAAACAATAACGTAGTCTAATCACTCCTGCTATTAGATTAGGCTAAACGCGGGGATCCGAGGCTCCAGCCGTGCCCCGCCAAGGGAAGCGGCCCCGCCGGCCGGCTCCGCGCCGCCCCGGCCGGCAGCCCCGCGCCCTCCTTGCCGCGGCGCGGGGGCACGGCGACCTGCCCGCCGGCGGGACGGCCGGGAGCCCCGCGGGTGGCCGGGCAGAGGGGGGGGGGGGCGCGCCCGTCCGCCCTGGCGGGCCGGGACCCCGGCCCGCTCCCGGCCGAGGCCCCGCTCCGGGGGCCGGGGGCTGCAGCCCGGGGAGGCAGAAGCGAGCGGAGCCGGGCGGCCCCCGCGCCACTCGCGGCCTCCCTTCCCCGCTTCCCCCCGCCGCGCTCCGCAGGCGGCCCGGCCCCCGGCGGGGGCGCGGCGGCCGGAGGCGGGCCCCGGGCGGCGGCGCGGAGCCGGCCCGCTCGGCCCCGCCGCCAGGCTGCCGGGGAGCGGGCGGGAGCGGCCGCAGGGCCTGCGGGAGCGGCGCACCTGGGGGCTCTTCTCGGGCCCCGCGGGCCTGGCGCCTGGCGGGCGGCGGAAACCCGCCACGCCGGGGAGAGTGCCGCCTCCCCCGCCCGCGGCGGCCGCCGGCCTGCGCCGCCCCGCCGCAGCGCGGCCCCGGCGACCGCGCCGGGCCTCCCGCGGCCGGCCCCGGCCCCGGCCCCGGCCCGGCCGCAGCCGGGCGGGCTGGGCAGCCCGCAGCGGTTGGCCGCCGTTGAGCGGCCGGCCTCCGCAGGTCTCCGCGGCCCGCCCGTTTACTGTGGGCCCGCTGCGAGCGGCGGGGAAGGCCGCGAGCCCCGCTTTGGTGCCCGATGGGCGATCCCAGCAGAAACCGGGTCGCCCCGGGCCGGGCAGGCCCCGCCAGGGAAATGAGCGCTTTGCAGGGGAGCTCCCTCGGAGGAGCCGGGGCTTCCCTTGCCAGGTGCCTTGCTGGTAGTAGAAAGGCATAAATTATGATTCGAGAGGCGAGATTAAAGCCGCTGCGGCCCGGTCTCCTGCTATTATCTGGGAGACGAGAGCCTCCGCCTGGGCTTCCCACCGCCCGCCATCCTCAGGGTGGTGGCTTGACTCGGGCTCAAGGCAGCCAGCGCCTGCACATTGAAGTGATTGTAGAAGTCAGACCAAATATCTGTAGTACCCGCTGCGGTTCAGAGGGTGCTGGTGTGTTTTCAGGCAGCAGATGGTTACAGTCGTAACGATTATTTGGGAGTCTTCTGTTTAAGAAAGCTTTAGGCCTAGATGAGTCCACGCTTGCTCACAAGATAGTGACTACTTTGTTCGCGGGGCTAGAAAAGCAAAGATAACTAGAGCTGGGTATAAAGTTTCAAAGGCGCAAGGCTGAACAAAGAAATATTTAGAGAAGAGGTGACAAAAGCCACGGAACTGCCAGCAAAGGCCAGAACAACCAACCAACCAAAAAAAAAAACCCCAACCCAAAACCCACCCCAACTTTGTCAGTACTGTACTTGTAACGTGAACCAGATTGCCATGGAAAACAAAACGGGTCATAGGCTAGGGAGCAACCTTGGCTGCAGTCTGCCCCTTTTTGTCAGCGATTCCCTTGGTGGTGTGTGGCACGCCAGGCTGCTGCAGCCCTAGCCCGCTACCTCCCTTTCTCCTTTTCTCCTCACATGTCTGTGCAGGAGGCTCCTGGCATGCCAAAGGGAAGGAACCTGTTGACCTGGCAGCAGGGCATTGCACAGCCTCCCACCTCCACCGTCCAGGGCAGAGGTGGGTTGCTCAGCCTGTTTCTTGCCATGCAGACCTGGTAATTCTGTCTTTTGTCAAGAGTGAATGTGCAGCACAGCACATGATATTACTTTTTGCTCCTCTAATAAGTCAAGCTCACACTATCTTTGTCCTGTGGAAAAAGTGTACGTGGCCATGTGATTAAAGCATGTCTAATCATGAGCTCACATAAGGAACTGAATTTGGGTTGCATATGTAACCTCACGTCTGGCACTTTCTACCTTAGGAGTGACTAACTTCACAATCTCACTGTTCTTTTAGCTTCAAGGTATATGTGTGTGAGAAAGATCTTTATGTAAAGCAAAGCAAAATAAGCAAGCCCGACAGTTTTATAAATTTTTTTTGGAATGGAGGTTGTCCATAGTTCGGATTTGTGCCCTGAGAGCAGAAGTGTGTCTGCTGTTTGAATTCTGGCAGACACAGTACCTAAAAAATCTCTTCTCTCCAATTTGGGTTCAAACACAGCCAAAGTCTCTTGAGAATGGCTTGAGACACAGCCTGGTTATCACTTGATCTCTGGCGCCTTGTCTTCCCCACAAGAGAATTAGAATGCCTCTTTTCTGATTATGCTCATTTAAGAGATTAGGTGTTGGAAAATTAAAGAGATAAACATTTGAATATGCATCTGTCTCCTTGTTACCACTTTCAAATGGCTAGATTTTAATGGTACATTTCATCAGGAAACCATCGACTTCAGTTTAAAACCATAAAGTTTTTGCTGTATAACTATCTTTTTAACAAACCTACATTGCTCCTGCAAGTGGTAGGGAATCCATGAAATCTTTGGTTTACAGATCCCATGAACTATGCGAGGCTTCTGTCACTGAGAAAACTACAGACCTGTTTGGTTCTCCACAGTAACGCTGGCTTGAGCAAGCTAGATTTTAATATCTCAACAGGTTCTTTTGCCTTTTCAAGTCCCAAGCAATTCTAGATTCAGGCTGGTCAGATCTAATACTAGTGCACTAGTTTATTGCAGCTCCTTCTGGGCATGTCAGCAGCTCTCTTTGGGCACCTTCTTCCCCAAGCAGCAGGAATTCTTGAGGGATCAACTCTCAGACTGGTATGGCATCAGGGTAAGGGCAGGGCACGTGCATTCAGCCCTGTGAGCCTGAAGGACATTTGGGATCCGTCAAATGCACAGTTTTCACTTTTCCTTGAAGCAGATTCATAAGGTCGCCTTTGCAGGAGGCCAGTTGTACCAATTTGGTATTGTTACACAAATGGTAAAGCTTCTGGTCTGTAAATGTATCTGTTTTATACTTGGTGATTACAGAGAACTTTCTAAGGTGCTTTCATAGCCACCCATCACCTGACTTTCTGAACACAGCCCTGTGGTAATCAGCTGTATGTAAAGACTGATTTTTTACAGTCAAGTCACGTATGGCTCAGATGGACCTTAAGCAAGGTCAGACAACAAAGAAAATTTCATAATAGTTTCATTTGAAAGCATCCATGGCAGAAAGTAGTCAGATTGGCTGCTTCCAGACAGTCCAAGATCATGCCCGTGTTTCCCAAGTACTTAAAAACTGTGGAGTTAAAGAAAATTAACCTAGAGTTTGTAATGAAAACTTTTTTTCTCTCAGAGTTACTCAGTAACACAGTAAACTAAGTAATTTTTCCTAGCCCCTTAATGAAGAACTCCCCCCAACCACCACATGAAAATAACTTGACCAATTTTAATAATAATTTATAGAAAAAAAGCCTACGGGTACATTTTGCAAAGGTGGATTGCAACACTGAACAGAGTTACTGTACAGAGTTACTGTACCAGCTACACAAAAGTGAGAGCTCCTCATACTTGAGGTTAAAAACCTAAAGATTTTTATCACTTGACTTAAAGGGAAGATTCCTCTGCTGAAGACAGGAGGAAAACCTTATGTTGCCTGTACAGGTATTTTCACATGCTTCCAGATGACTGAGCAGTTCCTACCCCACAGCTGAATGTTCCCACCCCTTGGAGAAGACACATTCGCTCACCATCCATGGTGTCTTTTTCAGTTGCCAATGTGAAGGAAAGTGTGAGGTGGCTTTGCTTAAGCCAAACACTGTTGACTATTGGAGGATAAATTACATCTGTTCATTCTACCGATATTATAAATTAGATACAAATTGTAATAATTATGCTTAATTGCTACTTAATTACTGATTAAAAGAAACCTTTTTATTTTTCTTTATTACAATCCCATGCATGTTTTTTTCCAAGGATGTTTAATCAGGCAGACGTTCTGAAGAACAGCCACAAATCATATTTTAGTGGAAGGATTAGAAAGATAGTATTCCATACACCATTTTGAATAAGAGCATTTGCATATGACCTAAACTGCAATACAGTTGGATCATTTTTGTCCAAGTGTTGGCAAGAGCAAAACAAAAGAAGTTTTAGATACCCAGAGCATGCTAGTACACTAAATTAGTGACGGATTTCTCCCCCCCCCCCCCCCCCTTATCATAGCCCTTTGTTAAGCAGACAAACTTGCAGGCAGTGATGAGGGAAAAGAAAATAACCTTTTAAATACACCTGGGATTTTTAATACTCACAGTAAAGTCCTTACATCAATGAATCAAGAGGAAGAGGTGGAGGAATCTTGTCGTGCCCTGTTGTAGAGTAGGGAATATAGATGGAGATGTTGTGGAGACACAGAATGATAGTCTGCTTGAATTGAAAGAAGAGCCAGGTGAGTCATTAATCAAGATCATGCCTAGATAATTGGCTGAAGGGCAACAGCAGGGTTGACCCTACCTTTATGGCTTTGAGAGAACAGCTCATGGATATCAAAATAATTTTGACAGTGTGTTGTGGTTTAACCCCAGCTGGCAGCTAAGCACCACACAGCTGCTTGCTCACTCCACCTTGGTGGGATGGGGGAGAGAATCGGAAAGGTAAAAGTGAGAAAACTTGTGGGCTGAGATAAAGACAGTTTAATAGGTAAAGCAAAAGCCGTGCACGCAAGCAAAGCAAACCAAGGAATTCATTCACTGCTTCCCATCAGCAGGCAGGTGTTCAGCCATCTCCAGGAAAGCAGGGCTCCATCACGTGTAACGGTGACTTGGGAAGACAAACGCCATCACTCCGAACTTCTTTCCTCTTCCCCCAGCTTTATATGCTGAGCATGATGTCATGTGGTCTGGAATACCCCTTGGATCAGTTGGGGTCAGCTGTCCCGGCTGTGTCCCCTCCCAACTTCTTGTTCACCTCCAGCCCACTCGCTGGTGGGGTGGGTGAGGAGCAGAAAAACCCTTGGCTCTGTGTAAGCACTGCTCAGCAGTAACGAAAACATTGCTGTGTTATCAACACCGTTTTCAGCACAAATCCAAAACACAGTCCCATACTAGCTACTGTGAAGAAAACTAACTCTATCCCAGCCAAAACCAACACACTGTGCAGCAGCAAGTGCTGGTTTGGGCCAGTTCTTCTATATATGTGTGAATTGACTATCCTTTTTGAAGTCAGTGCAGATATGCTGGTAACAATGCTGAGATCTGACCGTAGGTATTTACAATCTAAAAAGATCCTATTTTGTAGGTATGAAGTCTATTTAAAATAATTTTCCAAGCATTAGGGAGACCAACTGCTGCTAGTGGTTTTTAGAGGGTTGGAGTAATTATGCCCATGCACTGCACAATATAAAGCACTTATGACTACTATATGGATTGTTTTACTGGGGGGGGCTCGTCATTTGGAAAGGAAAAATAATCACTTATTCTCTTCTCTTTTTGCTTGTCACAAAGCCCATTGAAGTCAATGGGAGTGTTGCCATTGATTTGTGTGGGCTTTCGTCAGGCCCTATATATGCTACTGCAAACTGGAGGGGGAAAAGGAGTACGGTTAAAGGGAAGAGAAGCAAGACAGGAGGGGAGTTAAACACAGGTGAAGAATAGAGCCCTTTGTCTATTAATTAGGGTTTACGTGGCTTGTGGAAAGCAGTGTTCCTCCAGCACTGGATCCCCCTGCCCCGCTATTTCATTTTTACATCTCCCGTGTTAGTTGCTTTTCAGATCAATATAAAGCTAATGAACTATGCACTGTGTAGCACTAACCATAGCACTTCGCCACTCTGATGCATAGGAAAGGAAGGCATTGAATTGAACAAGCTTTGATCAAAAAATGCTTTTTATTTCTGCAACTGATGCCCACTCTCTCTGAAATGCGTTGTCTGGCAGCAACACCTACACATATCACAAGAACTTTTCTCTGAGTTACTCAAGAATATCTAATTGTTTGTTGTCTTTGGAGAGACAGGACCTGGTGGAACTATGGAGTTTTCCTGATGAAGCCTTGCCAACATGCCTCAGCTGAAACTGGAAGGGTCCACTGGACAATCCCAGTTCATTCCCATGTCCATTTTCTCTGGGTTACACCCACCAGAAGACAGTGACAACTGGTCACAATTAGAGAGGAAAAGTGCCATTGTATTTGACACTAGGCTGGACTCCGGAGATGTTCAGTCGCTGGGTGTGTCTCAAACTGCTGGGTGACCTCGGGTAAGCCATTTGGGACTCAGACTTATGATCAGTTTATGACAATTTAACAAGCTATTGTGTCTCAGTTGAACAGCAGTGACTGTCCTTGTGTGCACTCTTACCAGGGCAAACACAGGCTGATGTGATCCAAAGTGGTTATAAGAGCAAATTAAGCCAGTGCAACCAACTCTGCTGCCATGAGATTGTATCCATGAGAATGCAACTACTCTGATTTAAAATATGGGAGGTTTTTTTTGTTATGCTTTTTTTCTGGATTTTTTTTAATCTTCGCCAGTTCCCCAGTGCAGGTCACTCTGCAATGTTGGGCATACAATGGCAGTGCTGATTTAACCTGTAGTGAAACAGGTCTAGTTACTTTGCCCTTACTGTGCAATAAGAAGATGTGCATGGAGACAGCAGATCAACTGATGCTTGAAGATATTTCAATATGGTTATGAGCCTGACCTATTAGATTCAAATCAGCAAAGCACCTAAATATCTCTGTGCATCAGAGCATTTGTTCCCCATGTAAAAAGGGAGGAATCCTTACCTCCCTCTTCTCCCTTCTCTGTCCAGATCATAAACTGTATAGTGGAGATGCTCTCACTCCATGTTGGTAAAGAGTCCAACATAATGATAGACTGATCTTATCCGAGATCTGCGTACAAGTAAAAATAAATCACAAGAATAATAGAGGGGAAAGTGTGCTCATCTGTCAGTGGAGAAAAGCAGAAGGCAGCAATCAACGTCTGGGTTCATAAGCTTTGTTGTCTGCCGTTAGTTCTGACCTCAGAGTAGTGATAAAGGTATATCCTGAGCCTCCTTTCACTAGGTAATTTCCCTCAGTAGGACTTTTTATTATTATCTTAAGTGGGTTTTTTTAATAAAGTAATAATTTTGGTAGAGAAACATTATCTTAATAGTACGGTAACATGTGAGTTATTATTTTACACTACACACACGCACTTCTTATTCATAGGGCAATGTCTTAGTCCAGTTTTCTATCTCTTTTGGTGGTCAGACAAAATAACACATGTATTTGTCTGCATGAGATAAGGATGATGTAGGACCTACATGAGAGCACTGAAGAAGGATCAAGTCAAAAAAGAGCTCATGGAGTAGAAGACAGGTATCCGGTACCACAAAGAGGAGCCTGCCCCTCAGGGGCTGCAAGGTTTTGTCTCAGAGAATGAGGAAGATAGACCCCAGCCACGACTGGGTTGTGAAAATGAACTGCTTCTTGCAGAAGAGGCTGTACATCAATTTTACTACATAGATTTAATTTTATGCTTGTAAGTCTGCTAAATTGATAGGCATTAGCTCTAGAGAAATTGTTCTTTGCTCAGCTGGTTTGCACTCAAAAGCACAGTATTTACAGTTTGTTCTTAGGTGCTGAGTAATGACAACTATGTGTTGGTTCTTATAATTATGATCACATTTTACCATGACAGTAAATACTGGAGTTAAAAAGAATGTGCAAAGAGAGGGATCTGGATGGGTCACAGTCAGGCTGCCACCCAACTCCTCTAACAAGGGCTTCACACCAGCATGTTCCAGGTCTCTGAAATGATTTCTCTTCTAATGTAGTAGCTACTAACTAGCAGTTCAATTTCTGTCTATAGAAAATGGGTCCAGCTGGCTCTGTTTCCTCTCCCTTGAGAAACTCTTCAAGGTTCTAGGTTCCCACAGCCAGGCTTCCATGGCTTCAAAGGCATAATTTGGCACATGCCCACGGGGCATGCGTTTGTCAAAGTACACATACAAAATTGCACTGTTGAAGATTTGTGCCCCAGGGAACCTTCCACTCTGAGGTGAAATTACTTCTTTCCAAATGCTGTACGTGAACTATATAAGCATACACCCTTTAACATAATAATAGTGACTTCCAAATGCAAAGACATAGCCTCTGATTTACAGCAAGCGTACCCACCACAGATTACCTCTTAAGATATCTGAAGGCAAAGTATTATAGCAAGAGCTATTTACCTTAGATTCTGCCTCATTACAAATCATCCTCATATATTATGCGGGAGGAACAATAAAACAATCTCCTATTACCCCTTAGAGAGTGGCAGACAGATCAAAATGCTCTCATTTCTTACTACTCCTCATTCAGACAACCATAGTGCTCAAGTCTAACCTCCTAAAGAAGCCACACCTTTTTAAGACAACCCAAGTACTATTTTTTTTCCCCACTACACACAACTTTTTATGAGGGAGGAATACTGAATGACAAGTAGTGCTCCTTCACGGAAAGAAGCCACATGAAGTTTGTTCAACAGGTGAGACACCCAAGCAGCCTGCCCAGTGGATCTGTTCTCGGAGAGTTCTTGCCAGATCATCCATTCTCATAAGACCGCTCCATTTGACAGTGTCATTTTTGACACAGACACGAGTAACCACAGATGCCTTTGAGAAAGATTTGGCAATGTACCATGTCCCAGTACACATGAACTAGTGTTTGTGTCACTTGACTACTACTGTCCCAAAGTAGAGTGTTCAGACTGACTAGTTGTCTAGGCTCCCACTTCAGTCAATGGAGAAAGACGGGCTGTACTATTTTTCAGAGATATCTAACTTAGATTTCTTTGTTAGAATATGGTGAAATATTTCTGGAAGTGAGATCTGCCTCCGTAACTATAAAAGAGGCATAGACAACTGGGTTATCCTAGATACCAAATTCTTAGACAGCTAAATTTAAGGTGACGAATATCATCCAAGTGGATGAAACAAGATGCCCAGAGAACAGCTACATAGGGAAAGTAAAAATGTGTAAAAAAATCCAACCGCAACTGAATGTTCAGCATCCTACAGATTTTCTTCTGTGCCTAGTTTATGAAGGACCAGAATAGCTTCCAATCAGACCAGGTGTGCTTTTCAGTTACAGCTGTGGAAGTGCAGTACGGTTTTAGCACTAGACATCCAAATTTACTGCTCATCAGGAGGGTGACATGTACGGCTTGATGCCACGGGAAGAGTAGAACATGTACGCTTCAGGTTCCTGCAGACCTCATCCCTGTGCTCATCTCTCCAACTAGTTTTCATCTCATCTGATGGCTTCAGCAGAAAGGCTTGTGCAGGCAGGGTTCAAACCAGCAAAATAGGTAGACCTCTGTCTGCCATTTTATGTACCATTTGGTGCACAAAATCCGGTCTCATTGATTGCTTCAGGGGAAGGAGGGGATGGGACCTTAGGCACTGAATTAGGGCTTAGCTGTCTAAGCCAGCTTTGAGGATGAGGCCTAAGCACCTACGTACTGAGCCTGGAGGGACTCTGTTCTGGTGGAAGGACACTGCTCTGGAACTCACCTCCCACTTTGGTCTCACCGAACCTGAACCTCTTGTCCTGCAGAGCACTGGTATCTTCTCAGGCTCATTCCTGAGGGCTGGTTTAAGCTTCAGGAGAATTTCTTTTAGTGAAAAATGGCTAGTGTCCGTGTTGCTATCTCTTAAAGCATTTTGCATTTGCAATAATTTCTGTACATGCGGCTTTTGATTCATTACAAAGTAATGAATTTAATTCATTGCAACAAGATTTAATTCATTACAACATCCTTAGCTTTCTCAGGACAGAGTAGGATTGTCTGTAGTCTTCCCTTTAGTCTGTTCCGTTACCTATAATATTACTTCCTTTGACACAGATGGCCACAGATCAGAGCTTGTTCTGGTTAGGAAGCTAAACCATTGATGGAGTCAAGCCTTTCTTGGATGCAGTTGTACCTATTTACAAAGAACATGCAAACTCCCCTTTCTTTGACTCCAGATGCAATCCAACCACCAAAGACAGTATCTTTGCTTATAGCATCATATTTTTTTGTTCAGTATCCCCAATAAGCTCTCCCTTTAGGCATTTATGCCTAGATAGCTTCCTTTTAGCTGCTGCGTTTAGAGCTTTTTTCTCTGTCTCAGCTAGCTTGTTTTCTTGTACATGCATACACAAAAATACACCCTTACCCAAAGCAATAACCAGCAGTACCATCTACCCACATTACTCAAGATTTAGAGTGTACTTTTGCCTTGTCTTGGAAACCTGTATTACCTCATCAAAGAACTTACTTGGCTCTGTTATCGCAAATGAAGGGTGGTGGTTACTTCCATCAACTTCAATGACTTTTCCCAATCTTCAACTATAACACATCGTGTTCACCCTGCCTTTGCCCTTACAGGATTTTCTACTTGCTTATCTTTCATTTATCTCTGTATTGCTTTATTTGGCATTAAAATACAGATTGGAGGTTCTGGGGCTAGATTCCCCTCTTACTGACACAGTTTCACTATCTTCCATCTCCTCACATACTAGATAGTGGAGATACTTTTGGTGCCCATCTATAAATGAAAGAAGAGATAGAGCCTTGGTTTTTCATTACTTTTGTCAATTTCTGCTAGTTTTTTTGTTTTGGTTTGGTTTATTTATTATTTGTCTGATAGCTCAACTTTTTTTTAGTTGACTTTTGAAGAGAGCTGGTAACTTTAAGCAGCACTAAGGGAGAAGACAGAGCTATCTGAGAACTGCAAGGAAATTGCATCTACATTAAGAGAATAGAACTTGAAGCCGGGTTTTTGTCTATCAAACAATCAGCTCTGGAATTAGGCAAATAATGCTCACAGTTAGGAAGATATTAACTGCTAAAGCTTTTAGCTGTTTCCCCTGTCAAACAACATCTGATGTCCAACAGCCATGGTGACAGGGATTCACTTATGTCATAGACTTTCTCTGGGGAGAAATACAAAGCAACATATGGGTCAGTATGACCCACCCCTTCATTACAACTGTGGAAATGCAGTTTTTTTACAACAGAATAACATCTCTGTGATACCTTGGTTGTCAAAAACCACAATTATAGTCATTGTTTATGCATTAGGGAAACCTCATCCTAAATCTGGCACCATATGGGGGTGAAAAGAGCAGCTGCTGACATTTCAGGATAATCATTATGATCTAGCTGCAGATATGACTCAGCATGATGAGCCTGACAACAAGAAGGGGAAAAAAAGCAAAGCAGCATGGGCAGGTTTCAAATGTCACTTCAAGGCACCAGCCCAAATTCATTTCGAAGGGGAGAGACTTTCAACACACACGGAGTAGGACAGCTCCTTACGAGCTCCACACGGAAAGCCTGGACAGGACTCCAGATCAACATAACCAAAAGGGTTGTTTATGTTTGTCTGTGTTGTAATCCAAGGGAGAAAAATAATTAATAACTGCCTGGGAAGGGTTTGGGATTATTGTTTTCTCTCTTCATTTTTGCGAAAAATGAAACTATGCCAAGCATAACTATGCAAGCAGCCCCACCTCCCTGTTTTCAGCCCCTCTCTGAAGCACTAGCTCATCACTTTTCAGTGAGTTTGGAGTTCAAGAGATTGCTTTTGATCAGAAAATAAAGGAGATATTTGGCTCCTTCCATGGAGCCCCACATCCCTGAATTCTTTCACCAGGCTACTACCTTCTCCACTTGCAATATACCTATTCCCTTCCTATGATGTCTGCAGAAAATCTCACTGTTGTTGACCTTCTGAACGTTTTACTCTCTGGACCTTTTTTTGCCCCTCCATTCTTGGAGTGTTGAGTTCCCAAGGCAGGGATGCTCTTTTTCTGCATACATCTGAAATATGGGTATGCTTTCACTGTTGTGGATGAATCATTGTGACAGAAAGACACTACTCACAACTTCAGGAAAGTGCTAGGCTGTTGCTATGTATGTCCAAAGCCAAGTTCTGGGGCATTAGATATGGCAAAAAATAATAGTTGAGTTTACTCCATAAATAGGTACTCCACATACCTTGTGTCAATCTCAGCCTTTTGGTCTGGAAGATTATGTCATTTTTAAGGAAGAATTCACATGCTCTGACCTCTGACTTGATGAGAGGCAATCCATTAGAAGACCAAAATGCACGTGCTTCCTTCTGAAAATGCTCGTTTTGGCAATAGATGAGGAAGTTCAAGTAGCGCCTGTCTCAAGGCTGAGATTCACCCATACTTTTATCACAGGGCTGTTCACATCATCCATTCATCATGTGGTGGGGGCATGCCTGAATTAGGATGGATGCAATTCCTGGTTGTAATGGTGTAGAGGCCACAGGGCCTTGGGCAAAAACGATGCTAAGACTAAGCTTCTGGGCACCTTTTTGACAATTTAGCAGCTTGCAATTCATTGCTTCTCTGGGACTGAGGGCTTCAGTGAAGGATGTGACAGCAATGTGTGGCTATAGTTATTCTGGCCTTTGGAAGCTGGCTCAGAGACCATAGGTTGGGCATTTCTCCTTTATTAAAAAAAAAGTCATATATAGAATCAATAGAATAATAAATTGAGGCCCTCAATTGATTTGTAGGTAGATGCTAAGTTTTTCAAAACACTGCAGGGAATTTAGATGTGTGTCACAACCTCTCCTGTCCCATTTTGAAAGAAAGTCTCTGCTGTTTTGGCAACTCTTGTAGATTCTTCCACAGCTCAGATATTCTGTTTGCTTCTAATATTAGGAGCTCAAATTCCTGTTATGCCAATTTGAAAAGATACTGTCTACAAGCTAATAAATATATTTCAATAATTTTCCTGCCTACTTTTGGCTGTGTAGGAGGGAAATGAAGCTAAAGAGTCTATGACCTGTGCTCTTATAGTAGACAACTGAATATTTATGTGTTTATAATGGATACATGTTCGAGGTTCAGGATTGCTATCTGTACCTATTATTACTGTTGTTTTATCATCATTATTATTTTGCACTGTGTTAGGGATCCCCCTAAAGATCAAAATCCCTTTGTAATAGATTCTGCATGAAGAAAATGAGAGGCCCTGCTCCCATGCTAGTCACCTCTGCTTAAGCTTCAGCCACACAAGCATTTTACTTATGAAGTAGCCTCTGAATGTGTAGTGTTGGACATCAGGGATGGAAAATACATATCAGCTGAACTAGGTCTACCATACTGTTCACCCAGTTCTTCGGAGAATATGGCTATAGCTACATCTTTACAGATGCATGGCTATATCTGTTTTTGTATAATTTGACTTGTTTACACACTCTGTTGATTGCTCTACTGATGGCTCTTTAATATCTTGGACATTTTATCTAGTGTATTCTTGCACAACATTGAGATCTTGTCTCTGTGAAGTCTAAGTATCATGTGATTTGATTTTCTGGAGAGAGTTCTCTGCAGTTCAGGACAAGGGATGTGATTGATTGATGCTGAAAGTTGAGAGCTATATGGTTATGGGGAGTCTTCATCCTGTGTTGTGTACTGCAATGAGCTGTTGCTTCGCTGTTCTTCTGGAGAAGCTGCTCTCCTGTGATGCTAACAGTCCTGGTGCATAACTACAACAATGTAATTTTTCTTGCAGAGAAGCAATATGTGATTCTAATTTAACATGGGCCCTCTAGATAATTCCTCTCTTCTTATTATTTGAAAACCAATATATTTCCTTCACAGTAAGATGACATCCATCGTGCAGTCAAATGACTACTGCTTACTGGAAAGGCCATTTAGACAAAGCTGTGGCATACATTGTAGAACTGTTAGGGCAGAAACACAGTTATGACTGAGGTGTCAAGAATGACTGCTGAATTGCATTGTCTGTTCATGAGTTTTATTGCTTCATATTTTTCTTCATCCTTAGTATGATCTACTATAAAGAATGGGAAAAATTACAATGCATTGGTTAAAAAACCCACATGTTTATAACACAGGCAAGATCTTGCATTGTGGCTGTGTAACAGACTCTGTCAGACCAGTGAAACTGATGTGAATAACCACAAGATTTTTGCTCACCTTCAACAACACCAACAAAACTGTTGCAATAGCTTAACTGAACCGTCATTCTCAATGTGCTGTTGACTCCACAGCCTAGAGTGGGAGAACTGTGTTCACGGCAGCCACGGTTAGTTTTTCCAGCTGCGATGTTGCAATAGTGATTTCGATGCCAAAGCAGAAAAAGTTGGTTTTTTAAAACAACAATGGTAGCAAAACCTGTCCTTCTAACAAATGTATGGTATTTTTCCTCAGTTTGTTTTTAAGACATTATGTTTCTCTTCCTACTTAACAGTATACAGAAGGAAACAATAAAACTTGCATCCCTGATCTGAAGAGTAGTTTTTGGGCTATGCTGGTCTAGAGGAAAATAAGGAGCAGGAGGCTAAGCCAAGGACATGTGTGGAGACTGGCACCATGAAAATACTCCAAATTCCTGGTCCGATCCCCTCTGTTTTTTGTATGCCCATTCTAGGCAATGTGACAATGTGTTTGCTTACTGGTTATATCACCACTGGAGACAGAGTGTCCTCTGGGGCTCCTCCAATAGGAGGATGATTTGTTGGTTTAGCAATCATTAACTCATCCCTATTTTTTTTCAATGCAAATTAAAGTCGGCAGTAGAGCAGGCTCATGCTGCTCAGTGGCAGCTCCTTGGCAGCTCCTTGTGCTCTCTGGTTAGGTCCCCTATGCCAACCAACACATGGACTTCAGCAATTGTTTGGAGTGCTTCAGCTGGCTTGTAATCAGACATATCTTCCCAGAGATGTGCTGGCAGGTAACTGAAAGAGCTCTCAGAAAACATCTAGGGTTTTCATTAAAACCACTAATGCATATATTAGCTAAGTTATTTACAACTGGAAGTAAGCAGCTGGACAGCATGTATGCATGTATCTAATCATCTAGTGAAACAAGAGTTTTAGGTTACTGAGCAGTTAGAACTAGGGTATTTAGGTACATGCAAATAATTTCGGTTTGGGATGAGGTCAGTAGGCTCAACTGATTTCTGAGGTATTCATGGGAAGGTGTCTGTAACATTCAAAAGGCTGCTAACAACATCAATCAAAACCTATTATGTGACATGTTATTTGCTTGGAGATCTGCTGTATTAAGATGCCATGTAGTGGGAATCAGATAATTTTAATTGTTATCATATGTAATTGTCAGCCACGTAATCGTGTCTGACCGATCTTTAACAGTGTTTGTTTTTCAGACTTCTTTCCTGAGGCCCGAGCTCTTTGTGGATTACTTCAGTGGTCTTTTTAATATCAAAAGAAAAACTAAAGTTTTCAGAGACTGGACATTGCAGTGATCCTACATCTAAACAATAGAGTGTCTGATGTTAAACCAACATTGTAATTTTACTCCCCAAAATTTCAGAGCTTGTCATAAAATGCTATTTAGCTGTAAAAGCAGCAGTGGAACCTTTTGTTCTAACCATGCAAAAGCAAACAGACAGATTCTGCTTTTAGTCACACTGTTTTGAATGGATTTACTCTCTGTTTTTGCTAATGTAACTGGCTCAGCAAGTTTCCGGAAGATATTATATGCCTCAAAATGGAAGAGGGGAGAGGATGCTAACAGTTATTAATTATTGTTATTTGATAGAGGCAGAAAGTATCTGAAGGCATATTGTGGTTCTAATTATTTAAAAAATAACACTGAAGCACACACATAGTTCAAAGCATAGGTGGTGGCATTTTTTTCATGATTAGTCTGTTAATATTTGCTAAATTAAGATGAGTTCCGTTTCTTCGCTGTATTTCACCTCAGGTTTGTATCTAACAAATAAGTGCTGTTCTCTCCAGCAACTTGCAATGTTGCAAGACGAGTGGTATTGTAGACTTTACTATACTTTCTAAATGTTTTGTAAACTTTTTCTTTCATAAGATTCCATAAGGTAAGATTAAACAATGATAATCAACCTCCTTAGAAGATGGTTCTTAATAAGCAATTGTCTTAATGAGACATACCACAGGCAGATGAGGAAATGTTGGCTCTGGTAAATTTGCATACATTCATACTCATAGAATATGATCAATTTGTCTGCTTATATATCTTTACACTATCTCAAGTTATTCTTATGTTAAACAAAAAACTCTGGTTTTGGCTATAGTGTGTCTTCCTCTTGGCCTTAAGAGATCATAAAATGTATCTGGTATATCCCTGGAAAGTTTTTTCCAACAGATAAGCATCTTTATTGTTAAAAAGGCACCTTACTTTCAGTCTACCTGGCTTAAGTTTCCAGCCCATGGTGCTCTTGCTAGATGGACGAGTCCTTTCTTACTTGGTGTTTACCCCCTGTGAATTACTTATGTGTACAACTAACCTCTTCCCATCTTCTTTCTGATAAACTAAACAGATGGAACTCTTTAATTTTTAGTTTTATTTTTTTTTGCTGCAAGGTATTCTCCTTTGCATAACTTTGTGGTTTTTTCCTGTACCATTCCTGATTTCTGTTTGACTACCCAGTCTTCATCATTGTATACCATCCTGACAGAGTCATGTCATTCACAGATTGTATTTAGGGATATGTTTACATGACCACTGGTGAAATTGCTCAAGAATATTAAGCCTTGTACAGAACTCAAGGGAACATGGGGAACATTCATTCAATCACAAATCCCGATGCCTAGTTTTTTGAGATCTGTCAGCCAGTTTTTAATCCATTTGATATGTTTTTTATTGCTATTACACAATGATAAAATCATAATAGTATGTCAATTTCTGTGGATATTAATTTTACCCTTCCTTGCTTCTTGTTCATTCTGTACTACTGCAGCAGCTGAGTGCCTTCCACATAGAATAAATGCCATTAAAGAAGTCCCATTGAAGAGACTTCGTAGTATACCTGGCACTTTCCCTGCATCAGGTTTTAACAGCAAGTAATTCATTTGACTATTGTGCACATTTTGTTAGTGGTTGCATACCTACTTGACTAAGCTGATATCAGTAGAGGATCTGATGGTGTAAACGCCTAACCGCATATATTAATCGTGTGTTACCTTCCAGTCTTCACTTTGGTTTGAACAAAATATTATAGTATACATCCAGAAAGTATAAAAAGAAAGGCCATTAATGACACACACAAACAAAGACAATATTACATTTGAAATTGTGGCTCTGAATTTCAAAGCATGATGAGTTTAGTGTCTCATGATAAAAGCTGATCCATTGTAAGTGCTAAAACCAGCATATGTACTATTAAAATCAGGAACCTATGTTGTTGGTATTCTTCAAGTTACATAATTGAATGAGATGTGCGTAACCAATTTAACTGTAATGCAATGACAGGGAAATTAGCTTCTACAAGCTTTGACTATTCAGTATGTTTAATGTACCTAGAGCCCCAAAATACATGTATTTATTACCAAACCTTGTGGATAAACAGAAGTAAATTGGCCCTGAGAAAACCTGCTGATAACAGTATTCTGTAGTTGGTATTCAAATAAATTGTTTTCAGTGCAGCTACTGTAGAGTATTTGTACCTAGAGTCTGAAAGACATTAAATACAAGACTAAGCAATGCCAAAAAACTCGGTCCTGTAGCTAATATATATTAATACTAACAGCATGTATAACATAAGTATGCCTAAATGCAGCGTAACTAATATGTAATTAGTATAACAGTATTAGGTAAGTGCAAAAGGAGCTGAGAGGAGTTGATGTTCACAAAGTAAAGATCCGTGTATCACCATGACCTTGCTGAGGCTATTACAGGTTTTCTGACCTCCAGATTCTGCAGAGAAGGTGAGGAATCATTATGGTATCTCCAAGTGCAAGACTTCTTCATTTGCATCAGAATTGATTTGCTGAGCAAGGAGAGGACGGTTGTTTTGGTTTGGGTTTTTTTTTAACATGAGTATCTCTGGCAGCTCCTCTCTAGTTACTCATCTGAAGAAGACACCTGAGATACATGACTTCATCAAAAATAACAGGGTAAATTAGGACAAAGTCTAGGAAAAATGGTGTTTTAGTCTAGAAGGAATATCAGTTGTGGACAAAATTCTGTCCAATAAGGAATCCTTTTATGACTGCAGCAACCTGAAAAGTGGACATCATAGAATCATAATCATAGAATGGTTTGGGTTGGAAGGGACCTTAAAGACCATCTAGTTCCAACCCCCGTGCCATAGGCAGGGACACCTTCCACTAGACCAGGTTGCTCAAAGCCCCATCCAACCTGGCCTTGAACACTTTCAGGGATGGGGCATCCACAACCTCTCTGGGCAACCTGTTCCAGTGCCTCAACACCCTCACGGTGGAGAATTTCTTCCTTACATCTAATCTAAATCTACCCTCTTTCAGTTTAAAGCCATTAGCCCTTGTCCTGTCACTACATGCCCATGTAAAAAGTCCCTTGCCAGCTTTCTTGTAGATCAAAGGACTGCTGAACTCGGGAGGGCATTGATGCTCTTCAGCTTTGAAAATAAGTAGAGATATTGTTGCAATAACTTGGGCTATTGACTACAAATCAGATGATGGCTTTTGATAATTTTCTTCCAGATCACTAGTATGAAAGGGGATTTGTAAAACAGAAATGTCTCCACCTTCCTCAAATAGTAATTAAAAAAAATCCAGCAAAACAAACAAGCAGTTGGCTAAATTCAGCGTTCACATACATGTGCCATTTCCCATTTGTAATCAATGAGAAACTTCTGTATACACCCCAGGGAAAAATCTGGCTCATCATATGTAACACTTTAATATTAAATTTAGGATGATTAATGATCAAGTCAGTAGCTGTGTAATATTTGTGAATTCTATTCTACCACTGCTTAACATTATATTATTTTTAAATTTACAGCTGCCATGGAAAATGACCAGAAATCTACAATCTGAGAAAACCCATCCATCATCTTCAGGCAGACTTCCAATCTGTTAACTTTAGCTGCTACTAGTAAGTGTCTCAGTCCAGGAAAAGCAATTATTACAATGTTTTACAGAATAGCTTCCAGATAGCATATGATGTAAACTGCTCTTGGGCAACATTTTTTCTAAGGAAGCAGCCTTTTTTTCTTCAGTAAGCAACTTCAGCAATGCAAGTGTGATAAAAACAGAGGTAAAGAGGAAGAGCTGTTGGAAGCGGGGATTGACTGTAGCTACTGTGCCCATTCATACCTTCTAAAGACTTGGATCACGATACTTTGTAAAGCCCTTGTTACGGGTTTTATCAGTGTGCAGACTCTTTCAATAAGGATAAGAGATATTACATGTGATCGAGATGTCACTAATGTGTTACATAGGGCCAAATCAGGCATCCTGTTTTGACTGCGGGTTCACATCCAGAATGTGGTATTATTTTACCTACTATCATCTAACATATAACCAGCAATGCAGAACAGGCCCAAACTCAGCACATTAGCATCTCTGTTTTGATTCCTGCTATTTTGAGGTCCTTAATAAAAATGCAGCATCACTGCAGGCAGTTGCCTGCAGTCAGTACCCTGATCAGTACGCTTGCACGTGGCCTGATCAGTATGCTTGCACGTGGCAGTCACTTGCATTTTTTTTCAGTGCTATGTCTCCACAGCACATGGTCCACAGGCTGCAGTGGCAAGAGGTTGCTGTGAAGGTGATCACTGGCCTGGAGAGATGGAGGCCTCTCTCCACGTCGTTAGATGACTTACGTGGATATCCTGCAGATGTAGACAGGCCAGTGGATGAACTCAACTGAGCTCCAAGTACAGAGAGATTCCTCTTAGAGAAGGGGAAACCAAAGGAGGAGAGGGTCAAAGGAGCAGTGTATGGTTTATCTAGGACTACCTTCACTGTAGCCTGATTTCTGTAATGAGAGACCTCTGGTGAGGGCTTGAGGAGGAAAACTTGACAACTCCTCTATGACAACAGACATACATTGGCAAAACTCTACTTTAGGATCTTAGAGCCAATGCGTTTAGGATCAGTCAGATAATCATATGGTGGCATCCCACCAAGCTTCTCTGATTAGTTTTGGGGGCTGGTTAATATCACACCTCTTTATTGAAAGTTCCTCACTACTAGTTCCTGGCTGTTCTTCACACGTCCTTGTAAGCAGATGTTAGCTCATGAGTAACTTTGGAATCAATTCAGTCTGCCCCTGCTAGACTGCTTGATCTTGATGGCTGTTGTTAGCAGATGACATTCAGCATGCTTCCAGACACCCATCTACCTCATCAGACTGAATGACTTGTCTTTTCAATTCCACTTCTGTAGCATATTATAGATCGTCTTGGCGTGTTTGGATTTCTGATTGCAGGCTTGCTTTCTGATCCTTGAAGAATTTGACACTAAGAGGAAAGCATGGTCTTGATTCCTTCTGAAAATTTCAGATTAATGTGCTATATCTTTCTGCATAATATGTAATCCAAACCTAGATACCCATTTCCTTCGCAAGCAAAAATTTGGTCTTGAATACCATTGTTGTTTGCTAGAAGGAATGAGATCAACAGGACCATGGTACACATTTAATTGTTGTTTAGCAATTGGTTCTTTTCGTGACTAAATTAAGGAGACACATATACTGGAAGGTTTGAAACCATAATTTGCCTGGCTTAAAAGAAACTGTTCAGTATATCAAGGTGTTTGCTTTAAATCATCAAAGCTGTTTTGGCCAGCAGATGTGCATACATACAAACATATATATATATTTTTTTTTTTTTCTTAAAATATGTGTAGGCATTCAGCCTAATACATCTATATATGTGCATTTCTTATATATATTATTTGGATATAATTTGTATGTTAATTCCTCCATATAAATAATGTAAAATTCCTTCTTATATATACATCCACATACATATACACACGTTCCTCCTCAATATGTCCTCTTGCCTTTAATTGTTGAAGACTGATGGATGCCAGCAAACAATCTGATTTTGATGTCTAATTAGAGGGTAAGATATATTGCTGAAAGGTGAACAGTTGGTGTTTGGGAGTTCTTGGCCCCCTGGACACCCTGCAAATAAGTGCTTGGAAAGGCTGATCTTACCATAAGGCTTGTGAGCTGATCAGTTTGGCTATAGGAAGGTCTATACTCTTCATGCAAGTCATAGGCAGTTTAAAATATTCATCAACTTAGTTACGTGTCCTTTGTTCTCCTGGGCAGTATTTCTACTGTAGTGAGATGGAGGGTGTTAAAATTATCTGTTTTCCCTGGGATAAGGGGAATAAGAGCTTCTGCCTTACCACATTTTTTTTGCTTCTTGTAACTTTTTGGGCATTAGTGATGTAATGTATTAAAATGTGATCATGAAATTGTAAGCAGGAAACATTTAATGGTATTTGCTTGATTCCTGACAACATTATGCTATCTGTAATGACGAGAAAGATGAAAATAAGTGTGACATTTCTTACTTGGCAAATGCTCTGTAGCCCTAACAGAAATTCCAACAGTCAGATGATTTCAAGGCTAGAAATTATTATAGGCCTAGTGAACTGAAAAAGTGCTACTTCTTGCTGTCTATTATAGCAGAAGATTCTTTTAATTAAATATGTAAATTAAGATGTGTATGAGCAACAGATATGAAATTTAAAGCCATGCTTGCCATTAGTTTGAAACCAGAAATCAGTGCTTTTGTAGAGACATCCATTTTTAGTGAGAGTGACTCTGGTCTTTCTGGAATTACTTTGTTATGTTATTTTACAGCAATGTGCTCAGCTTGTAAAGTACAAACCATTAATTTTTATTTTTTTTTTATCAAGATACTGATTTTCTTGTTTAAGACAATCTTGTTCTCTAAATCCTTTCAGACCTATCACCCAGTTTATGTCACAACAGGTCTTCTGACAGTTCTGTATCTCTTCCTAAAGCAAAAAGTCAGAGGAAAGAAAAAGGAGTTCTTGAGTCTAAGTATTTGAAAATTACTGTGGTCTAGATGCCACTAAAGCACAAGTGTAACAGTACATATTTAAAAAAATAATAACTAGATGTAGAATACAACATTCCAGACACACCAGATTGTATTCAATTTCATATCAGCCTTTTATCTGGGTAATTTACCCTACTGAGAGGTATGGGAAAATGGGTGGCATTTTTTCAGTTTTGTACTTTGCAACTTACTGAGGTCCCCAAATTCATATTTCCTTACATTCTTCCTTTGTACTCACTGTGTTTGTCAGAAGAGATGTGTGAATGAAAATAGATCTGAATTCTGCATTGCTTTTGGGGCTTGGTTCAAAGAGGATTGGCAGCCATAGAAGGATCTCATGAAAGGCTTCCATGACTTCTAGTCACATCATTAATGAAGACTTTTTGAACATTTTGGTCTTCTGCCTTCCATATGAAGAAAAATAATGATCCTGCCTTTGAAAAAGGTTTTGAAATTGCCAGGGATGTAGATATTAGTCACTGTTATACCTCCTTACAAGCAGTAAGAAATGAAGTACCGTTTAACAGAAAGAATGTGTTTTATTATATTTACAACAATGGAACTGGAATATAACCTTTTTATTTAAAAATCAAGCTGCAGATTAAGTTTTGATTGCAGTGTTTTGTACTGAAAATAAGAATAATGGAAGCAATTAAGTATTCATAGTCCTGCTCTCACACAAACACCTTCCATGGTGAGTCTGTTTATGCAACTGAGTGTGCCATACAATTGTTTTTATTACCTTCTTATAAAACAGCCTGTATAAAACACTTTTTTTTGATTGTTTCTTTGTGTATTGTTGAGCGTGTTTGCATTCTAAAGGGCTTTGCCTCATTAAAGCAATTACCATAAACTTGCTCTAGTTTGTTGCTTTTTTTCCCCTTTCTCCCTCTGAGCACTAGAAATATTCATAAAGAGCTCTTGCCCAGCCGGGATGTTCTGTGTCTCCCAAGGCTAGCAGTGGGAAGCTTCATTCCGAGCACAAAAAAAATCTGTGGAGATTTTCTTTAGCTGGAGCATCAAAACAGCAGTGAGCCTGAATGGGGAGGGGGGGGTAAATGTGGTTGAACTCTGCCGGCTCTAGCAGCCTCTGCCCTCCCTCTTTTTGACACAAGCATGAGAAGAGCGGAGACTTCCAAGTACAAGCTTTGCCATGTCAGGGGTGGAAATAAAGGAAAGGTGGATGGGTCTGTTACGGGGCAAGATTTTGATTGATTCTCTTATGGGTTTTGTGGTTTTCAAGGGTGCAGGGCCATTCTTCACCTCTGCCCGTGATAGTCCCCACCCTCTGCCCACACCTAGAACTCACTTAATCAGATGGAAGGGACCTCCAGTTTCTCCCCATAATACCTCAGGTGTCCCTGCTCAGCTGGTGACGTGTAACCTATGTATAACACCTACCAAGGATTTCAGCAATTTGTTTCCTACAGGTGGTGGGGGATGAGGATAGAGAACTTCTCTCTAGGGTTGCATCTGGGTGAGCACAGCTACAAGTTGACTGAAAGCATGGTGAAAAATAAGGCGGAGCCTGTGCTGTGGAAAGGCTGATGAAGTAGTCTCCAATATTTTTCCTTGAATCAGCTTAACAAAAACTTCTTAGAAAGATGAAGACTTGCAGGTGGAGGAACCTACTGAAGATCTACAGGTAAAGGTAACACAGATGGCTGAGAGCTTTCTGAAATAACGTCCTTAAATCAAAAAATGCTGATTTGTCAAACCCAGAACTTCCAATGGTAAGATGTTCACAGGTTTAATGAGTTTCTGGTCAAAAATAAGAGACATGCATTTGCTGCCTCAGGGCAGCCAGAAGTCCCTGGGTAGGATATTCAGGTCCAAAACAGCAGACCACATGTAGGGCTATAATCTCTTTAAGTTGACCCAGGGACATGAAATTCAGCACCCCACAGCCTGGGTGGGTTCTGGGCTGCTGACTGCTTCAAAATGAGAATTCCTCCTGTTGGAGATGCTCCAGTTCGCATAGATGCTGCGACAATCATTAGGCAAGACAGTGAAAGAGCCTGAGCTGGTAGTCCAGGAATTACATCACCATGCTGGGAGGAGCAGACGGAGGTCCAGGTCTCTTCCAAGATTGACATGTCATTACCTGTACAAAGTGAAACAGCTTCAGCCATGGAGATGAGCAAAAGCACCCCACCCTCCTCCACCATACTGAACTGATCCTGGACTACAGCAGATTTTATTCTTATTTCTATATAGAAATGGTTTTTACCCAGTTCTTCAACAGCTCTAGGGAGAGTCTTAAGCCCTGGCTGTTGACTGCTCTGAGCAGGCCCTATTTGAAAGGCCTTGGTAGCATCCTGAAGTAGAACAGCAGCAGGGACCTTCTTGAAAACGTGAAATCTTTCACTCTGTGGGGAAACCATTTTTCCTACCCAGCTCTAATAAAGAACAAGTCGTTAAAAAATAAAAAAAGATTTTAAGGACAGGAAAGTATATAGTACTATAGCGCTCAATAAAGGGGCTCTTTATTTGCAGGAGTACACTGAAGTAACTAATACGAGTCTCTTGATATCTGTAGGAAACCTAAACAGAGCCACAGGGATAAGAATTCATCAGTTCTGCAGTATGCTTGGGGGCAGCCCCGGGTGAGGAAAGCTGTGATTATTACTTCTGTCAAACAACACACAGTGCCATACCCGCAGAGGTTCCTCTCTTCAGATTGCAAACCCAGAGAGCTGGAGATGCTAGGGCTTAATCCCCACCATCTCATAGCCTTTTCAGTCCTTCACTTCTGCATAAAGGAGTTTTAAAGGCTCAGTGGTGCAAGCAGTTGCCCGACCCCCCTACCTCTGCTGGCCACCAAGGTGCTGTGACGAAACACACGAGGGACAGGGCCACATAGAAACCTGATGGGCTTTGTTAGGAAGCCCAGAGAACCTTCTGTGCATGAATGTCGGAAAATGAACTTAATCCTGATTTCCTGTTTCACGAAAACTCCCATTTAACTGGAATTTCACGATATTACATTCTCTAGGCTAACTTTACTTGCAAACCAGACAGACACTCCAGTGGCGACTGCAAAGGGTTACTCCAGAAATCTATAATCTCTCTCCTTTCCTGGTGAGTTGTTGCTAATGCTGTTGGCTGTAATCCTTGGGAGGTGCTGAGCACCTACCTTTCAGCATCTGACTCCAAATCTCTATTCTTTAAGTAAACCCAAACCGTAAAACCATGAATAATTCTTTTCTTTATGATCATATAGCTTAGAGAAAAGAATTCCCTCCAAATGCCCACACCAGTTCTGAGTTTGCCTTAACATTGTTTTTATTGCAGTTATATTACTTCAATGCAAGATTGTTCAAACCATCTGCATTGTTATCAGAGCTGCTATGATTTACATGTCAGTAACGGCAAGTCTGTCCTACAGCTTTAAAAGTGCTCACATCAGCATCACCTCTCCTATCTTGACACCATCACACTGCTCCACTATATCTAACTCTAAAGAAGTGGTTTGTATTTATTTGTTGGTTGTCTCAATGATTTTGGAAGCTGCCAGTGACTTTTCTAATTCAATAATGCTGCTACTACAGCATTAATCATTCATCATATCCTGAAAGCAAAAGTGGAGTGATTTAAGAACAAAAGGATTTAAAGAAAAATAAACACATGACCCACTGCGGCTGCTTTGGGGAAAGTAGCAATATATGCATGGCGAAGACAGTAATGAATAGCATCTGCTTTATCTGTGGAAGAGCAAACAGTTGTAGACATTGATCTTTTCTCAAAAAGAGTGGTGTTGACCAAAAACATGGAGGAAAGCCATCCAGAAGCTATTTTGTGCAAATGAAGTGCAGATTTGTGTATATGAGTCGATACCCCATTTGCTGTTTCCTTTCATTAAAACCACAACATTAGCACTGGAAAATGATTATAATGGTTACAGTCAAAGCCACTGTAATGCTCAATTCACAGAGAACTCAGTGAGGGCAGGGGAGGAAAAATAAATCCTTCAGATCTTAAAAAATGTGCTTTCATGTAATGAAGCTCTAGTGTAATAAGCTCAGGTATCTTATCTTTTCATACTCTTACTACTAGCCTATTGTGCAAGTCATTCATTGCATCCTCAGGGCCACGCAATGGCACAATGTGATTTCTCAAAGCACCCTATTACCACCTCGGTTTCCTTGCTGTATAGGGGCCAAATCCTGCTCCTCGCAAGAGGAGCTCCAGTCAGCCAAAGTAATTCATGGTGTCTCCTCGCCGGCTTTATATTGAGGGTTATTTTAGCCCCCTGGCTCCCAGAGGCAGAGCTCTGCAACCCCCCAGCAGCCACACATGCCTGGAGTCTGCCCAGTGCTTCACGCTGACCTTGTCCCATATCCCTACGCATGCACAGGCAGATGAGGGTCCAGGAGTTGCGCAAACTAATACCAGGGGGAACGGCTTTGCTTTACATCCTGACACATCTCCATATGTGAAGAAGGGTTTCTGTTCAGGCATAAATATCTGAAATTGCTATTCATTATTCAGTGCTCATTAGGGGATTGCTGTGGTGAGATGCTCGCAGGAGGAGGGATGCAGGGTTATGCCCTATGACAGCGACGTTCAGCCTTGGAGCAGCTGACCGAGGAGCTCTTCTTTTTTCCCTATTTGATATTGTCTTGTTGCTCACTTTCCTTGCTATGAGGTGACTCCTCCCAAGATGATGCAAGCTTTCTGTGTTGGGTCTGAGCTTTTCTCTCAACAAAACCAGGAGCAAAACCTCCACCGGCCTCAGTGGCAAGGGACGGGAGCCCGGGCTCCACTGTGCCTACAGCTGTCCAGTGAAATCCTCCTCAAATTGCCCTTCCAAGTCATCCTTTTCCCCGGGGGTACTCAGGACCAGATCTCGCTTGCGTCTTAAAACCAAGCAAACCTCCTACCCAAGCCAACAAAGTCCTCATTGTCCTGAGCAGCAACTGCAGTACAGTATCCCCTCACTAATGAGGGACCTTTCAGACACACAGACCTTGATGATACTTTCAAAGCAGTGATGTAAAAAGTCTACTAGCCAATTTGTTCCTCAGGTCGTCCACCTTTTCTCTTGCAAGATGGCTATAAAGGGAAAAGGGCAAGTGAGATTTCTTGGCATCGCTTTCAGACCGGAGTTAAGTTTGGCGAATGGCTGGTCCCGAGAGCCGACTCCCCTCTTGCCTCCTGTAAAGCTGCAGCCCCACGCTTGAGCATAGCTGGGGTTTGGCACACTAATGCTCTACCTCTGCATTGCTGGGAGAGGCCACTGAAAATATACAATCCCCAGACGGGAGCGATTTAGTGAAATTAAAAACAGACAGGGGGCATTGAAACAAGGAGGTGTCAAATGTTCCCTCTGCCCCACCAAGATTTTGATGTGGCTGCTATGTATACCTGTCTGTCTCCTCTTCACTGCTGTCTAAGTTTGAAAGTTAAAATGCACAGAAGGAGTGGAATTAGAGCAAAGACACCCCCCCGCCTCACAGACACACACATGCGCTTTTAATTGTGTGTTATTACCAGTTAATTTCAGCTTGTCCAAAGGCAGGAAGAAAACAGCTTACAGTGGGGCTTGGGCCTCCAGAGGTATTGTAAAACATAACATCCAAAGGCCTTCCTTGACTCCATTGCTTCCTCTAGCCCACAAAGAATGTATTAATTCACATTGTTTGATTTTTCCAGATGCCGTTGCTTTCCCACTGTAGTCCTTCTAATTTTTTTTTGTTGGTTAGAAAATATACTCTAATGCATGAGTGAATGACAACGGTGCTGCCTTTTAGCAGAGAACAAGCAAGAGGAAAATTAGGAAGTCAAGATAGCTTTTTACAGGCCCAAGTAGCTGAATGTCTCAAATAGAATAATAATGCTTTATTTGAATATAGTACAAGCTTGAAGGTTTCAAGGGAATTGCAGCATTGCTTGGGCTCACAGGAATTAAAGAGAGAGCTAAGGAAGATTTTTATTACATAAGGTTTTGGAAAGTTTGCTGTTCTCCACCTCCTCTTTTCTAGTAGTAGCAACGGTACGGAATGTGAAACAAAGGTGTCACTGAAGCAAACTGGTAAATTAAAAGCAAATGGATTACCATACAGTATAAATCTACCACTGCCAAGTGATAGGATAACATTTGCATTTCCTTATTAATGATAGGAATAGGAAAAATTCTAAGAGATAGAAGACATAATATTTAAAGCATTAGGATAGTGCTCAGACTACCAGTATTTAAAAATACAGGGGTAACTTGGGATTCATGGACTAGTGGGAAACTTATCTGCACCCATTAAATTCATCATATGGCAAGTAAAAAATAAAATAGCAGCAGGAATATGTGAGTAGATAAGGTTTGGCACAGATTTTGCCAAATCATATCTCCCTAATCTCTCTGAATCATTGCCCATGCCCACAGCGGGGTGGACAGAGGCGAACCAGACATCTATCCTTCCAAGACTTCCAGTAAGCCTCTAACAAAATACACACACAAAGCTAAGGAAAAAACCCCAAATCATAATGCAAGTTAAGCTGAGTATTTCCATCAATCAAAACTGGCTAGAATATAGGAAGCAAAGTACTCTTTATACCTAGTGAATAAACAATTACTCACATAGGGATTAAATGGCTGGCTTTTGTTAAAGTAAAAGATTTACCATTGAGATGCTCCATTTATTAGGATCAGTGTCATTACTTACTATACAGCTATTAATATATTACTATTACTACTGTACTTACTATACAAGTGAGCAGTGTGATGAAAAATAAACAGAGGACATAGCATTATTTTTTTTGCTGTGTGAAAAGAGCACTTTGAGGAGGTTCACATGGTTACAAACAGACTAATGAGTAATAAATTGACAGCTGAAGTTAAGCATTGATAAAATATTTATATATACATATTGAAAGGAAAACCCCTCCTTTTTTCAAAGAGCCCTGAATTTAAGCACCGATTTAGAAGGGAATCCTAATTGGCAGTTCATTGAGGATGCTCTATTAATGTGAAGCTGTGGCTTAAAACGCTGGATGGGATTTAATGGGATGGATGAGGAACAGGATAGCAGAATGCTGTTACGTAAATCACTACCACCACTTTTCCCAGCACTGCATAGGTGGGATGGGTTGTTCTGTCTGCAGAAAGAAAGGGTGTTTGGAAATGAGCTCAGAAATGACTCTGACTCATTGGTAGAGAAATTGGAAAGCTGGGATTTGTTTCTCTTTGAAACGGAGAGAAAAAGAAAGGGACATGATAAAAGTAGAGAAAATAATCAGTGTACCCTCTCATACACAGCAAAAAGTGGACACTTGACGAAAATGAAACGCAGCTAATTCCGCAGCACTAACAGGCAAGTTTTCTGCTCCCTGAGGGCTCACGCTGACTCTGGACCACTTTGCTAGAGGATAGCATGCAGGCCAGGAATTCAACAAAGTCCAAAGAAGCATTGAGCTTTCTTTTGGACAATAAGGCTATCCGCAATTATGGTAATTAATGTGAAGAAAAATAACATTAGAGAAAAATATAGGAACTCATACTTCAAGCCAGCCACTCACTGTCTTAGGGATTATTCTGCAGTCTTCATTAGACCATGGTCAAGGCAGGTATTACATCAGGTTATTGTGAACTCTGTCAGATACAGGTCCGTGAGCAGACAGATCAGGGGGCTGGTCCAGAAAAGCAATTCCTGTATTATTATCCTGCCTAAGATACAAATATACATTTTTGTAAGGCCATCTGATAGCAATTGAGTGTCGGTTTTAACAGCCATGGCTTTCCTCCTGTATTTTGTAATTAATTTTTATTAAGAAGGAAATAACTAGGATTTTCTAGACTGATGTTTAAGCGTGATTTCCATCTGGAGAGCTGCTGATAAATACATATATTTTTTAACTACTATCCTCATTTTAAAATCAGATTGGGTCATTAAATGGTGGTAAATGGTTCAGGAAAGACAGTCACCGCTTTAAGCCCTCTGCTTCTCTTCCCTAACTTTTTACAACACACAGGATCCAGGATCCAGACAGATAGGACGCTTGGTATCTTTTATTTTCTTCAAATACTCTATATTTAAAATACTACTCCAGTGGTTTCTGACAACTGCTTAGGGCAATTTTGCTTAGCCTAGCGGAATGTCCTGGAAACTACTGGCAATGATTTAGCTCCCAAAATTGGAACACATTTAGCAGAGACAGAAAGCCTATGAACAAATAATGGACGAATGCCAGAGTAAATAAATGCGGTTCATGAGCTGTGGTCAGAAATGTCTCTCTTTCAGTATGCAGTGCAAATCTTTTGCCAACATTTACCATAAAGTTATTACACAAAGCAGTTTTTCCTCTCAGTAAGACAAACTCAATGAAAGACTGCTTCTAGTCTAGCAGCCTACCATAAAGGCTGCGATAGCCTGTCATGCCAGGAGAAAACCTGTGTGCAGTGGGCCTGTTTCAAGCTATGCTTTTGATTTTGTTGGTCGGGCTTCTGTGCAAAAAAAAGAAAGCGAGCAAGAGAGAGACTCCTCACGGTTCGACACTCCTTCAGGAGACCATGATGAACCACAGGGCAAATTCTGGTCCTCTCATGTCCCAGGCCCACCTCTTAGCGCGGCTGCACAAGTCCTTCTGGAGCACTGTATGAGGCCGTCATTATGGAGGGAGGCATTGCAGGCATCACCACCCAGCAGCGTCACCTTCCTTTTCGAGCACCCCATCAGTGGCTCCGAGAGAGAAAAGGACAGACATAAATTGGCGGCACGCTATTGCTGGTGCTCCTTCACCATGCGTTGCAGGATGACTTCAAGTATTGGCATTGCGAAGTCCCCAGTTTTCTGATGTTTGCTCGTCATGGGTCTGAGTGGCTGGGACTTATGTTCTACTCTCCCGTAGTCTTTGCCATCTTTGGAGGAGGCGACTGATGTCACCTACACAGTTCTGCAGAAGAAACCAAAGAATTTGCAGAGCCTGTACCGTTTGGAATCCTGACTCCAAAGCTAAACAGCCAGAGGTGGCTGGTTTTGGCTGTTCCTCCACCAAAAAGGCCTTTCCAGCTACCAACCTCCCATGCAAGAACAGAAGGAAAAGGCGTTTGGAGGAAGGGCTTGGTCATTCTCAGGCAGTTTGGGGTTGAACCAACACCAGGGTAAAATAGATGAGGGAACCAAAGTTAAATAGTTCTGCTCTGCGTAGTCTTTCTTGTACTAATAGCTGGAAATACAGAAACAGAGACTAAATTAACCTCTGTGTGCTGCCTATCAGTGTTAAGCCTCAGTGTATCAGCCCAGGCACGGTGCCACACGGAGCGATTATCAGCTCCGTCCCTTGGCATGTGAATGAAAGGACAGCCAGTTGAAGAAATGAAATCTGAATTTTTGTTTCAAACCTTGCCCCACCTCTCCTCCCACACCTGCAGATATTTAACCACACACTGTCCCCCAACAGTTAGAGAAGCACGCGAGTTAAAGCAGAAGACGAATCCTAATAGAAATAGTTAATGGGAATCTTGTCATTTACAACTTTATGAAATCCTTAATAAATGTTGTTCTAGCAGTTTCCTGGATTTTCACCACTGACAGGATCCAGGCAAACAAAGCTAAATGATTTTGGTAACCCCAGCCAGAAGCTGAACTGAAGTTACAGGGATAGATACCATCCTACTTTTAAAATTTGGAATATTTCTGTACGTGAAAACCTCTAAGCCCTCTCAAGCGTTCTCTAGCAGGGAGTGAATGAATTTGCTTTACTCTACCCCCATTCCTTTAATGAACATGCATCAATCTGTGCTGTGCCCGGCAGATGTAATAATAGCAATGTCTGGCGAGCTTCTGCAAGGAGCCCTGCAATAAAAGCACCTTCCCCTCCCGCCAAGTTAAAAGAGAACAGGCTGACATGTATTGGAAATGCACGGGCAATATAATGATAGCAAATTGCTTTGAAAAGAAAAAGGTTCCGTGGCGCACATGTCATTTCAATCCCCGGCTACGAGGCAGTGCTTCAGCTCCATCCTTTGTGTCTCCCTCTACACCTACCCCCTCCCTCACCCCTGCCTTTGGGGAGAGCTCTCCCTGCGCTGTAGATCAAAAGCAGCAACTTCACTACAAAGGAGAAGGGAGCCCGCGAATCCCTACTGCCCTGCCTGCCTCGGGAAGGGGCAGCCTTGTTCCCCCCCCCCGCATCACTCTTTTAAGAGCACGTTGAAAAAATTCATTCCTTTTGGTCCCTCCCGATGAATTCCTCCGACTGGGACATTCCTGCTAGTGCCTGTTTCCCTGCTCAGCCCCGTCCGGGCTGTGCCATGAGGCTTTTGTCACAACAATGGTTCTTCTGAGATGGTGACAGAACATCTTCTAACACCCAGGAAAATGGGGTTTAGCCATTATTTCTAGAACATATTTAAGCCCTTTGGGAGGTTGCTATTGAAAAGGCCAGGGATGCTGATTATCCTTTTTTATTCTGATGTCTAACAAATATAAAGATTGTCTGCTGCGCTGAGGAGGAGCTTAGTTTTCAATACGCCGAATGGGCTGCTACAGTGGGTCCAGAGCTGTCAGGCATGGAAGGGGAGATCACGTTATCCCCTCTTTATCCCTCCGGACTCTTTTCTCATCCACCCTCTACTTCCTTGACCCCTGGGCTGTGTTTGTGCAATTCCAAATGCATTTTACAAAGCACTGTTTTTATTTTTGCTCAAAACTCTTCGGCTTTTTCAGCTGCGTGAAAAAACCCCAATTGCGAAATGGTGTAAATCACACTCTTCCACCTTTCTGATGTGTAATGCGGTCAGAGTATCTGGACATTGTCAGGGCATTGTAGCGCATATCCCAGAGTGACTTTGTTATAAGAAAGGAGTTTAATTTTTTCCTCTTTTGTAACCTTGTGAAATTTCCACATTAAAAAGCAATCACATCTTACAAACCAGCAATGATTGTGTTTGGCATAATGGCTGCAAACCCCCAGTGTGCAGGGCTGAGCTTGTTTTCACTAAAATGAAATCAGCTTTCAAAATAAATGATCTGCAGCAACATTATATTCCCCAAATCTTATAATCCTATTAACAGAGTTGATTTTTTTTCTTTTTTTTTTTTTTTCATTGCCACCAGACTGACAAGATTGGCCCTGTTTCAAGGGGGAGAAACAGAAAGTCGGTTGAGGATGTAGCCAAGACATGCACTGCAAGCCGAGGACTAGCCCTGCCAGGGCCTGTGGTTAGAAGCTCTTAACGACTATTGTAAGCCCTTAAATATAATCATCTGTATTTCACCTCCACCTAATGTACTTCATGTGTAGCATGTTTATCTGTTCGCACAGTCTTTCAAGAGACTCAACAAACAGCCCTGTTTGCAGGAGCGAAAGGCGAGAGGGTTGCCCCGACTCTCCCGATGAATGAGACTTCTATCAAAAATGACACGGCGGTGCCAATGTGGTGAAGGGAAATGTCTCCAAATTAGCCTGGGCAAAAATCTCTTTGCCAGAAGTGGAAATTACGTGGTAATATCAAAAGGCAACTTTACTTATATATAATTCCAGGTTTCTCTGCAAGTATTTTTTTTGGAAGAAAGTCAGGAGGGCTCAATCTTGCGCCGCTTTTGCTGGTCCTGCCCCCTGTGCCCTTCCCATGGAGGGGACCGGGGCCCCCTCCTCTCGCGGCACTGCGCACCTTGGAGTCACTTTCCTGTCTTAAACCCTGACTAAAAAGGTGCAATAATTGGCCCAGGAGGAAGAAGTCCTCGTGATCACGGCAGAAGTTTTCTTTTCCTTTTGGGAGCGGGAGGGAACACCCACAAAGTGCTGAGACATACAGAAGGAGCATGAGAGGGTCACAATCCCCCTGCAACGCCTCTGCCCTGATGTCTGTCTGGGGGTTGTACCAGCTGGGAAACTGTGTCCGCCCCCGCTAACCCCACGTTTCTGGTGGGGAGAAAGCTCCCATGGACATGCTGGGTCAGCAGCTGCCGGAGGCTGCAGGGCGCTGGGGTGCAGCATTTGCAGTGAAAAGGCGTCAGGCTCCTCCAGCCGCGCTCAGGGTGCCCAGCAAAGCCCGCGGAGAAACCTGGGGTGTGCGTGCAAGTGTGCGCGGGACCGTCGAGGCTCAGACACCCCCAGCCCTCCCAGACACCTTTTGCCGCAAGGAAATGCTGAGTGGGGAATGCAAACGTGGTCTTTATCGTTTAACATTTTCCTTTTATTAGTTCAGCAGGTCAATAGTGGTTTCCTCATGCCGCGGATCAGAAGCTGACAGGTCCCCGTAGCTGCGGAAAAGCAGGGCTCTGCACAGTAGCCTCTAGTCGGAAGCTGCCGTTGCGATAGCAGCTGCTGTCTGCCCGAGCACCGCTGCTCCCTCTGTTATTTACTAAATGGCTTTGTGACAGCTTTATGTGAAATTTAAAACTATAAAGTAAAAACATTAGATTATAAAGTAAATAGGCACAGTCCTCTCTCTTAAAACGTAACACCTGCTTCTCGTCCCCCTTGCCTCTTGCTAACGCTGGCAGCTGAAACGTATTTTTGACAAACTCTGTGATGAATAAATCACTGACATCAGGCCAGACCTGCTACCACTGGAAGCCAGGAGAGACGTGCTGCTGGTGTGCTGGGAACCCCTCAATTGGTATTGCAGTCCTAGTTATTTAAAAAACAGTGCTGAGATCCCTGGAATAATGAGCTTGGCTTAAAAATCAGGAGATTTTTAGATCTAGGAAGCAGGGACTTTATTTTATCTGCTTTCTGATTTTTAAGCCCCTAGAAGATTATATGGCTGAGCTTCGCTCTATAGCCAAGAAGATTTGAGGCTTCAGAAAATAAACAAATGAAAGCTAATGTTCTGCCAGACTGCTTCTGCCAGGAGCTGAGATTTTGACAGGGGAAACTATCCCAACACTTGTGACAAAATCTTCAGGGCCACAGCACAAGCAGGCCCACAGACAGGGCAAAATATTCATATCCAGGTGTAATTTGGCAAATATATAAGCTTCTTAGGAACTGCGCACGAGTTTCTGGCCCTGTGGATGTAAATGGGATCTGGTATGTAAAATTGCTGTTTGGGCAGGTAATTTCAGGACCAGACTAAAAAAATACTACAGTCTCTTCCACTTTTATGATTTTAATAACTGCAGCTAGAGGTAGGAATTTTCCATGCGAATCACTGTTGGGATGTTGTTAGCTTTCCTATAACAAATAAATGTACCTGTCAAGAATAGAGCCAAATGGCATCTGTTCACTGTATTCATTAAATGCCCCTCAGGTGTAAGTCCAGATACTAAAATGAATAATATGAATAAGGTACAGATTTGCCTACAGTTTCTCCAGTGCACTCTGCTGAGGCATGAGTTCTTTTCTGACTAAATCTTTTATTATAGTATAAAGGCAGATTCGACAAACATCCATAGGCATCTCAAAAAATCTCCTCTGGACTTGCCTGTGTTCCACTTACAGACCTCCTGGTGAAATCACAGTGCAGATTGGTTTGGAAATTACATCTCGATAGTGCCTGTTGCACAGTTTCTTTTCTTTTTACAGAAGAAATGATTCAAAAGTCTGTCTAGTTTTAAGTACTGAAAGAATTATTAATTCCAGTAATATCATTACAAACACCTAATGCTGTGTATAAAATAAAGCAGATCCCTCTTCTGGCTTCTGCCCTCATTTTCAGGGGGTTCAGACCACTCGAAATCCAGACCTGTTAAACACTGCCTCGCTTCTCCAACTCGCGGAGCAAACCCCTCATCTTAATGCTGGAGGGGGCAGAGCGAGTGCAGACTGCTGCGTGCAGAATTCAGCATTTGGATAAATAGCTTGCTGAACTGCAATCTTTCTGGGAAGGGCTGGATGTGAGCACTGAAGTGCGATGCTGACGGTGGGGTTGTATAATCTGTTTCTTTTCAGACCTCTTCGCCATCCAAAGGAAATGTTGTAATAACAAATGAATGTAGGCAGGCAATAATTTGGGAAGAAATCTAGGTGAGATTTGCAGAGGAACAAGGGAGATTGAGATGCATGAGTCTCACTTTTTATTTGGGATTGGGTAAGCTCAGATTCTTAAGCAGGTATGATAATGTCAGTTTATGTGCTAGTTCCTAACTATTGAGATTTTACCATAAACAATGGTAGAAAAAAGTACTGGAATAATTATGAAAAATATACTGACATTTTCCTTTTAAGAAATTTCAGCTTTTTTTCCTGAAGAAACAGTTTTCTAAGGCAATTTACTCAGACAATAATAGAAGTGTATTTATGTAGCTGAAAAGATTAGTAACTCTCTTGAGAGAAAACAACAGATTCCATCTACCCATTGGGGAACTACCGCAACTCGCAGCTGCAGAACGAAAGAATAAGATCCGCAAAAGCTCGTGCCAAGAAGAGCCGCCTTGCACCCCAGCTCACCGGGCTGTCTTTTACTGGCAGCCCTTCTGCAAACCTTGACTGCCGTGCATATAAGCTAGAAGTCTAACGGCTGGTGTTTGCACTGCAGAAGTGTTCAGTCAGCATAGCATAAACTTATAAAGTGCTCTCCAAACAGGCGGAGGGCTCGATGAAGTTTCCTCTCCAGTTGTTCCAAAGCTCCGGCCAAAAATCTCAGTGGGATTTCCCGGAGGAATTGCAGATCAAGCGCAGCAGAGCTGCAGCCAAACGCCAAGGCTGGAGGCTTGTGTATTTGCTGGTCTCTTCGCCGGGCTCCTGGGACGGACCCTGCTTGCCGTGGGTTAGCCCAGACTGCCACCGGCCCTGCTCAGCCACTCTCACCTTAGACTTCACACAGATCTGCTTGCCACACTTTCCTCTGTCGGCTCTCTCGCTACAGCATTACCATCTTTCATCGTCTGAAAGTGATCCTCTAAAGGGTATTTTTTTAAGGCTCAGTGCCTAGAGCCACTTAATTACATGATAATCTCAGCTTTTGTTTAAAAAGAAATGCGCTAGGCCCTCGTGATGGCAGGGAGAAGATTGTACATTTGAACCTTTGGGTCTTGTAGAAGACGAATAAAAATACTTAGTGCATATATATTTAATTTCATGGTTTGGGGGTGGAAGACTAGCGTTTTATGGTATCGCAAGATTGGCAGTAGTGTACGTGGTTTCAAACCAAGCTAAGGAGGTTTTTTTAACATAGTTCCAACAGGACTGACTTTCCTTCTTTTGGCCCTTGTTTATTTCTGGAGCATGATGTGCTTGTGGCTTGGCAAATGAGTCTCTCTGGGCCATTGTAATACTTTATTGGTCCATATACAACTATTGGGACAACAGCTGTAAACCAGAAGCGAATTCTTATTTTCTTTTTGTTTCATACTCTGGCATGGTAGACATTATAACCTTGGTATTTTCTGAAAAGGCAACAAAAAGTCTTACATTTCCTGGTATGAAAAATATGGGTAGAGAAAACAAACACCTCCAATCATCAGCCTTTTAGCTTAATGACCATTTCTAGGGTGGATGCCTTAATACCTTTCTGTGCTTGCAAGGCCACATATTTCTTTCTGAATCTTACTCTAAATGTAGGGGTCATATTAGGCCAAAAATGATTGTCCTAAGCTAGATTTTATCTGCTTTCTGTGGTAGGAGAACAGGCTTCCAAAACCTCCATCGGGAGGGCTCACTACCTTTCTGCAGCTTTCTCAGCTTATGGGGTCATGTTTTTCTTTTCTCCCTCTGCCTCCAACGCATGATAGTGCTTTTTAGATGATGACAAAAGGCAGTTTTTCATTACCAACACAGGCAAAATACCAAAGAGCATGCAAAGGTGCTGAGGAGGGAGAGAGGGAGAGGCTAAGGTTGTGTGCCTCACACAGGCTCCACACTCAAGAATGACATCGGGAATGCTTCAGGAGGGTTTTACATGTCACGTTTCCACTCCACATCCTTAGTGAGAGGGTTACTCGTAACTCTTTCCCTGTTTGTTGTTGTTTCTGTTTTTGTAGATGTCAAGGTATTAGTAGAGAGTAGCTTGATACCTGCAGTGTGTAATTCAGTCCTCCACGGTAAAGCTGTATCTCCATGAGGTGGATCAGGCCTTAGGGCAGGAATACAAGGTCTTTCTTACACTTTTGTCCCACCACATAAGTTGTTGCACTTCAGAGAAACCCTTAGTTATCCAGGTGTGCTAGAATGGGATCACAAACAGTTCAAATGATCTGAAGGCCATTGCCCTGCATTAGCCAAGACAGGTGCATGTTGTAATTTGCCATAGATACTTGAGGTCCAGCCAGAAGTGACAAAACCTCATCAGCTACAGGCACATAAGCGTGAAAAAACCCCAAACAACCAAAAGTAGCAATCATCAAGCATCAACATTGCAGAAAACAGTGGGTATCTTCGGATGAAAAGGTGTACGCCAACATAACATCCAACTGGAGAGAGGACAGCTTAGCTATGGATGATGGGAACGCTGTAATAGTCTTTATGCTCACATTATCTGCTACCCACCAGCTGTGGTCCTTTTCATGAGGGGGAAATGGTTTTACGGTTTCACTCCTTCGCTAGGTTGGCAGTGTCTTGCCCCACCACATTTCTCTTGCTGTTGACTCTTTCGTGAGAGCGTGGAGTACTGCAAAGACACAGCTCTGGTGGTGAAGCAGCAGACATAGAGGGAGCAGAGGATATCCATGTGGGTGACACTGGCCTCTAAGGGAGATGTGATTCATGGAGACACCCTCCTTTTCCACTGGAGTGGTGGGAGGAAGGCAGACCCCAGCACCACTGCAAAATGTTCTGAGAAATCTCAGTAAGTGGTTTCTTGGCCTCAGTGTGGCCTTTTTTCCACTTAAAGGTACAATTTAACACTTAAACTATGAATTGCTTGGTTAGGAATTTCTGCCTTATGCCTTAAAGATAGATGGCACTTAATAAATAAAGTGCTGCCTCTCTTCTCCTCTGCTCCCCACTTTTTTTTCTTTTCTTGTTGATCACTCTCTGTCTCAATACAGCTGCAGCACTCATATACCTTCACTCCAGGTAACCTCTGATCACATCTCAGTCTTCCCCCATGATAACTTCTCCCTTTGAGTTTTCATTTTTCATTTTCAGTGCAAAAAAATGCTGTGCATGGAAAGTGACAGGATAAAAGCAGGGCGACTGGAAGAAAGGTAAAACTGAAAAGGCATGGGATCAGCTGTGTTGGGTTTTGTTCAGTGCTTATTTATGAAAGGCCTCCATATTTAAAATGTAGAAGAAGTTGCTGCAGAATGTGCCATCTCCTGCACCAGATAACCCAAGACTGCTGAAACTAGTTGATAAAGCTGGTTTAGACTTCGTACAGAGTATGCTCAGTTTTGAGTATGTTCACTAATTTTGGATGGAACTTCTTTTCATTTAACATTTTGCCAGTTGGCATTTGTTGCTACTTCATTAAGACATCAGCTGAGATTAGGCTCCCTTGTACCTGACACTGAGTATATAAGGAGTTTTTTGTGCAAAAGAAAGAGCTTCACTTCTAGATACACAAGACAGCACGAGGTGGGAAAGGAAACAGAGGAATAAATTGATGCAGGAATTTGTCCTAGGACAAATGGCAGGACAGTAGCAGTGATGTGATGAGAAACTAAGTCTCTTAGCACCTAAGTCAATGCCCTTTCCACTGGACTTCAGTAATAACAGCAATGAAAAGTCCTGCTAACAAGGAGGTAATTTTGGTATTCATTGCAAGATTAACCAATACACCATGTCCAGTAGAGACGACATAGAATTCATATATACAAAGGGCATGTTTGTTGCAAATTCACTGAATCCTTTTAACCTTTTTCCATTTATGTCTGAATATTAACACTTGGAAATACGCAGAACTAGGGCTTAACAAGCTAGAAGAGTTAGATTATGGATGTTACTGTACTCCTTCAATTTCATTAAATGGCATGCAAGGTAATTATCAGTCATTGAGTTTCCCCTCCTCAGAGACAAACCAAAGGGGCTCAATTATTGCTGCAAAATATGAGAGGAAAAAGAAGAGAGACAGATTTAAAAAAAATTAAAAAGGTAACAAAGCCACAGTGCAAGCAGGCTGTTCCAAAAGGACCATGGGCCACGCAGCCCTGCAGAAGATAAGCAGTGACTCCACATGGACATGAATGAGTCTTAATGTCCAGAGATCAGAGTGAGCAGAACTTAACTCTGGGATGTGATAGAGGGAAAATGACTATTTCCTCACCTTCCCCACTCTTGCAGGTGAGGCAGAGAAAGACGGCAGATCGCTCGGTGGCCTGACTTGCAGAAGAACTGGGATTCATTGCCAGCTTGTCAAGTCCCTTTGTGTCTCAATGTCTAGTGCTGTGAAAGGGACTAGTAGCTGTATCCTCTGTAAGGACATTGAAGGCGCTACATGGGAAAGCTGTGCCAGGTGTACAGACTCCTATTTGTATGATCTGGTTTTGTCCAGGAAAAATTCAGAGCAGAACTTTGTTTTCAAACAGCTACCACCTAACTAAATTGCTTTTCTGCTAATGGTACTGTTTGCTTTCTTGATCGAAAGACACATGTTAAAATAAAGCCTGGGTTATTTTTTTGGGGCACAAGTAAAGCTTTAGACCATTTCCAGATGACCATTGTATAAACAATACTGTAAGGAAAACAGCAGATTTTGAATGTGAAGTTTCAGAGCTTCTTTACAAAGGAGAACCATCGCAGTTTGCCTGCGAGGAAATTGGAGGGACAGGGCACGACCACCTACCCCTGAATGCAGCTCCATTTTATATGTCTTTTTCCTTTTCTTCAGGCAGGTCATTAGACACGGTGACACGAGTATTTACCAGATAACTTGAAACAAGCAGTATTCACAGCAATAGGGAGGAATTCAAGAAGATTTCCAAATCAGATGTCTTTCATCTGACTCCCATCATTCACCCAGAGCGCCTGATCAGAGCTGCCTATGCTATGGGGAAAACATATCAGGGAAAGCTCCTGCATTGGCAGAGGGTGACCAAGATGACCCACCGGCTATTCTTCCCTGACATGTTTGGTCGTTCTTGAAGCAAACACCTGAGCACGCTATAGCAGTGCTAAAAGCTCACGCACGGACAGAGCAATGTGGGATGTTTCCACACTTGGATGGAGCAGTGTGGAGATGTGGGATGAAGATGCATCCAAAATATGGCCCTTTCTCCAGAAGGAGCTGAGCCTCTTGTGAGCCCCCCTTGGCACACCAAAGCGTTTTGGCAGAACTTCAGGCATAAACTTATCTCTGGACAAGGAGATGGAGAGAAGGTTGCTAAGGCCATCTGAGTAGTGAAACCAAACACAAGTAGGAGTAAACTCCTTCTTTCATATCCTCTATGTCCCTTGTGGATGTTTGCTCTGAGACCATTTGTTCAGCTGCTTGTATGAATTAGCATGTAGATATCTGACCTTGAAATTCTGGCTTGAGGACCTGACCCCACCATTCGTACCACTTGAAACACAGGCTCCTGCTGTCTTTGTAGCTAGAATTAAAGCCCATTTCCAAAAATGTGTCCTGCTGAAGTTAGGTGTTGCACTTTTCAATATCTCAACATAAGGTATTTTCCATGTGGAATTGGCTGAACCCACTCTAACAGTGATCACTGTATCTAACATATTTACCATGGAAAGATTACTAGACCACTAAAAAGAAGGGATACAGTTCAAAGGCTTAGCTAGTATGTGTTCAGATTTCATTGTGTAAGTATAAATAGCCCTGAAATAAATGCTTAAATCGAAATTGTGAAGCTTAGTGAGGGCAGCTTCAGGATCCAAACTTAGAACTGTGTAGGAATTTCATGGCTGGTCACTCTCGTGGGTTGCCTGTCTGTGGGTCCTGCCCACAGATGAAAATCAAGAGGAAAGGGCACATTTCCAGCTCCGATGCCTGCAACAGGCCTTGCCAGGAAGAACAGGCTTGTGGCTGTCACACCGCACTGGAGGTCCAAAGACCTTGGTTCCCTTCCTAACATTTGGACTTTGGGAAGTTTCTCTCTCCTTGAGTCAAACTCTGTTTTTTCTCTGAAAATGGGAGATAATACTTCCCTAAGCAACAAGAGTAAAGTCTGTATGATACTCAGTTACTTTGATAATGACTGCTATTTTAAAGCCAAATAAAGAAACAAAATCTCCAATGCAAACCTATATAGTCTTCTCAGTTTAAACATAACTTTCTGTATCCATACTACTTGCTTGAAGCTAGAACTCCACAGAGAAGCCAGCCAGGGTGGTCCTAATGTGATAATTTTGGGTTTCTGGTGGCAAAAGGTTCCTTTTCTTTTCCAAAAAAAAGTATTTTTCTTAATGCATTGAACACCAGCCACACAAAGACCAACATTCCCTAGTATTTGCATTAAAAAAAGAGATGTATTTATAAAATGCAGATGACGGGCAGCTTTCCTGTAGTCACAAGTCAGCGTATTCAAAGCACTAACATATGTTATTTGCTAAAAGCAAATACCTAAATTCAGATCAGTTCTGGCTCAAGACTAGTTTTATTAGTCATTGAAAACATGACACCTTGTTCATCAGCTCTCAGATATAATTTTAAATAGATTCAAAGTTAATCTGAATGCCGCAAGACCTCTCCGTTTCTTTTGAGTTGATTTTTCTCCTACATTCAGATTGTCCTCTAATTTAGATTCACTGTTGTTATATCCTCTATTTACACCCATGTGTTGTGACTATCAATGACCAAGATATTATTCTTTTTTGTCTCCCAGGTCAGCAGTCCCATCAGAATTGCTTGGTTTATGTCAACAGTATTCATGATCCTCGAGTGGGCTTCAATCCCAGCACCGCTCAGGCCCACAGTATTTAAACTTCTAACATCAGGCAAAGATGGAGCCATTATAGCCAGTAATGCTAAGGCACAAATAAGATTAAGGTAATAAATATCAAATATCAAAGCAGCTTCAACACAGCATATATCAGAGTCGTGGAAAGAAAGAATTTTTCTGATTCATCAGCAGCTCCAAAGAATAAAAAGCCTTTCTGACCACTTAAATGAAATATTCTGTTTGATCCCCAACTGAACTGTTTTATTTTGAAATTGAGATTTAAAAAAATGTTTTCAATTTTATTTCAAAGAAAGTTGAAAAGCATCTCAAAACAAAAAGCTCTTTCGTAAAGAAATACTGAATCCTTAATTTTGAAAATGTTACAACAAAAGATTTTAATTTTCAGGGATTTTCTCCTCAGTTTTGTGTGTGAAAATAAGTTGGTGAAATGGGACATTCTTGGAAAGTTTCAGTGTTGGCAAATCTGCATTTTTCATCCAGCAGAGTCCTGATGAAAAAATATTGCCCACTCCAATTAGTCCATAATTTTCTAGATCAGATGCCGTTTCTTCACTTTCCCAATAACGTTTATATCTTAAAGGTGAATGCACAGCTTTCCTCAGGAGGAAGACAGCCCTCAGAAGGACAAACTTCAAAATATCACTGTGTTCAAACCCAGGGTGGGCTGTCCTGCACCACGAGCTATAGATCTTACATTGACTCCACGGGAATGACGCAACTCAAACCAGAGTTTAAAAAAACACAGCAATTTTCTGTCAATGCAAGCTCATTGAAAACGTTTCAGATTCTAAAATTAGGCAGGCAGACCATCAGCTGATGTCAATGAAGTTTAGCTAAAGTCAGTCTGGTTTCCCCTTGCCCCTAAAGATCTGCTAGTGCCACCAGACCTTGGCAGGCCAGCAGTGCAGCCTTACACTTGTAATGCTCAGTGCTTCTCATGTCTCAGCTGTGGGGAGCTTACAGAGGGATAAAACCCCCAGTCTAGTCAAGAAATGTAAGATGTTGCAGCATGCCTGCCTCCTTGTAGACAGTTATGCCATTAACCTCTTAACCAGGTCTAATGTAAATAACTGACAACAAAGTTTGAGGATTCACTCTTTTTGTGGCATTACACTGATTACTTTCTTTGAAATGAAACTCATTTTGAGATAGGATCAGTTCTGTATTTTCCACGAGTTTGGCAGCTGGAGAAATATTATTTTCCTTCAGTGTCTTGAAGAACAGAAACGCACTTCCTAAGGATGGAGTGTTAGATACTTTTTGATACTGAAAGCCAAGCTGAGGGCATTACTGACATAAATAATGGGTAAATAAGTAGAAAAAATCACAGTTATATGATTTGTATATGTGTTTTTTTTTCTGAGACTTTCAAAGAGAGAACCATACCTACCCCTGCTCCTCTGCAGAGGCAGTGCTTTCTCAGGGGTGTTTCATGCCATGTGTGTTTGGAGGTGTGGATGTCCTACTGGAAGGTTTAGAGAAGAAATTCTGTAGCAACCACACTCATCTTAGATAGCAACAGGCAACAGCTGCTTTTGAGATTTGGGTTTTTTCCTCTGCTTCCAAGAAGAAATATTTTATCTGTAATTACAGTAAGTTATTTGTATCAGGAATGCCGATGTGAAGTTTTACAGACAAATGTTTTTATCAGCTTCTTGTCTGTGTGAAAGAAATGCACCTTATGCCTTGTATCCTTTGCCCCATTACTGCTGCATCTCTTGTCATCCCTCCTGGAGAGATTTGGTTTGGTTCTGGGCAGTCTGAGAACCACAGCTTTGATCTGTAATTTCTGAATGTGGGCAGAAAGCATGCCTAAGTACGTATGGGTTACAAACAGGGTTAGGGATAATATCCAAGTTAGCACACTATGCAGCCTATTATGTAGCTTAATTAGTGTTCAGGTCATAGTCCCCTGAGATGCTTTATATGCCCCAGAGAGCTTACACCAGGTCAAAGCTGTGAATCTGAATCTTCTCGGGTTGCGCAAGCTCTGGTGTCTAAGCCTTTCTCTTCCTGAATGGGCGCTAGGCTGGTGCTTTCAGCATTTCCTCCTCCTTTCTTGTCATCAGAAAGAGACGTGGGCACACTGGCCAAGTCACTCTGCCTCATTCCTGAATCAGGCATGGATACAGGAGAGTGAGCTGCCACCTGAGAGATGCACCTTCTGACTGCCTGGGAGAAGGACATCGCTTTATGTGTGCCTCTGGCTTTGGCAGCTCCAGCTGACTGCACCGAAGCCTTTCACAGCTGTGAATTTGATCATTAGAGTCTAACTTGGCACCGTGAATTTCACGCCTGCAGCTGGCTTCTTGGTTTTTCAGTAGAGCAGGACCAGGTTTCATGATGCGTCTGTTGCTCTTTGGATAAAGTCTCAAGAGACTATTTCCAGGAGTGAAGTTGCAATCTGTCAATCATGCCCAGCTTCTAGGTGCGTAAAAGGTGAGAAAGAAGGACACACTGAGCCTCCCCAAATCCCCATGTCGGCGCGTGCTTTTTCATCGCTGAATATCAAAGCATTCGAAGTTAATCCTGCAACTCTTCCTGCAGGACAAACAAGTCTGAGTCAATTGTGCACACAGAAAAGAACCTCTTCCCCTCCAAAACAGGGAGGTGTTTTATAGCAGAAACCCTGCTAGACGCATGCACACACATCCAGCAACCCACTGAAATCAGAGAACGATGACGGGGGCTCTCTCTATTTTTTTTTCCCTCTTGCCTCTTTGGCAAAAGGAGAGTGGGTGGAGACAGACACTTTGGCTCCACGTTCACCTAAAAGCCCTTTCAAACGCCCGGCACGTTGAGCAACACGGAGGCAGCAGTTTCTGTCTTCATTTCTGCGTGTTGACAGGGAGAGAGGAGAATTTTAACTGGATCAGCTCGTTTCCTGTGGTGAGGCATGGTTCACATGGGTGTAGCAGAAGCGAGGTGGATGCACAGCCACGAACGAGGGCTGCCGTGACACAGGGAAGCAGCAGCGAACTCGGCCGTGTTTTCATGTGGATGAACTCCTAACTAATGCTCCAAATCCCAAACTGAATCCAAACCTGAGGCCGCCACATTAAAGTAGCGTGAGGCTCCAGGTCTGGCTCGCACCACCCTGTGATGCACAAGAGATCGCCTGCGCGAATGGAAAGGCGTGGGAGCTCCAAGCCGCAAGGAAAAGGACTGTTTGGTGAGTTTCCAGACAAAACCACTTCCATACAGCACCTATTAATGAGGTCTGTACCACGATATCCTGCCCATCTCCGATTTTTGCACCCGTTCTCCACCGAAGGAAGATTTGTGTTACTTTTCTTGCTTGGACTGCTCAAAGTTGACCTCGTAGAGTGTCCTGCCCATCTGAAGAAAAGGGCCAAGCTCAGAAAGTTGATGTGGTCTAGGGGAAATAGAAGTAAAACTGGCCCCTGAGTGGAAAGCTGCAGCATACTGCTTTGCTTCTAAGACCAATTTGCCAACATGGAAATGTTCTGGAGGCAAAGGGATTACACCAGACATGAACCTGTCTTGCTGTGTTTTCTAAAAAATTGGGTGTGTAGAGTACAGCTGCCTTCAGGCACGTTCAGCCTGCAAAACCTGTTCATCTCAGTAGAAAATAGGATTTACTGCCCTCAACTGCATCATGAGAGCTCTGCTGCCATACAGGGTAGTATTTGTGTTATTAAAAATAATTTCTAGCATTACTTTAAAATGTATACAAAAGGAAAGAAATGCATTTCCTGCCTCAGAAAGAGTTGAAGAAAATCCTGACCACAGAGCTGTGAAGCCAGAGTACAGTGAGACTTACTGTGCCTTTTCAGTGGTGTAAGATGGATCTAGTTTCTTACATAAACTTCACACAAAATTCACTGATGTGTGAGGGCCAGTATGACTATTCCTTGCAAATGGAGCATCTGCTACGGCCAATTTAAATACATCTGGATGCATCCATTCATGGACACTGAAATATTGTTGGTATTGATGACAATTGTTCCTTAATGGCTGAGTTTCTCTGTCCCCTTTAATGGTGCACAAACAGCACCAATAGCAAAAGTTCATGCTCCTGCTCTGTGATCATATTACACTTCTCTATTCCAATCGATGCCAGATATATCTGTAGATTAAAAACAACCTTTAAACTATAAATAACCTCTCCATCTCTCTTATGACAATTCAGTTATTTGCATTTTGTTCACTCAGACACATCATATAACATCACAGATGTAAATTTTTATGTCCCGCTTCAGAATTTGAATGTCTGTCGAACTCATACAGTGAAGAACTACTATTGCTTGAAAAACACTGTGAAAATGGATAACCCCCCAGATATGAATATCTGACCAGTTAGGCTTTAGCTGGCTCAGTCCCCAGCTCTCACACGGGTTGGTTTGTGATGCTTCGTGTTTGGTGCCGTAGCTCTGAGATCATCAGGTGCACTTCCCATAGTGACTCACGGATGCATTTGGACCCGAGGGGAGGAGGTGAAAGGGGAGAAGGGATGCGCATGTGTGCATGGGTACGTGCGCAAGACAATCTGTGGCACGCAGCGCAGGTGATGAAGCAAGGCAGGCAGGCTCTCCTGCACAGTCACGGAGGAGGGAAGGCTCCCTGGAGGGTAGCTGGCCGCAGTAGCCTACCGTAGGTGCGCTGGAGGAGCCATTGCCTATATGACCAAGATAGCTGGTACTCTAACATGGGTACTATGTGAGATGCTTAAGGTTATATGCTACGAACACCCCCCAAAGAGCCCTCCAAAGAGAAAAACCAGCAAGGCCAGTCACAGGCACAAGCAACTTCAGGTGGTTGCTTTGGATCCTGTGCTTCTGGGGTCTTTGAGAGCCTGTGTTTCCCATGCCTTGCATCCCTCCTGGCAAGCTGCCTCTCATTAGCTGCTTTGCAAAATCTGCTGTCTCTCTCAGCGCGCTGGTGGGAACAGCTGCCTTTGATATGCAGGGGTGGAGGGTTACCACGGACCAGCCAGCACAAGGCAACTTGCTCCACGCTGGATCACTGCAGGGAGTCAGTCCTAGGTGGGAGTAGCCCTTTCAGGGAAGGATGTGGGGCAGCAGGCTTGCAAGTGAAATCCTCATTGGGAGAGCTGGGATGCTCAACAGAGCAGTGGGTGGTGCTGAAGACAGGCCTGGAGATGGGAGTTTCACAAACTTTTAGAAGAATTTAAGAGTCTGCTTCTAAATCTGTTAGTTCACCAAGTAAGAAAACAAGGGCCAGATTCTGATCTCAGCGATGTCATTGCAAATATGGGTAATCGCACCGATTTCAACTAATTCTAGAGGTCATGATTTTGCACCACTAAAACTAGTGGTAAAACTCCCTGTGATTCAGTGGAGCTGAGAAATCACCTCACTGAGATACAACTGCAATGCATTTTCAAATGCCAGTGTGTCACGCTCCAGAAACCCAGCTGTGTCCTTCCCTGCATCCCAGTCAGGAATTTTAACTCAAATGAGATGTCCTATAGTTGCAGCTAAATCTAGACTACTGTATGCTTTAAAGTGAGTTTGTGCTTTTTGAATTATTTGAATAGTTGTGAAAAATAAATCAATTTGGCTCATTCTCACATGCCAGTTGGCACACAGGACAACAGGATGGGAAAGGTACTTCCAAGGCCACAGAATCCGACTCTGCTCGATTGTGGGCACCATCTCAAGCTCCTTCACGAAAGGGGAATGTCAAAGTGGTACACAGCGTTTGAGGTAAATTCTCACTGGGTACTTGTAAAATGTCATTAATACACCCTTATCTCCTTCAGCCACTAGTTCATATGGTTTCTGCAAACACAGGTAGAAAAAGAATCAGATCATTGATTTGGTGTCGTCTTGCAGTTGACTGTGAAATTAAATGTAAACTATACACAGATAGTTTGGGTAAATTTGTGGCATTTGAGAATAGTTAGCTTTCTGTCAATATTTCTATTTCAAAAGTATTTAGAAGATGGGTAGGTGAAATCTTGTTACTTAAATTATAATGCACTGAACAATAACGTATCGCTATCATCATCATATCTATCATTTAAAATGATCAAATAACAATTACTCAGATGCCACTATCTATAAGGCTTCTTGAATAATCTATAGTCAGCGAAGCTGGTAACACCAGTAATAACCTAAGAACCTAAGACAAAACATGTGCGTCCATACATAGCCACGATGAAACCTTGGCTTAGTAAGCATTAGTAAGTTGCATGGTAGCAGGACAGCTGATAGTGGGAAAAGATGGCAAGCTACTTTCGTATTGGCAGTCAGTGATGTGTTGAGGCATGAGCCCATGGGGACAGAGTCAGGTACCCCCTCCTAAGAGATCCTCCCTGGCCAGCAGCTCCCGTGCCCCGCTGCCAGACAGACAGGACTGCTCTATCCGTCCATTGGCATGCGTGCAGATGACTCAACACCGCCCATGCAGCACATCCAGTCACCCTGCACAGGGGGAGTCACTGGCTCATGCTCCACAGCCCTGCCTGGGGTCCTGAACACTGTTCAAGGCTCTGCAAACAAGTGCTCAGAAGTACTACCCCAGCATAGCCTGGCAGTGCTGGTCATATTGGGAATCAAATTACTTGATTCCCTGCTCACCTGAATTCGTGGTAAGTGGATGGTAAGTGGTAGGTACACATGGAGACCGTCAACATGTTTGTCTCAGGATACAGATCCATATCCCACATCATGCTTCATAGCTGAGCAGCGGGAATGAGGTGCGGCAACAGGTAATATGGAATAATATTGCAGCACAGACCGTAGGCTGGGGCTTGCATACACGTGATGCTACAAATGGCTCTAGCACGTGACCAGACGCTCTTCTGAACCACAGTACATGTCCTGTGACTGTGCATGAAAAGAACCATCAGTAATTTTTGCAGTGAAAAGACTTCTGCGAATGGAGATAAACTCTGCCTGCATCTCCAGTCAGTACCAAACGGTTGCAGATGGTGCAGAACATTTCCTGTGCTCCAGTGGCATGATCTCTACATCTCTTACTTTCTCTTATATGTACACACATACGTTAGCATGCAGGAATAGAGTATCCTTGGTGCATCCCCTCCACTCCTTTGTGCTTTAGGCTGAAAACCTTTGCCTCAAGTGCACTGACTGCTTCGGAATATGTCTCCTTCCTGAAGCAGGTGACTGAGTGGAAAGGTGCTGCAGGATGCTGCTCACACTGGGGAGTGCAAACATTGGAGAAGGCAGGGGCAAAAGGAGGGGGACACTTGGCATAACTAATTTCTTTTTTCCAACCTGCCTTCCCTTTCAGTGCTGGAGCTCAGAGGTGTTCATTAGAGGGAAAACCAAGTAATTTTCTCCCTTTCAGATATTAGCTGTCAATGATGTTCCCAAGCAAAACTATAGCTGAGTGTAAACCTCAAGAACCACTGGACTGACCCAATGTCATTGCAGTTGAGAATTGTTGATTAAACTGATCGTGTTTCAAAGCCCAAAATTCTGGCTTGTTTTTGAGTGGTACCACCAATTTATTCTTCTACAGAAAAATGATATGCAGCCAGGCTCTTATAGACCAAATGATGCAAAAGGATTTCAGCACCGTTCTCATCACACTCTCTAGGGCTGAAGCATCCCTTAAATAGCCCATGGGCAACACATAGCCCCATCCTCCCACAGGATCTGCCAGACTTACTGTGTCCCCTGCTACCCAGTGTTACATGGGGCTGTGGCTCACATCACGGAAGGAGATAACGGAGAGGTTTGATTCAGAAAGACTATGTCAACCTCTCTGCTCTTGGGACTTTCTCCAGCCAGGGCAGCCCAGCCATAACTTCTCTGGCATTCTTGATGACAGGAAACAGTCTGCTGTAGAAACGTAGGATAGGTGGAAAAACAGCTTGGTTGGGGATTCACCCAGCTGGTCAGGGATTCACCCTCTCTTCCCCTGAGATGAGTGAACCTGTACCATGAGCTGGGCACTGCCAAAGCGCATGGGAATGTGGAACTGTGCTCTCTCACCAGAGCCCATCTCACCATCATGGGCTCCCCATTGTCAGATATGGGATTGGGTTTTATACCTCCCTGTCACCTTACCTGTGACTGTATTAGTAAATAGTTATCTGTCTTGAAAGTGTTTGTGTCTTTCCTGTTGGGATCTAAAAAGAAGTGGCACCTCCTGGTGCAAAACAAGGTGAAGGGGATGAAAATAGTGGAGTGAGAAGCAGCTAGGGAAGCTACAGTGTGTCCTTTCCCTGCTAGGCTCCAGCCTACTCTTTGACGGAGAGGTAAAGCTGGGAACAGTAAAAAAAGATGTTTGAAATTTCTGTGATGTGTGTCCTTCTTTGCGATAAAACTTAAGAAGGGTTTATACCAACTGTCCTCAGAAAGATTTACAGTTTCCACACATTTCTGTTTTGTTTTGCGACTCGTGGTGGGTGTTGTCAGCTTCACAAATTGCGCTATTAAATATTACAGCCATAGGTCTCTCCAATAGTGTCATATTTCCATGTGTTTCCATTCCCTCGCATCTGCTGGCAGCGTGTGACATTGCCCGGGTGTGCCAGCAGTGGCTGCCTACAGCTCCTCTGACCTCTGTATCCGCGTAGACGAGAAACAGACCACGAATATTGTGAAACCGCTGTCTCAAGCTGGGAAAGCATCTGTAGAAAGTATCTCAGGAGACTGCCCTCCAGGCTTCCCCCTTGAATTTTTCCATCGTTACTAATGCTGGTACGACTTCGTTGATAGTAGCAGGGGCTACTGCTGGCAGTGGAGTCTGCACCGCCGCAGCGTGTCCTGGTTCACGCTAGGTGACACAAGAGCAGGAAGGTTGAAGACCTGTTTACACAAACCTCCCCCACCACTGCAGAGGCACCTGTGGCCACAGACGTGCCATGTTGCAAGGAAGGAAAAAAATGTTGGGTGGAGGTTCCTGGAGGCTGCTCTGCATGCACAGGGCTGGCTGCAGGAAGGCATGTCCATGTGTTGCAGGCGCTACCTGGGGTGCAAGCCCTGAAGCGTGGCCCATGGGGCGAAGCTGTCCCCAAAGTGCTCGGGAGGGGTGTCCAAATGCCTGAGTGTGGCCCCAGACTCTCAGCCATGCAGTCCAGCCAGGTGGGATATAAAAATCTTCTCTAGCAGCTGGTGTCCTGAGCTCTTGGCTGGTGAGCCCGGGACAGGAGGTGCGAGGGCCAGAGCAGCCGCTCGCCCGGCTGGGTCCTCCACGGCAGCCAGCTGCTTCCAAACCAGAAAGCTCTGCAAACCATGGCCCCCCTTCTTAATTTCTAGCTAGACTCTGCCATAGGTTTTACTGACCTAGGCACTTCCTTGTGCATGGAAATTGGTCCTGCTTTTCTGCTTTGCTTCCCTTTTTAGACAGGTACCAAACTGAGGGAGTATCTATGTTCCCCCCACAGCACTTCCCAGTGATTTAAATGAAAGTTAAGGGTTCTCTAACTTTTTACAGTCCCTGTGTCTTCTCAGTGCATGGGAATCACATTTTGAGAGTCATGTGTATCGTGGCCCTGATTATTTACATTCATTGCCTAGTTATTTTTATTTGCATCTGAATTTGTGGGCTAATTGCACAGGCACATGCACACAGACGGAAACCACTTTGGCCCATTCCCAGAGATAAAGTAATCTAAAGTATGCATTAACAGCACGCTCAAAGGTTTGCCCTACCATTTATCTGATAGATCTTTAAAATAAAATGGTTTAATATGCCTTAAAATGAAAATACAGAACCACCATAACAAGGGTTTCCATGCTGAAGGCAAGGAAATCACAACACATCGAAGTCTTTCCTAGCGTAAGTCACACGACCTTTGGGTGCCCATCCGAAGCTTCAGAAACCACAGCCTTCCTCTGTGTGGGCACTGACACACCACGTGGCATTTCTCACTGAAGTAGGTGTAAATCCTCCCACCTTGCCATGGTCCTGCCACTCTTGCCTACTGGTTGCATTTAAATGGTGATGCTTTTTTGATTGCATCATTGATATAGCACCTGGGCAGTCCCAGGAGGAAGGTCCATCCATGTGGGAGACTCTTTGCATTGGGAAAGTGCCAAGAGCTTCCCTGTCTCCAATGGTCTGAGACAACTTGGATGTCCTTTTCCACCTCGTCCTGCCTATACAGCCAAATATCCTTTTAAACTTGGGGAGCCTGACTAGGGAATCTAAAAGCCTTTTATAAATTACACATTTAAGGAAATATATTCTGGACCATACCCTTGGAGGAGAGGCCGTGGTGTGGCTGTGGGCGAGCCCGGGGGCACCTAGCTGGAGGGAAGCTGCTGGCTGGGAGCAAGTAGGGAGCTATGGGGGAATGGGGCATGTGGTTAATCTTGCTTTTTAAAAGCCACTTGTTCAGTGGGAACAGGATTTTTGGAAGTTTATGAACATCATTTAAGAGAGCTTTGAGAGTTTTTCCTTCTTTATAAAGGAGAGAAAGCCAGGCCAGAAACCTGCCTTCCCTCCGCTGTGTCAGGTTAGTTGGAGCAGGCGACTTGAAGGCAGAAAGGAGAGTTTTAGGGAAACACCTCTGGACTGGTGCTCCCAAGGGGAGGCGGGCAGCGGACTCTGGGCACAGGTAGGACTGGACATGCTTCACTTCTGGCAAGCCACTGCTCTGGGTGCCAGCACTTTCCATGTATTCACTGAACTCGGAGAAATGCCAGAAGATTATGGGGACTTAAGAATTGCATTTTCATTGTAACTGTGTTCAATTTTTGTTTTTAAAACTTGGACTTTATCAAAAGACCAATGTTTGGGGCTGTTCTTCCATTAGGCTTTAAGGTATGTCATGTAAGATTAAACATTTTTCTTCCTAAACTGTGATAAGAAATATGGCTCAGTTTAATGTTCAGTAGCATCTCAGCTGAGCCTATTAAGGATGTCCCAAAAAAGACGGAAATTGAAATGGTGAAAAATATATCAAGGAGAAGACAGTGTGAATTTTTTAAAGTCAAAACTTAGATCATTTTTATTAAGTAATAGTGATCAAGCCTTATAGAAGCAACTAGTGATTTTGGATGTCTGGTTCTGCAGGGGTATTTGTACCCTAGAATGAAAAGAGATCAATACTTTTGCAAATGTATCTCTTTTAGAGTGTAACGTCATATATACACCTATATATCCCCACTTATATACTAGCTGAGAGGGCTTAAGATATAACAATACAATGGAATAAAAGATTCCCTGCTTTCACAGTTTGGAGTTTCATGGCCGTTGGAAACAGAGAGTTATCTGTCTGAAGCATTGCCACGGCACACTGCCATACGCTAGCCGTATACTGGCCTATTTTGATCATAGTGCAGTAAGTGTATGCACATATAAAACATTCATATAACATGTTTTTATCTTTCTGTACCAAAAAGCTTACCATTGCTTTGCCTCTGGATGCTACCTTCTTCAGTTTTGAAGGGTAACTAACTCCTCCATGTTTTTATGCAGCATTGGCCAGGCAGAAGGGTCCATTTCCTTCTCTCACCTGCCCTTTCTCCAGGGCCAGGGCACACCTGCTCTGATGGCTGCGAGGGCTCACATGTTCCCCTCTGCCTTAGGTTTTGATTTTGGCTTTCTTCCTACTTGAAGTGTTCTCTTTGCCCCAGGGAACCAAACAGCTCCTGGCTGCATCCAGCTCGCCAGGGCAGAGATGCTGTCGTTGCTCTGGCACAACCAAAATGTTCCTGGCAGTCACTGCTGTGAGAAGAGCACAGCAGAAGGGAGACGTTAGTGGGAAAACACAGCCCAGGCTGCAATGGGTCTGATGGTCAGGCAACTGCTTGGGAAAAGATTACAGGATATAGTGATGAAACCACCTCCGTGATGTCTACGCTATAACCCCACAACTGCAAAGCCGTACTCATGGTGAATACAAGTTCAGAGGCACCCTTGGAGGATTTGGGTGTAGAAACGCTGAGAACAGCAAAAGAAAAAGTCCTCACAAATTTTAATTTTTTAGGATACAATTTTTAACCCATAAAACTTTTAGTAAGTTTAATATCTCACATCAAGGCGAAAGGAATTTGCCTTATCCCCAATACTAGGAAATGTCAGGACAACTCAATCTCCAGACAGTGCTGTGACCCTTTGAAAGCATTCTTGTGGTCAGGGTTTGCTTCTACATCTAAAATTAACTTCAAAGCAAATTTTCCCCTTTTCTAAAGAACCCAGGCTTTGGGTTCATAAATAAATAAAAGAAGGCAAAGTAAAGGAGACCAGATCTCAGCACTTCCCAAAGCAGAGGAGATTAAGAAGTTTTTAAAAACTGCTTTAAGCACCATGGTCTCATGGCCTTCCCTTGATCTGTGTGTGCACAAGAATGAACAATGGCATATCTATCTGCAAAGATCCTTTTTAGATGGCAAGATTCTTTTAAAATCGTAAGCCCTCTTGAGAAGACAGACCCCCACCTTTCCCTTCCTGGGTCAGACTTAAATGTACTATTGGCGCTTAATGCACAGTGCCAGGGACTATGGGCCTATGTTTTCATCTTTTTGTGATGGCTCATTACCATTTATCTGTATAAATTCCATACTTCCCAGCCATGAAACCTGAGATTTGTATAAATAATAATGGAGACCCTATGAATTATTCCCCTCACTTTCCCTGGCATGCACTGATGTAAAGAAGCACAATTGCTATCACACCATTTTGAGTCATTAAATGATAAAAATTTTCATCTGAAGATGGCACTGATATATTCAATGCGATTTGAGCCTGTGGACTGTGGTACCAGGGTGGATGAATTACAGTGTTCAAAAATAAAAGGAAAGAAAAGGGGTTTTTTGCTCATTTGTGATACCACAAAAGCCCTTTAAAAGCTGGCCTTCGATTCCAGTGGTGGGCTAAGCCTGAAGAATGAACCAAACCAGGACCCCATCCGAACAGCAAGACTCCTGTCCCTCAGAGGTGCTTTTCATCCCTGTCAGACATATTGGGAATAATCCTGCTGCCTATTTGTTGGAGCTGCTTTCCCAGGATAGTCCGAGAAACTTTCCTGCAAAGACTCTACATCAAGTAAGTCCCCATGGACATGATGCAGATCCAAGATAATCGAAGGGAAGGGATGGAAGGGACTTGGATGGCCAACTCAACATATCCATGCTGTCCTTGAGACACATTTGTCCAATTGGTTTGTAAGATTTATAGCAACGGGTGCTTCACTGTTTTGCCAGCCAGTGAACCTCAGCGCTTCACTATCTGTAGTGTTAGGAAGGTTTTTTCTAAAGCATTTAGCCTGAGTCTTTCTGGGTACAATTAGAGTGTGTTGCTGCTTCTTGACACGATAGAAACAGATGTCAGATGTTTCTCTTCTTGGCAATGGCCTTTTATGTACTTGAAGATGGTTCTTCTTTGGAGTCCCTAGCCCAACTCTTCTGTATATTTCTTCAGTCCCCCCTCAAAGGAAACTTCGGATAGTTTACCTCTGGGATGTCTCTGAGAGGTCCTCACTTTCCTTGATGCGCAGTAGCCAAACCTAAGTGCATCCTTGCAGCTGAAGCTGGACTAGTGCTTCGTGGAGCAGAAGGACACCTGCAGATGCCCAGCAAGCTGTGCTCCTGTATAGGAGCATAGTCCACACACCCAACACAAAGTCTGACTTCTTTGCCACAGCGTGACAAGGTTGACTCACTCAGCCTGTGGTCCATTATAATGCTTGTCTCCTTTTCTGAAGAACTGCTCCCTAACAGGTTTTTCTCCATCTTGTGCTTTTGCTTGACTATTGCTACCTATATTTTGCACTTTGCATGTGTGTCTATTAAATTTTCCCCTTTTCTTCAAGCCTGTTTCTTCAGTGTGTCCAGATCAATTTGAATTCAAGCCTATCCTCCAATCTGCCAGCAATCTCTGCAGTATCATATAACCTGTAGCTGTAGTAAGCATACTTTCTATTTCATCACCCAGCTCACTAAAGGGGAAAAAAAAAGCAGTGTTTTTAAGACGGAACCTGGCAGGAGTTGGTTTTGTATTTCAGATATCTTTTCATTTTAGTGTTGAAACACTAAACTCTTCCTTGGCCGTATAGTACCCTGTCAGTTATGCACCTACCCTCTGGTATTTCTCCATAGGTTGCTTATGAGAATGCCATGCAAGAAGGTGGCAAAAGTCTTACTGAAGTCAAGCTAGACAACCCTGCAAGACCATGCGAACATACAAGCATGCTGGCAGTTCTCTGCCCTTTTCTATACCTGTGTGGCTACTCTGGGGAAGGCATTGCCCAGGCTGTCACAGAGGTCTGAGGTATTCATGACTCAGAAAAGGTTTAGACAAATTCATGGAGGATGTTCATGGCTGTTCATTATGTTGGCATGAAAGCCATCTCCTGCAGAGAGACCCTGATGATAGCTAGAGGCTGAGAGGTAGAGAAGACGTCCTGCCTAGCACCACCTAGAAGTACATCTTCATGGGTTATCTATTGATTAGGTTAATATCCACTTGTGGTGGATGAAGAAAGTCTGATTTCATGAATCCATTGACCATATTTTGGTCTAGATTTACCTAAACCAGGTGCTAAAAACCAAACACTCAATGAAGTCTGAAGGATCCTGAATTCATGCACTGACTTCTGTCCCTTCTTTAAAGGCTCCATACCACTTACATAATGCATAATGTTACATGAGTGTTGGTAGGTCTCAGTATGAAAAAGTGAAATCTTGATTTCTATTATTTTTAAGTGGATTTTTTTTCCTGCAAAACTGTAAGCCAGCAGCATGAGATTAAAAGGCCAGAATATGGTAACAAATGTTAATTTCATTGTATGGTATGTTATATGTTGGAAGTGAAAGCCAGAAATCACAAGCTTTTCAACGTGACACGTAATGTGATTGCTTTTAGATACTGGCCTGCTTTATTTCCAAGATTTTAAAAATTACATTGTGAATACTCATCCTGATCATAATAAAATGATTGCCTGAGAAGCATGAATTTCATTTACCCTTTTCAATGAAGCACTTAGTGGGCTTTGTACTGGGTGGGCATGACCTTAGAAAAGGCCTATCATTTGACTATGAAAACATGGCTTAGTTCCAGTGCTAACAACATAGCTCTGCTAAAATAACTTCGGTGGGTGCAACGACCTATAATTTTTGTAACATCATTGAAAAAAGCGTTTTCCTTACAGCAGTGTTACTTGTGTACAGGATAATTTTTTTCGTATACATTAATAATATTGGTTTGATTAGGTATTTTTAACAAAAGCAGTGAACAAGTGTCTCTGGATGCTTGTTCCAGTGAAGGGTGAAAGCACTCAGGTCCCATGTTAGCAGTGCTCTGTACCTGATTCTATTATCTCTCCATTTTGCCTTTTTTTGTGAATCTCAACACAGCAATTTGAGCCACATCAGTCATATACTATCAGATGGTATAAAAATATGATGCAGAGAAAAATATGACACTGTGCACTCAGAATTATAACCTGAAAAAAGGCACCAGTGGAACAGAAATTGTTCCTCTGACCCTGTTTCCACTCAGCCTGGTTACGGAGCAGTCTAACTCTGAATACCTCAGTACTAATTTCTGATTGCTGCCAGAGAGAATCTGGCCCAGGCAATAATATATTTGCCATCAGTTCACACTGTCTGGTACATTTTCCTCACTTCAGCTGATGTGGATGGTGAGACTGACTAGCTTTCTAGGCTGTATCCTCTTATGTCATCACTGACGTTAATGAAAAGAATGTAAAAATGCAGCTGTTTCAGGTGAATTGTGAGCCACTATGACTGCATGAGGTGGAGGGCTCACAACACGTATGCATGTTCGCTCAGAAGAGGTGTTTTTGTATCGACTCCAAAGGATTTGCGTGAGGGTAAGAGCCTTTTTCACTTTTTGCTTTGATTTGCCGTGATATAATCCTGCTATCCAAAACCCCAAGGGGAAATATTTCAACACAGAGACAGTCTTCAGTGATTAAATTGTCATGAAACACAGACAAAGTTGGTAGGGTTGATTGGCTTTCACTGTGCCTTGACGCAGCTGTGGCTTGGACGAAGCAGAACTGGTTATGAGTCAATCAGGCAAGGATGTGAACATGCCAGGGGTCAGGGGAAACAGCTAGTTAGAGGAGCACAGAGAGCTATTTTCCCCTTCAGGTTTTCTTTTTTTTAATGCTGGTGATTTGTGACACCAAATGAGGAAGCCGTCCCCACCACAGTCCCTATCATCATGGACCGGCATTACTCAGGAAGGTACTGCTGGGGCCCAGCCCCTCCAGCCCTCACCCTCAGCAGGGCCAATGCAGGGCCCTGGAGGAGCTTTTTTGCAAGAGACAGGCAGAGCCCGGAGAGCCACTCTGGTTTCTAGGTTACTTCTGCACACAGGCCAGGAGATCAGTTTAGGGGGTTCCTATACAGCTTCATCACTGGAGCATCTGGAAATCGGGGAGAATGTTGGTAAAGGTGATGTCTGTCATTCCACCTCTCGGCTCTGCCCCATTTTCTTCTTTGCACTTGATTTTATCCATCCTGAAGGAACTACATCTCAGCCACAGCAGATACTGTCCTTCCTTGTGTAATAGCAAGGAAGCTTCAGCTGCTGACTCTGAGACAGGACATGCTGTTCAAAAGTGAGGGAACCGTACTGCGGAGCTAAATTTCTGTCTCAGTTCACCAAAACCCTTGATTTGTTGAGCAGCAAATTATGCCACGAAGCTTGTTTTTTCTCCATATGGGGCACAACATCCAAGGAGGTACTGGTGACTTCTTCCTTTACAAGGGTTTGAAAGGATCTGGAAAGACTGTTGGATACTGCTATGAAAAGACGGCTTTAAACACAAATGTATGTATCACAGTAAAGGTTAAGGAAACTTCAAAATTCTGAACTAATAAAGTAAAACTGGAATGATGTGCATATCAATAAAGGCAAAGAAACTACACCCATGCAGTTTGGCTTAGCGGTTCTGTGCTGTGGGAGGATCTCTAAACAGGGAATTCACTCTCTGGTTGGGTTTTGTTAGAATTTAAAAAGAAACTCAGCTAGCTGAGATACATCTGGTACTGACTGATGCTGCCTAAATGGAGTCTAAGCTGTAACTTCCATAAATCGTGTTAGCAGATTAAACAGTCACAATTGAAAGGTCTTGATTTGTAGGCACCAGGTTGTAAATTAGCTACTGAAGTAGAAGGCTATGAGTTTAAGAACCTGGCCGGGAACACCCATCCCGTAGTACATGTATTTGCCAATAAGCCTCTATTAAGGGACCAAAGGAAAACAACACAGCTGTGACTGATCAAGTGGAAGAGAAGCAATACAAAACACCCAGCAGTTTTGTTGCTTCTAGTATATCTTGGAGGGATTAAAGACATGAAAAGTAGGCAAGAGAATCTGAATCTTGGCCTTTCAGTAAATGGTCACCTTTCTGTTAGTGCCTTTCTTAGGTTTTGCAGTGTTCCTGCAAAAATGTTCTCAAGTTCCTTGGGCTGATGCAGGCTCATACACATCTTTTCCAGCATGTAGGTCACCCCCTCTGTTTACTGTAGAGACCCTGTTTTTGAAGGTTAATTGTGGATGCTATGTTGTAATCATCCACATCTATATCAATTAGCTTTTATGGTTGCCTGTGCTTAAGACGTGGATTTCAGCTTTGCATTTAACGCACTCCTAAACTATCTGCAATTCCTCTTTAAGCTTCCTCTCTTCCCTCCAGTTAGCTGGATTCCTTCAGTATTTCTTCACCATAATATTAATTCTGTGCTTGTTGGTTTTTATCACACAGTCCAATAGACTTACTGGTACACTATCTGTTTTAGTAAAGCCTGTCTGTTTCTTGTGTGCAGAAAAGCTGCAAAAAAATGGCATATTCCTCATGTTGGGAGGTATGCATGCAGAATATTGCATTAATCTCTAAATACAGAGCTTCTTAAGATTTCTGATTCTCACTGGAAAGATATGTGGCATGAAAACTTAAGAGAGTTTGAAGCTTGAGGATGGTTATCTAAGCATATAAATAGCTGGGAGCAAATTATGTCATGACAACATCTCGTGATGCACTTTGTGCAGAAGTGTCTGGCTGTTAAATGGTCACACTGCAATGCTGGCTAAAGTTGTGGGGAACTTTCTTCTGGAAAATGAAGTTTCTAATAAAAATCCCCAAGCACTTTAAATAATTGCTAACAATAACCTGGACTATAGTGCTTCAGTTGTACAGTTCAGGAACATTAAACCTCTTAACCTTTGAGTTGCCTACTTGATTTTAAATGAATATGATACTCAAGATGATAACAACTGTGCTGCTTCATTCTTTATTAAGGACACACATGATTTCTCCCCTGCACATTAATGCTCTCATTATAATAATAAAGAATGGCAAAAATACAGGTATCAAAAGATTATTAGTACCTTCTAGACACAGTCTTTTCACAGTTCCTGTTTCTAGAACTACACCACTCTAATTAGCGTAACAACTATTGCTACATTCAGAGTGTCAACAATAACATTTGATGACACAGAAACCTTGAAGAGACTTATTTCGTCCATTGTTCTGTCTGGAGTTTGTTTGAAAAAAATCTATTTCATGCCTGCTTTTCCCCTGTGTTTCTTCTATGGTGTGCAGAGAAAAGCAACAACAATAGCACCCATTTTTGGGGTTAAGGTGAATCGATCTGTACATCATAGGGAAAATCTCCTTTCTTCCAGAACACCGCTGCGCAAACATGCTGCATCCAACACGAACCATTCTGTGAGGTTAGATGCATTTGCATGCTAAAAGATCTTCTCCACATCAAAATGTAGATGCCACACAAAAGAAAAGACAGGCCAAGAAGAAAAACATGTTTTGCTAACAACAGCAAAGGCAGCTCAGCTTTTAGTAATGGATAAGATAAAGTATTTTGCCCGGATACAGCTAAGTCCGTATAAAGTGTAACATTCCTGCCACAGGACTTAAAATAGATGCTGGCTGCATGAACCAAAACTCAAAGGACCTCTGAGAAGGGTGTCCGGCTTGACTGCCCTGAGCCTCAGCAAGGGGGACAGAGAGAAGGCGGGTCACAGCCACACAACATGCTCTCGGGGCAGCCAAGCTGAGTAGCCCCATAAGATGTTAGCAGAGCAGCATCAGCCATGAGAGATGAGATGAACAGGGCTGAGCTCCCACAAAGTGCTGTGGCTGCATACATCCATCTGCATGCCCAGTGCAAACGAGCACGGGAGGGACTGCTGCTGGCCCACTAACAGGCAGCATGCCACAGCAGGGTGCCTCTATCCTGCCCCATATCCCATTGGATAACCCCAAATCTGAAACACAAGGCAATTTTCTCCAAAAGAAAACAGTTTTCACTTAAAACAGCTAGAAATGCTCTTACCACAAGAAAGATTTGACGAGCAGGCACAGACCAGATTAATTAGCCTGCTTGCAACTCAAAGCAATTCTATGCATCAAGGTTGGAGGGAGGCAAAGAAGCACTTGTGTTTTTGCATAAACACAGTGTAAGATTTCAGCCCACCCTTAGGACATGATCGATTCTGCCAGTCACGTTCTAGCCACCCTTCTCTGTAACTTGAGGTAAGCTACAAGTGCAGAGGGTCTGATTTTTAACAGAGGATTAAATATTGCTACACAATTCTCACTGCATGAACTCATTAAATGGATTTTTTTCTCTTCCATTAGATCTCTCCTGGTTTTATTTGCCTCCTCCTTTTCAAGTCCACATCTCCTTCAGATCACCATTCCAGCATTTCAGATATTATCCTTATTTACATGCAGTGGATTTGGACTAGTTTCACAAAAAGGTTTACTCACCTAGCACCACTTACCTGCCACTGTACTTCTCAGCACCACCATTTGCATTCCCATTGAGCTCCTGCATACGCCTGGAGGTGTCTATTTCCCTGCCAGAAAAATTCCTAAATATTGGCCCAGAACTTGCCAAGGTCTTAACAGTGTGAGCCTCCGAGCACCTAAATCACATCTAAGCTCTTTTGGGATTTGCAAACAAAGCGTTACCCCCCACTTGCCAGGCCTGACCTGACATGCATTTTCAGAGCACACCTTCCAGATCAGGCACCATGCAAAGCTCAGTAAGAAAAATGGTGGTGAATCTCTGTGGTTCAGTGGTCAGAGCACCCACGCAGCATGTGTGAAATGAGGTTCATCCCCTCTGAGCAAAGGGAGCCTGTCTGTCTTACAGGCTCTAGTCTCAGTAATTTCTGTGGTTGAAGGTGCTCCTGCTCTTGAAGATGCCCTGTGGATGGGCCAGTCAGGAGGTACTCATTGGCCAAGTGGGGAGAAAAGAAGGGGAGAAATCAAGTGCAATCAGCATGGATGAAAATGCTAGTGGTGGATTTACTGAACCAAAGTGAGAGCTACCCTCTTTCTCTGTGTGTACCCTCTCTGAAAGGGTCAGCATAGGCACTAACTGTACAAGAGAGGACTTGCTGATGCAGAGACAAGAGACAGGCTGTGTCCCAACCTGGACAAGTCAGCAAACTCTTTTTGAAGTAGAAGTCTTATGTTTTTCTATCTCCTCATTGCTTCCTTCTGCTTGCTTTTTCTTGGTCCTTTTTTTCAGCACAACAGCCTTCGTACACTACAGAAAGAGCTTCAGTTCCAGCAGGCAACCCCACCAGAGACCTTCTGGCTCTTCTCTGGAAATCACTCACTGGCTTTAGCTAGTGCATTAGCCAGGCTTGAAGTGTCCAAGAATGGGATCGTGTGTCCCCATGACACTTCCTTGTTGGGATAGTGTGTGTAGAGCTTGTCAGGTCTCACCAACCTGGTTGTTGAGTACCAGTGGACCTTCTGTAACATCATTCATAAGAACACAGGACATTTGCTGTTAGCACATCTGGCTCATTATTTTGCAGGTACCACTCTTCATCTTTCACTCTATCTTAAAAGCGCTGGAGATTTTAACTGCCCCTTCCCCTTTCATCATACCCTATCCTTGTGCTAAAAACCAGAAGAGATGTTTTAGGTCTGCCAATGGTGAGTGCAGCTGTACCAGCACTGGCTGTTTTGCTCGGAGGGTAGAGACAAGAAAGACAATGCTTAACAACTGCAGAAGTCTGGCAAAGGACAGAAAGAGACGGTTGGCCTCCAGTCTCTTGGGAATGGTGAAAGGGGAAAAAAATGTTGCCTCTGTCACTTCAGGACAGCTACGTAGGTTGCTGGGTACTGTCTGAAAGCATCCTCAGTGTTGGAAGGCTAACTCAAATTGTGTTCTGAGTGGAAATGAAGCAAGTTTGCAGGAGCTTAAAAACATCACAGGGCAGATGACAGGGCCCTGTATGTCTGTCGTTACTTCCCCACTACTTTGACTGGATAACTGTCCCACAGCTTCTCTGCTTTATTGCTTAGGTTTATTGTGCTGTGAAAGATGCAAAGACCAAGCTGTACAAGAGCAGAACTCTGGAATTCAAGTCATAATTATTTTAATATTTCTTAAAAACCATTCCAAGTCAGTTCAGATCAGTTGTGGAGCCAGTCTTAGTGTAAAACAAATTTGCACAATCGCTACGGGTTTCATAATGCCCTATGGACACAACTAACTGGGAATAGAAATGTTTGGAAAGTATTTCCAACCACATTAAAGGTAGTGGCATTTGCAAAATGGTGATGTGTGTCTGATATGCTTGGGGAAGATCTCCACTTCTGTATCTCATTACAGGATGTAGGACCCAATCCACAGTGAGCACTCCACAGCCCCAGATGGAGAAGAGCAAGAGGGCAGCTACAACTGCCGAACTGTGGGGGTTGTTCTTCCTGAGCACCTCAACAAAGAGCTTTCCCAAACCCATCCTCTACCATCATCAATAGCACCTCTACTGAGGTAGAGACCTCCTCTACTTTTTTTCTAATTCTACTTAGACTGAAGTGAATGGAAAACCTCTTATTCTCCTTAGAATCACTAAAAACATATACGGCTAGTAGGGATCTCTGGAGATACCACAACCCAAGGCAGAATGGGCTGTTACTGCCATCCAGTCCTGACTGATCTCTTCTTAAATACCTCCATATCTTCTTCAGGCAACCTGCTCTGCTGCTTTACTACCCTTACTCTTCATGAATTCTTTCCACTGAAGCTCGAGCCTTGCTTTATCCCCTACAAACACGCAGGACAAATCTTTCCTTTCCTCTCCGCAGCAGCCTTCAGCATAGACTCATTTTGTTAACGCTAAGAAACCACAATGCTTTTGCCCTTCCTTCAGAAGTCCTATTTCCTCCAGCCCTTCTCATAGTTGCTCCATGAAACTTTCCTGGTTGTTCTGTGCCATTCTGGGAATGTGGCACACAGGACTGGAAGCAACCATGAAGTCCAGTAGCCCAGTGGATGAGACCTTGACATACGCCCAGACAGTCAATAGCGCCATTTCCTCAACTGTAGAATAGGGATAACTTTTAAAAAAAGAAACTAAAAGAAGCTTCACGTGCAGGCATCCCATCCTTCAAGAAACTGCTTTGGTCATCCGAAAGCCACTTCTCTGACCATTCAAGGCATGCTTTGCTGGATGTAAGGTAGAGGGATTCAGTTGCTGTTGGCATCCCATATCTCACCTGATGAAGCCTGATGTGGGTGAAGGGGGCAAGGAGAGGGCAGCATGTGGGTCCTGACCAGTGCAACAAACTGGGTGCATACAGTCATGTTTGGCTGCTACTTGCTTGGCTCTGAGACAGCAAGTAGCATGTCAGCAACAGCAGGAGGCAGTTGGAAGGAGGCAGGACATTCTGGGTTGCTCCTGGGATATCAGGTCCATATGCATCCCCTTGGTGGCTTTCTGTATTAAAATTTGGAATAAAGGAGGATACAAATTCAACACCCAGCAGCTGGGATGAATCAAAAGCAGATTGAGTCAATCCACAGTAGGGGCCTTGCATTTCAGAAGTACCCACACACGCCACGTTATTAAAAATAACTACTCAGAAATAGCTATTCTGACTCTGGTCAGAGACAACCTAACAGGTCATGTGGTAAAATTCAAATCTAGCCTAGAAAAGTGGACAGGTGAAACCATGTTACTGGTGAAACCACCACCAACAAAATCTCACCAATTTCAACAAGGCTAAAATCTCCCTCTTTATTTTAGTGTGGATACACCCATGCGATGGGTGCCATGAGAATTTATAATCATAAATGCTGTGACTGAAAGGACCTGTCAGGTCATTCAGTCTCTTCTCCCAAATAATAAATAATTTGTTCCTTAGTGATACCAGAAAGGAATTACAGCTCACACTGAATTCAATTATCTGCCTAAAAAGGCAATGAGAATCTAAGGACTTGCAAGCAACCTTTATCATCTTATTTATTTCCAGGTGATTTCCTGAAAGTAGTCACAGCTTGATGCTTTTGTGAGGTCCCATAACTCCCTTCTCAGAGAAGATGTATTTAAAGTAATCATCCATTTATGCCATTTATGCCTGGCAGATAACTGAACACTAAGCACCATTTTAGATTTGTCTGATAAAAAAATTCGAGAGAGATTTCTGTGAAAATAGGATTTCAATGATATTTGGGGAAAACACTCTGCTTATACTGTTTCTCTAATTTAGATGCTAAATTTCTACTAATGGACCATGGCAGAGAGTGATGTGTGAGGCTTTGGTGCGCCATGAGCTCCTTTACACGTGGAGGGGGGTGTCAATTAAAAAGAAGCGTTTCTCTCATTTTGCACCGACGTTCCTGCAATGCCGTGGAAATCAATGGAATTACAGCGGCACAACCAGGAGAGATGCAGTCGTGAATCAGACCCTGAGCTAACAGCCTATTTTAAGTCATGTTCAAACTGTGTTAATTGGCAAAAGATAAAACATCCACACTGTTTGTTTTGCTGCTGTAAGGAGTTTGTGTTGAAAACCGTGACTAAATAATAATTAACAGGCTTCAAGTAATCAATCAATAGTATTTCATGAAAATACATTGTAAACTAGAATCTTGGACTCAGCTTTAAAGTTTGATGGTGGTTTTTTTTCTTGGTTTTGGTGGGTTTTTTGTTTTTTTAGGACAGCAATGATGCAAAGCTGAAACTAAATCCAGGCTTGCACTTGATTAGCAATTCCTTATTGTGGTTTTACAATGTTAAATTTGTACAAACAGATTAAGTGTGTTTTTAAGCTGTTCCTAAATAGCCTGGGAACTAAGAATTAAGTGCAGATTCTGCCCAGCCCCTCAAAAACCAACACACCCTTCTCCAAGCCCAACACCTGCTGTTAAAAATACATCACACAATGGCTCTGATCTTATATACCAGCAGATGTGAAGATGCCCAGAGGTCTCTCAGATGTTTGTGTTCCTGGGTCACGTGAGGGCACCAGGAAGGGGAGGGAAAATTATTCTGGAATTCCAGAGGTCACCGCTGGACAAAAATAGTGAAAATTGCACACATGTTGAGAAAAACAAACGGTTTTGGAAATTTGGCCAAGAAGCTTTACTGAGGGCAATGCTTCATCCCTGAATTAAAAAGAAAAGAAAGGAGAATACAGAAAAGAAATGAAAAAAATGTCACCAGGAGAAAGAAAGGACTCTTAGGATGGTCTCTAGCCTCAAGCTGAAAATAATTAAAAAATTCTAGCCAAGAAAAGGGAAGTCGATCCTCTCTCGTGAGGCTTCCCTGGGTGAGCTCTTAAATATTCCTACCTGCAGCTAGCTGATACATTTTCAAGTTAAAATTAATAATTACCATTAATGATCTGCTGCACAGTTTTTATATTCAGAAGAATTTTATTTCCAGCGCACCTGGCTGGTCTGCATTTGCTTTATCTGTACATTTTTAGCCAGGGAAAGGGCCTAGAATTTGGCCCCACAATTTTACTTGTGTACTCACCCACACGATAAATCTGATTTTAGGGAGATTATTCACATCAGCAAGTCATTATTTAAATCAGAAAAAGCTTTGCAGCTCACCCCACGGTATTTGTCATTTCATTGGCATTAGCCATTTGTGGGTCTGCATCCTTTTCCTTGTGCCGAGCAAGGTCTCGTGCAGTCCCCGCTGGAGGAAACGGTGTTTGGAAGGCTCTTGTACACATGTGGAGGGGGATGAAAGCCCGGGCCACGCACGCACAACACATGGCAGCACTAACAGTGCTCCGAGCTTCTCAAAATAATCAACGGAGTTGCAGTGACACAGCAAAATACATCATAATCACATCAATTATGCAATCACTATTTTGTGAAAACAAGCCTCTGGGATTTCTTTTTAAGTAATCAAAGAAATATCAGACGGGAAAACAATGAACCTTCCTATTACAAATGAGCAAGTCTCCGCTAGGGAAGGGAAAAAAAAAAAAGAGAGAGAGAGAGAGAAAACTAGCCCCAGACAGGCCATAAAAGCATCTAATTCTGCCTGCAAGAATGTGACCCCCTTGTCTTCAGCCCCAGGAGAGGGCAGAGCTGCTGAGCGCCAGCTTGTCCGTGCCCCTTCCCCACCCGTGGGTGCTGCACGGCCCCTTTCCTGGGGATGCCACCACCGTGACACTTGCTTTGGGCTCGGCAGGGAGGAGGGAGCGGTGCCGGCCGCGTCCCGGCGCCCGGATTTCACACCCGGCGCCCCTCCGCCTGCCTCTCGGCACCGCATCGGCATCGTGGTTCCCATTGACTGGCTGGTAGATCCCGTCCCGGGAGGAGAGGAGTTTGCAGCCCGCACCCTGCACCCGGGGGAGCCCCCGAAACGTGCCGCGCAGCCCGGCTCCCCGCGGCCCCTGCAGCGGCCAGGCTGTGAGGGCGCGGTGGCGGCATTTTGCCGCAACCACGTGCATTTTGGCAAACCGCTTTTGCGAAAGCTGGCAAAAGCCCTCACAAAAAGCTCGCGGCGCGGAATGCGCGGGGGCCTTGGAGGGTGCCGAAGTCGCCTCCCCGCCAGCCCTCAGCAAGCGCTCCTGCCGAACTGCTCCCAGACCAGGGGTGTGCAGGCCTTGGGGGATGGGTTACAGCTGCTGCAACTGCAGCCTGAATTTGGCAGCAGCGCTTTGGAAGGAACTATAAAGAAACACTTCGCCCTGCAGCTAAAAAGCCTGATAAAAATCTGTAAGCATGTGAATGGTAAGGGGAAAAAAGGGTCAATTCAGTCCTCTCCCTTCCCTCTTGCCTCCCTTGTGAGTTTTCAGAACATCCCGCATGGCCCTAGCTGCTCGGCAGGGCAGCTGGGTGTCCCTCCCTGCCTCCTCGTCCCAGGGCTGACTCCGCTGGGAGCAGCATGGCCGGCGTGACCGATGAACGATGAACGCACGGTGCCCGTGTGCCACGGCGGCACCCAGGGCTCCCGCCCGCCCGCCGGCTGTCCCTCACCCCAGGGAGCTCGCAGCCCACGGCAGGGCCAGGAGCAGCCCCTTCTCCAGAGCCACCACCGGCCGTCCCTCGGAGGCCGACGGAGCGACGTCTCTGTGGGACGCGGCGGGACGGGTGAAGCCGGCGCCGCGTGGGGCTGAGGGTGCCAGCCCCGGGCCCCTGCCTGCCTGGGCGCCCCACGAACCCCACCCTGAATGGGCTGGTGCATGCCGGGGTAATCTGGCCCCTCGGGGAAGGGATCCGGCAGCAGCGGGTAGTGGGGCCCTGCCTTGCTGACATCAAGCGTGAATAATCGGGCTTTAATGTGGCTGAAAGGTGGGAGGGGTGAAGGCGGCAAACGCACCACCTTTCCGCCCGGGGCCAGGGCACGGACGGCTGCTGGTTCCTACTCCTTCCCTCCAGCCCTCCTTTCAACCTGGGGCTGGGAAGGCAGCCCTTCCCCACCCCTCGCAAAGTGCTTTGAGCTTAAGGGAGCCTCATAAACCCGCTCCCCCGGTGCTCCCCAGGTCTCCCCACCTCCACGTGGCCTCTGCTGTATTGGCTCTGCAAGCCGCCGGGCTCCCACAGTCATGGCCACCCCATCCCATCCCATCCCATCCCTTCCCATCCCATCCCATCCCATCCCATCCCATCCCAGGGGGATGCTCTCCTTGGGCTCCTCCAAGGTGTGACCCCCAAAGGGTTTGAAGGATTCAGGCACCTCCTGCCCATTACATTTCGTTGAGGGTTGGTGCTTAGACCCCTTGGACACTTCTGGACGGCAAACCCCGAGAGTCATCCCCTCTCTCTCCCTCCGCTCAGCGGAGGGAAATCCCTGTCAAGCTGCTGAGGGTACTTAGAGCACGTGGTTTCTCTGGTGGCACAGGGGACATTTCCTTCTGATGTCCCCTATCACTGCCACCTGAAGCACCCCCAGCTCGCTGTCCCTGCTGGGGAGCTTCAGTTCATGCTCAGCAGGACAAGTTCTTCACAGCAACGCTAAAAACAGGGCCAGTGAGGTGATCCGAGTTTTAAAAATATTAGGGGTTGAAAAAAATAGTTGGTCTTTTCCTTAGCTCAAACAGTTTAATCGAGGTGGTGGAAACCTGCTAAATCAGCTTTGCCACCAGAGGAAACTAGTCCATGCACCTACCCCTTTCGGTACCAGCTCATTCCTGTAAAACACAAGGTTAGTAAAGCGAATGTATAAGCTAGTACTTTGTCTGGCTTCATGTTAAATGTCCCACCTGAAAAGTCTTCCAGTTCAAGTGCAAAGAAAAGATTTCATACTGCATCCCTGTTACTGCTTCCTCTCCCTTTCCTTCCAGCCTAGCTGTTTCTATTCCTCACTTCCATTCTCATTCACTCCCCTCATTTACTTCCACCTTGTATGTTGCCAAAGTTGCTTATCTCTCTTTTCCATAACCAAAGTATACAGATCTGGCTCTATAGCTTCCAGTGCATTAAGAAGCTAGCCAAAGGCAGACAAACCAATACACAGAAACCCATTTATCTCAGACTTAGATCTTTTCTTTACACTTCCCTGCTAATCTAATTATAGGATTGCTCTACTGTGAAGTCTTTTCTATCTGCCTACATTTCCCCAGCTCTGAAGGATGATGTTGGGGGGCATGTGAAGAGATGGGTTAGCATGTTGAGTTTTCTCGTGTTCAAGCTTCAGGACTTTTCAGCCTTGTTGTGCAGTGAGGGTGCAAGAAATCTCCCAGTAATTCTCTCTTTAGATTGTGTTCATATATGTCCTGAGAACATATAGCTTGATTCTGCACAGGGAGGGCACTGTGGCTGGGTGCTTGAGCATGGACCACTGCTATGGACCCCAGTGGAAAGCTTTAGACACTCAGCCCTTCGCAAGACTGACCCCTAGAAAAGACGATAAATATAGCAAACACAAAAACATCCTAGTCATATATAAAGTAGAAATTAATACATGTAAGGGAGTTGCCCCTTCCTAAACATTTCCTGTAAAAAATGATCAAAACAGCAAATAAATGAACCTTTGACTAATATCCAATAGTAATTCAGAGCTTTTGTGTTATGGTTTTGAAGCAGAAAAAAAAGAAAGCAAATTTGACGGAGTGGACACGATACGAGACATTGCATTGTACACAGCACACTGTATGAAGGCCAGCTAATGATTTCAGATAGCTTGAAAGGAAAGGAAAATGAGTGTCTTATGTACAGATGCTTCTTGTTGTCATTTCATTTATGCTAATTCTGTGTATATACAGTCATATTTCTTCAGCTTAAATTTATAGTAACTCTAAGGAAACCAACAATAAGTTAAGACACAGTTATTGAAAGAAGAACTGGATCTACAGTTTGCAGTCAGTATTTAGTGCTCTGAAATACCTAGCTACCCAAAGAAGCAGGGGGAAAAACTATAATAAGCTTGAGGTAATCAGTCTTGAATTGATCTGGCAACTTTCAATTTACTGGAAATTCTGCTTTTGGTTTCCGTGATAGTAGAAAAAAACCAAATATGGAAAAGTTTTGGAGCTTGGACACTCACAAAGGAAGCCCTGCTTCCAAACCTGATGCATACTTGCAGAGGAAGGTTGAAGTAGCAGGTAGGGCATTAGATTAAGACTCAGAAGACCTAGGGGGAATTTCAGCTCTGTACCAAACTTCTCCGATGACAGTGAGGAAACTCTTTAACCCCTCTCTGTCCCACTTCTACATCAGTAACAGAGTCTGAACTGCAAAATTTCTGTGCCAACCTTCTGTTTTTATAAGCAAACCTCTCCATGTCAACTAAGCATCCATCAATATCAACCAGAGCAGTCAGGCACTAGTGCAAGGATAGCCCAGATTATACATGCTCACATATTTTGCATAAATAAAATGCAAGCACAGATGTAGAGCACGGGAGATGCAGACCCTGGGAATCAGCTTTTCTGGGGCTTAGCTTCTGTTGCACTCCTGGTACAGCACACGTGCAGTCACATTATATGATACACTGCAGCCACCCCTTCCCTCTGATTCAGCCTGAAAAAGCCCCGAGAAAGGTTTTATGCTCACTGTTAAAATAGTGCTAACGCTTTCATTTAAAATGTATAAAAGCACAGGGCCGAGTCTTAACTGACACTTTGCGAACACGAAAAAAAATAGAGAGGAAGGAGTGCACCAGACTCAACTGTTTTTTTCTGTGGTCTTTTTAGAGAAGAAAAGGGCATGGGAGGGAGAAAGAAAGGTCCGAGTTGAATAAATGTAAATGTATGAATGAGACACTTCTAAGCATACCCAGGTGCCTTGCCAGCTCAATGCAGAGAGGTCACAGAGAAATAGAATGTCTAATCATTGGAATAAACACAGCTGTGCATACTTACATTTTCCATACCTATTTTGCTAGTGGGGAAAAAAATAATCACTCCTCAGAAGATCTTTTCCAGCCACTTCCAGCTTCTTTATTTTTTATCCAAATTTTTTGCTCAAGAAGTGTGTGAGAGTTATTTTTTTTTTTTTTGGGGGGGGGAGGGAATAATTAAGCTCCCTAACCCGATTGGCTGTTCCCTTTCAGATGATTTTTAGCATTTGGAATGTTGCTTTGCCTTCCAAACATTTTTGGTATCAAATCGTATGGAAGTGTGTGAAGACAATTTTTTCAGTATGGAATTTAATACTTGTCAAATTTTAAGGCAGAGAAGAAGGAGACTAAAAGGATTTTTGGACAGCAAATGCAAAACTAGAAGATTTTGTTTGGATGGAGCCAATGGGGAAAAAGAACAAAACTAATCTGCTCAACGTGAGGCACACAAAATTCAGCAGGAACCACCGAGGGTTATAATTTAAAAAAAATTCTGCAAGCTTGAGAAGAAATTTGAAAACCTTTGAATTCATCATGAATATTTTGAACAGATATGTTGTTTTGAGATTTTATACAAACCAAATTGGAACCAAGAAATCTGGCTGTAAAAAACCAAACATGCTTTTGGATAAATCAAAAGTTGGTCAAGTAACAGATACTAACTCTCCCTAGAAACCTTACCCCACTTGTACTTGCTTTTAAGGAATTCATTGTCACAGCATTTTGGAAAGAGAATTTATGACAGGGTAGGAAGGCTCCTTGCAAAATTAAGTTTAACAACTAAAACTATTTGTGTCTTGTGGCCAGAAAGCTGCTTTTAGCATGTCATTTGGAAACAAGGAGCTCGGCCACCAATTACTGCTGCAGTATGTGCAAAGTATGTATGGGTAAAACTTGTAGATACCAGTCTGCTATTGAGAACTATAGCAACTGCTATCTGCATTTCCATAAGAAAGCCACATTTTTCTTTGTTTACTTTTCTTTTGAGCAAAAATATTGTTCCAAGCTGAAAATTTCTTTTATTTTATAGGACAGGGGAAAAGAGGTCTGTCGTTTTATTAAAATAATCTTGAGTCTGTTACAGCTCAAAAATAAATTTTGTAAAATGAGATTTTACCATTGTTTTAAGAGTGCGATACATTTGCTACTTTGGAGATCGAGCAACGAGAGAACGTATTTCCAGGGCTTGATGGTTGTCTGAAGTCCCATAATTTTCAGCCTCCCCGCACAGCTGTTTTGCCTGCAGCAGGCAGATGCCCTTTGGGAGATTGCTCCCACCCAGCTGAGAATTCATCACCCCTTTCCCGACCCATGGGATCTCCACGCAGGCTGCTTTGCCTTAACAGAGAAGGCACTGAGCAGCAGGGCAAACTGGCATGCTCAGCTCCCCTTGAAGCTGGACCTGGCTGATCTGCTACCTCTTTTGGGGTAGCAGACATTAATCCAGACAGCAGGATTAGATAGGAATAATTTTGTTGATGTGGCTTTCCATCTCTGCGAGTGCCCTTAGCGATCCTTCCCAGGGCAGACATGGACGCAACAGAGAGATGGGTCGGACACAGGAGATCTAGACAGAAACCCCAACTGAACTTTGTTGATAAACGAAATTCTTTTTTTTTCTGGGAAAAGTAGAAACAAAAGGAAAAGCGACAGAGCGAGATCATTATGGCTAATTCTCTTTTAAATATCCAGGCCAATTCAGATAATGTTATAGCAACGGCCATATTGAAGCAATTTTTAAATAACCTTTCCTGCCTGCTTCTGCACAACCTTATCACTGTTTTTCCTGCACAGGGAAGCAAAACTCCCACCAAGCCTTCAAGTGGTGCACAGGGCTTGCAATGTGCTCCAACAGCGGCTCCCTTGAGGACTCTCGGCAAGCGAAGGGCTCTGCTTCACCTTTTAAGGTACAGCTTCATAGTTGTGCACTACACAGGTTTTAAAAAACATTTTTAAAAACCACACTGCTGGCAAAAAACCACATGAAGTGAAATCATCTCTTTAAAATGTATTTTTAAACAGTTTCCTCACACAGTGGAGCCCATTGAGTATACAAATAGCTGGTTGTAAATAACTGGGAGACTCAAAGCTGCAGAGCAGATCAAATGCTCACAGGCAGGAGATATCCAAAGCCAAACTTTCATTAGGTGCATTTAAAAACTTTGCAAGTTTTCAAGAACTAGAACCAGCTTTGTCATTTCAATGGCCCAACACAGCTGTTGACTTCTGGAAGTCTAGTTCAAATCTGCTCCTTAATGAGAACATGTCCAAACACTTCTCCGTCATAGCAAGGGGAGGATGAGATGGGTGCTGAACTTCCTGAAGGACTGAGAGGGGGGGAGAGCTCAGGAGAGCAGCAAGAATGAGACCTCTGTGTAACCGGCCACGTGGGAAAAGCCTAAGGGACTGGGGAAGTTCAGCCTGGTGAAGAGCTGAGAGAAGTGAGAAAATATCTCTAGATACAGAAAGGAAGGCAGGGACCAATGAATGTCATTAATCTACAAGGCCAGAAGAACAAGTAACAGGGTTTAAATTAAGCAAGTGTTACAATAATAAAAATGCTATGGAACATACTCTGTTACAAGGAGTAAGAAGAGAAAGTGTTGTCAGGGCACAGGACCAAAATGCAAAGGACTTGATTTATTTTCTAACTCTGCTGTAGATTTCCATCATGTCTTCAGCTTTTCCATCGCTGAAGGAGGATCAATGAATTAATATTGATGTATGCAAGTCATAGTAGAAATAGTGATTGAACTTATGTCAGATCAATTTTACACCCATATATCTACAGCTGCATCAGTGTACATGAAAAGAAGATAATAAACAAAAAAGCCTTGTCATTTCTTTACAGAAAGACCATATAAGAAAAGCACATAATCAGATAAACCATTCCTTGCGTACAGCCTATTCACAAGTCATTCCCAGAAAGATAGCATCAGCCAGGATTATTAGCTAATTTTTGGTTCTCTGATTTGGCAGCCAAAAGAGCAACTGTCTAAGGAACAGTTTAAACAACATTTAAAAATGTTTCAGTTCTTCTGTATGAAAGAAAAAGTATTTTGCTTTGCTCAGTATGAAATATTCCTTTTGGTCCCTTCTAAGAGAAGCATATGAGACTAAAGTCGCAGGGAGGGAGAAGGAGCCAACTTTCTTCATGCAATGGCTCCTACTGTGGAGGAGAAGGGGGTGCAATAGTCCTCTTTCCAGGAGCCGTAGCTGGGGAGCTCCTTATCTGCCAGGCTCCAGCATCCCGAGGCAAAGGAAGCTGTCAATTTGTCTTCTTGGCACTGTTTCACTTTTTATGCTTATATTTAAATTTTTCGCTTGAGGTGAGATGTTCCACCTTTGGAATCAGTGTTCTCCTTGCCAGCCTCAGGACACATGTCCACCTGCCACCTCTTCTGCCTAAATGATACGTCAGCATCCCACGCAAAGAGCAGCATCAGCAGAAAGGACTGCTGGAGCCCCCACCTAGAAACACAGCACAGCTGTGTCAGAGCCATGCCAGGGACTGGCAGGTCATAACCATCTCAAGCAGGTATGGAAATTGAACTTGGGTTCGATTCAGCCTGGAAGAGTGTCCTGGCTGTTGACTAAAAGGGGAACAACATCATCACACTCTATTTAGGCTGTCTGGCAAATCTAGCTTTCCTGCTCCCAAATGTAATTTCACTGAAATTATTCAATGAACTGGAATATCCAGCTGGAATTAGCTAGTAGTATCAGTCCAGCCAAAGTCAGGGATGCTAATTTTTTTCACCAACAACTGAAAATCAGCAAAAGTAAGGAATATCACTGTTCATTATCATTACAGATGGTTATACATGCAACTTGGAGTAAAGGCTACAGAACAGAAATGGGACTTCTTTTAAGGAGGGTGATTAACCCTCAGATCAGGTCGGATAGGAACGTGGCAGATCCTCAGTGACTTGTAGCCTGTAAGTCATGATTGCCTGTCTTTCTGAAACACAGGCTATAATTCAGGCAGAAGTTAAGGGCCTGATGCCCAAATTATTAGACAATGTTTGATGAATTGTGCTGTGCAGGTGAGACCACATACCCATGGTGTTCCATTAGGGCTTTAACGTCCCCATCAGCAGATGACATGAAAGTCAAGAATATGACTGTGACCATCACCAGCTTCACTCTTAGCATTGCATTTGATATGTCACACTGAGTGCTACCTATGAACAGGAACCCACTGGAAAAGCTGGTTCTGGTTTCACTTATATATTGAATTAGTTGAAGGTAATTGTGTGATTATTCATTTTCCATTCATCCTCCAAGCTCTCACTTTTGATTTAACTTGAGTGACTTTGAACAAGTTTGAGCTCCATTGAAATGGAGCACACAGAGATAAGAACATCCACTCACAGGCTCACACTTAAATTACAATGTGAATTAAAACACGGCTTGTTGTTCCGCTCCCAGGCTGAATGCAAACGAAATCACTTGAGGCACCACAGAGCCCTGAACGATGTACAATTTAATTGCTAATCACCACTGACAGCCTGTTGGCTCTGTGGGCAGGCGACACAACGGTTCCAACTGCCAACAAGAAGTGAGTCGGCAATAAATAAAGATACAGATTCTGGGATTTCGGCTGATTCCAGCCAGGCCGTGGGGATGACAGAAAAGGGAATTTTGAAACCTCTGATCACTGAAGAAGCCGGTTACAGCCAGGCCGAGTGGAAAAGGAACACAGGCCAATTGCTGCATGTTGTGGCCCCAAACTGAGCTGGTTATTACGAAACGCCATTCTCTGTTGCTCAGCTGGTGTTTCAGAGCATTGCTGATCCTGAGTTTACCGGTACGGTCTGGCTAAATATGATTGCCCTGCAGTCACTTGATCCTATTTCATGGCCAATTTGCATTATGGGTCTGGTGCATGGCAGAGGCTGTCTTGGCCACTTCTCATGGCAGCATCCAGTAGGTATCTGCTGGCCCCAAACTGGAGTGACTCAGTAGAGAAGTTGCTTTTGCACGTGTAAGCCTGACTCATCTTCCGATTACCAAGTGTGCTGGTTTTGGCAGGAAATAGCCTACACCATCAAGGCCTTTTCACAAAAGATGCTTTCCTCAGCGTCATTCCTAGAAAACCATTCAAACACACGCTCAAACCCAAGATGGGTTAATCTCTTAGAAAGCGAGATTACGGCATTGCGTGGAGAGATTGTAGGGCCAGGAACACACATTTCCCAGTCGAGAATACAGGGCTCAGTGGCAGGTGAAGACATGAAATGCCAAGCGGGGGGGCTGCACCGGAGAATGTCCCTTAGCGAGGGGTCTGAGACCCAGCTAGCTGTCAGGGAGGGGCTAGTCTAATGCTGAGATCACCTCCGAATGACCAAGCAGAGAAAAACCTTGCCACCCTTGACTCTAACCTTTGCCTGTCCTATAGCTGGAACAGAGGGCAGCTCGTCCTCCAGCATCCCAGCATTTCCCAGACGGTGCTTCTGCTCCCCGCCTGGCAGGCATGCAGCCCCACTCAATCCAGGGAACTGCATTTACTGCAGAGCAAAGGGAAAATACAAAATAAAGGAAGTTTCTCTGGGCAAAGGAGTGATCAATGAAACTGCTGCTTCTGCGGTGCAGCTGCTTGATCCTGCGGTATATCGATGAACAACCCTTTGTGGATTAGTAGAAAGAACCAGCACTGTCATGTTACCAAGATAAAACTATTCAGGTGTGAATTTCCCATTCCTTTAAGACATAAAAAACCCCTGACGGCAACTTCTGAGCACATCCTATTCTTCTTTCCTCCTCAGAACTGTGGTAGAAAAACAGTTTATTGATCTCTGCTAAGAAATCAAATGTTGTTATAACTCCGAAGGGTGTCCAGTTACAGAGAAAATCGGTGGTAATCGGAAGCTTCGCACAGACCTTGCGTGACCCTGCTCATTCCGGCACAGAAAACTGTTTTTGTCTAACTTCGAAAGAAACCAGACAAACCCTGCGAGGTTACTTATAATCCTGACACCGCTCTCAGAATTGCCATATGCTGGGAACATGCCTTCTTGCCTATCTACAGTATATATCTGAAGGACTTTGTTACAGCCCTGATATTTGGCATATCTTAAGCCTATTTAGAACATCAACACCATCAATCACTTGGTACGGGGCCGAGCAGCTGGATGAACCTTGGCTATCATGCGAAGGCTATTTGTCATCTGGGCAAGTCTGTTTGGCATATAACGCTCCAGTCCCAGAACAATTTTCCCTCTCCAAAAATATTCTCTCTGATTCAGGAAACACGTGATTAATAATGAACAAGGGCTTAAAGATGGAGGTCAAGGCTGAAGTCTTAACCAAACAAGTGCATTGCTTACTAATGTTTGCCTCAGCCTTCAGATATTCCCTTGAAGAGCACTCTCAGTGGAGAAACGCAAAACTGTTCCTAAATAACATGAGATTTGAGAGACCTGTGTGGCCATGGCCACAATGGAGGTTTTCCTCAACTGTGACAATGCTGTTCTTACAAATTGGTAGCCAGACAACAAATTTCTAATAGCAACCCACATTTAGGGTGAACTGTACCCACATTACATTCCCATTCGCTCCAAGACAAGCAATACTTGGCACTTCTGACATTTAGGCAATTAGCCGTCTCTTTAAAATAAGAAATATTAGCTGAAGTATCTTAACCATCTGTGTGAGCCAAAATAAGAGCAAGGCAGTTTACATAAACAGTCTTAGCATGCTTAACAAGCATGTAGCTAATGATTTATTTTTTTAAGCCTCAACAATAGACACTACTGGATATAAGTAAGTACTTCATCATTTGTGTCTCTGTGCTGTTAATGAAAGACTAGTAATTAGTGGGTGACTAAACTTCAAAAGTACATGTTGCTTCAATACATGATGTTGTAAAAGACAGATTCTCCCCAGCCATCTGCAGAGCCAGAAGGAAAACGGAGGAGAAAAATATTTTGAAAGTTGGCCTTATCAATTAAAGTATTTTGTTCATATCTTCAGCCCCACTTCTTAACCTCTCTTCATGACTTATCTCTCCCCATCTTCTCCGTATTTGTTAGTTGCCTAGTCTTGTTTAGAGTGTAAATAGGCAGGGAAGTTGTATGTCACTGTATTTTTATAAACAGATTCCAACATAAAGCAGCGTAATCTAACAGCTCTCTTGCTGTGAGGTTTGCTCTGTACAAGGCATAGGCAATGCTTGTGGTTATAGGGACGACCCTGTTAAGCAATGACAATGCATGCAACCCCCAAATTTGTTAGCACTCATTGTTACTAAAGCAGGGTGAGTGACCTTGTCATATTTAACAGCTCTGAGAAGACACAGCAGTGGAGATCCTGAGGGCAAAAGCAGAATTTCCACTAGTGATGTAATAATATACCGGGATAATTAACCCCTTTTCCACTTCCAATGGCTTGAATAACTGCATAGTCCAGCTGGCAAACTCCCAATGCTTGGAACCCGTGCAGCCAGGATTTGTACAAACAAAACCCAAAACAAAGTCATAAGCAGTCTGTCTCATCTCTGAACAAGTGCAGCATTCAGAGAGGAGTGTGGCTGTAGCCCGGCAGTAGTCACGCTAGCACGGACACCACCCCCCCCGTCTCCCAGTGCTGCTGGGACAGCAGCAGCAGACACAAAGGGTACAAGCAATGGCAAGAAGCGAACCAAGAATGGCAAAAGATGCACATTTTTAACTGCTTTTCAAATGGAGCTGAAAACCCTAGGGACTGAAGAGTGGAATATCTTGTTTACAGTTAAATTCCTGATCCACGTAACTAAGCAACACAGCACTGTGGCTCCATAAAATGGAAGCAAAGTTAATTTTTTAACAATGCCACATTACCTTTGTACATCTTGTTCCTACTCTCCCTCAGGGTCTTACATGAATGAATCAGAAAATTGCTCCCTTATGTTAGGTTTGTGTCTGCACCTGCATTAAATTCATGTCGGAGAGGGGTGGAGGCGGCAAATGTTGGGAGCACCAATAGGATGGTATCTCTGGATTTCAACTCCCAGTCTGTCCAACATGACAATTGCCTTTAATAGCTTTTTGAGGCGCTGCAAGAAACCAGTGGTGGTCCCTTCAGATAAAAAAAAGAATAAAACCAATCTGGTGTCTTGTTTAGTTTAATGTCTGTCTCCCATATGGCTGGTCATCCCCCTGCAAACAGTCAGAGAAACAGAGTCCAAGCAAATAGGAATTAATTACTTATGCTTTCAACATTTTTGTAAATAAAAGTACTTTCTTTGCACCAGACTAATATTTTTGACAGTAGAAAACTGGAGTTTCAAGCTGTTGAATCTGGGGCCTGCGGGTGTCTCAGCGCTGGATTCCTGGACCGATGCCCGCAGCCCTGGTCTGGCTTTGGGCCAAATCCAGAGCTGAAAGGGCTTGGTCTCTGGTTCTGGTTTTGGATGTCGCTTCCGTGATTTTGGCACAGGCGGATCAGAACGCAAGCTCAGCCTTGAACCCCAGCATTAGACTAAACCTAATCCGAAGCTTCAGCCTGCTTCACATTATTCCTGCTGGTTAATTCCAGCTGTTAAACTTCTCCCCCCACTACCGAGCCAGAGAGTGTTTTGTTGACAAATTTGCCATGCATTTCAAGGAAAGCAGGATCTGGCCAAGGCTTTGGGGTTATATATTTTTTTTCCACTGCAGGAAATGGAAGTGTTGGCAAAAATATTCGCCGTTGTTTAGGATAAGAGAGTGTTTGGACATATCCAGTTTTAAGCGGTCTGCTTAGTCTGATACTCTTGATATATGAGACAGCAAAGAAATATGTCTAGGAGTCTTGGAATGAGGCATCTTTTTTATAAGATGAGTGAAATACACACGAGGATGAAATATTACTTGCATATTACCACCAAAGCTGGTTAAAATTCACTCAATTGACTCCAGATGTGGGTTTCTTCAGCAATTTTAAAGTTAGCACTACTGTAACTAGGTGTGAGGCCAAGGCAAACTACTCTAGTGCTTTATAGCACTTGGAAGCTACGGTAGTCAAATCAAAATATGTTACAAGAGAATCAGTTTCTTTAAGCTTAGCAGCAGGAAGGATTTAATATACTGAATACAGCCAACCCATCTTCTTTTGAAAGAACATAAAATAAATCCTTACCACATTTGTGACTTAGTATTTGCATAGAGGACCCGGTTCAAGAAACAGATCCCTGGCATTACTCCTGCAAGCAGGGCCATACAACTCCACAATACTTTATTTTATTTTATTTCCATGAGATTACAACTATGCTTAAGGTGAGCATGTACCTCCATCCTCTGCTGATGCAGGTCAGTTGTCTGAATATTTGAAGCTACTTTTCAGCATTTATTAAGCGCTTAATGGGAGATATTAATTCTACTTTTTTACTCTTTTCCTCTGCCTGCTCATTCTCCTTGCAGTTAGGAACTCCATGTAAAAAGCTTCACAGAGGAATCCACTGTGGTACTCGTTGGCAAGAAGTTTGACTCATGCTACAGTGATGGCACTGTCTATTTTAACAATGTCTTTTAGCATCTTATCTATTCGCTAACCACTTATATTTACACTGGCACAGAACATTTCAGTCCTTGCCTTCGCTTATTATTTCATTATTAAGTTGTGAGAGTGATCCCATGATGAAAGGTAAGCAGCCTCCTCAGTGCTTTCCTAACAGCTGATGTCATCCTGGGCTCCAGCCCAGCTTACTCACCTTGGTGGAGCTTTGAATGGGCAATGCCCATCCTCCGCAGCGCTCCAGGGAGACAGGGTTTCCATGGTAATAGATATTCAGACACATCCTTGACCCACTGACACCTCTATGGTGATAAAACGACTACATTTCCCCTGCAGCTCTGACCAGTTCTGCTTTTTCCACTGCAAGGCTGCTAAGATCTTGCTCTTAAAGCTCCAGGTCCTGCAGCAATTAGGTTGCCACCTTTCCCGAAGTTGATTTTGTCTGCTTTTTTATTCATTTTACGATACAGAAGGGCCCTTGGAAATATGACCCTAGGGCATCCTAAAAAATAAGAAACTGGAAGAGAAAATGATTCAGTTTAAAGAAAGGACCTTGCTCTGTGTAAACCAGTCTCCTCACTTTTGAACATATAATGTTGGCAATATTGCAGCCATGCTATGCTGGAATGACAGACATGCTACACTTCCACCACGGAAAAACCTTTCCCTGGCTACAAAGGAAGAAGTAAGATTTGCCACAAAATCGCACAGCAACCTAAGTGTTTAAGACTTTCTCTAAACCACTCAAAACCAGCTCCTTTCTGCCTGACATTTCCAGTGTGGGCATATTGCAAGAGGATAATTTTAAGATATAATTTAAGGTGGTCAGGTAAGTCTGTTTTAAAATATTTCATATAGCAAAGGTTTAGAAAGAAAACCTGGGGTCATTTAGGAGTTTTGACTGACCTTCTGTTGAAATAATAGTTTTGTCAGAAAACTGCCTTAGTATGTGTTGGTGATGTAAGGACATATCCTCAGCTGGTGAAAATTAGTTTGTAGCTCCATGCATGGCAGGGAGGCTTTGCCAAGTTACAATAATCTCATGAGAATTTCCCCTGATGATTTTAGAACTCTTTAGTTCTTAGTAAAACATCACTTTGCTAAAAGTTTAGAAGAGTTGTGAGTAGCAGCGAAGAGAAAAAAGTGACAAGAAAAATGAGAAAATATCTCACACTTAAGAACCCTTGGCATGCTACACAGCACTATTTGATTAAGTGAAGTTGTAATACAAAGACAAGGATTAATCACACAAAAGAGCAACATAATTAATTGCAAAAGCTAAGGGAGAATTTCAAGAAAGAATGCATCCTTTCATTTAGCTTACAAAAATACAATTAGTAATTATTACTGATTTCCTGGAGAAAGTCCAGAGCAGAATTAAAAATATCTCGAGTCACAGGGAAGTTCATTGGTCCATGGGGACAGACATGCCAGGCTGCGGGAAGCTTATATTTGTTCAGCAGACTTCTTGTTTTTAAAATGATCTGTGCTGAGTTACACATCAAGACACCCATGACTGGGTCTGTGCCAGGACTGGGGAACTCTTATTTTTAAATGCTCATTATCTATTTTAAATAAAAAGTAAATCAGATTTCTGCCTGAAAATTTTGTAACGGCTGCTGTTACAAGAAATATTGAAAGATCACTGTAATTCAGAAAAATCATTACAAGCCATCAGAAAAACCATGAGCAGATCAATTTTATCTAAATTATTTTAGCTCACATGGGGCAAACTGACGCATTTCAGAGGAACAATACCCTTTAAAAATTTATCTGCCTGGGATCATCTGATCAGCCTTTGCATTTGTTCCAGGCTGCACACACACAAACGCTGTTCAGCCATAGGCATCTAAGCAAAACTTGTAGCTGCTGTTACCCACGCAGAGGGTTTGTTTCATTCCTCCCTCCCTGGGACAGCAGCAGCTCCCGCACAGGACCACTGCCTCCTCTGCAGGGATGTGGGAGGATGCCACAAACACAGAATCACCACATACCCCAAACACCTCTTTTTTAAAAAACTCCCACAATAGCATTTGGCTCTATAACTCTGCACTCGCTTGCAGCCTCTACTTCCACAGGGGCTGCTCAGCAGCCCCTAGGTTTACTGGAAAGTTTCCAGTCAACTTTGGTAGGAATTGAAGTATACCATAATGACGTGCATCCTGAGGGTGACCAGCAAAATGCCTGGCCTCGCATCTCGGATTCATGCAGAATGCTTGGGATGAGAAATTATTTTCTATGGAAACTAGTGGGGAAAAATCAAGTGATGTCAGCTGAGAATCTGGTCAGGCAGTTTTCAAGTGAGTGGAATAAGCCTACAGCATCACACTAGTGCAAACAGCTACAGATTTAGATAAATAAGCAGTTAGCCTGGGTATGCTGAGATTGCAGTGAAACGAACCTACTTGCCCCAACTTTCGAGCCAAGCTGCATATGAGAGTTAACTTCCAGGCTTGCTTCACACACTGCCTACCTTCAAAGGCGTTCCCAGCCAATTCTGTTTCTAGCGGTACCTCTCTATTATTAAAAAAGGGATTAGTGCCAAACTCGATCCTAAATTCCCATTGAAGTTTGGCCCAGTGGTTACAAAGAGCCAGACTGTGGTCTGCATCCCGGATGCTTTGTGCTGCTGCCTGAGAGCTGCCCTCTGTTTGAGAGACCCTTAGTGGGAGCAGAGCCAGCACAGCCAGGCATGTGCCATCGCCTCCTGCACAGCTCAGTAGAAGGGACATGGGGGGAGAAAAGGGAGCAGGAACAAACTATTTTGGGGGCCATTCCAAGATGGGACGAGTCTGAACAATCCTAAGGTTGTTCTAACCTAACTTTGGGGTAAAGATGGCACAGAACAAGCCCCAAAACCTGCTAGCCACAAACACCTCCATATGCACTTTCTCCACGTAGCTAAGTCCAGTTTGGTGTCACCCAAAATGCTTCTGCTACGTTATTTTATTTCACTGTAACCAAGCCTTTCCCTTTGTTTGCTTTCTGTGCTGCTCTTGAATATATGAACAGTTTGTACATCTTCTGTGCTGTGTGGAAGCAAAGACAACCCATTGTATTTAAAGTTGCAAAGCAACAACATATATTTTAAGTTCCAGGTACTCATAGGACCAAAAGTCTCTCCAGAAGGACTTTGATCTGGAAGAGCAGAATTGATGTAATGCAATTTTCGGGTGAAGAACAGATGTGGTAGTTGTAAAGACTTATTAGCAAATGCCCATGTGAAGTGGCACTGGTGAAAACACAAACTCTAGGGCAGTGAACTGCTTCATGTAAAAATTTTCAGGGGGATTCCTGTATTTACAGGGAGATGGTCTAGATGTTCTAATAGGTCTTTTCCATCTCAGATTTTTATCACTGATGCATGCTAATTGTTAGTGGGAAATCACTTAGTGTCAGTAATAGAGGTGACACATTCATTTCTCTGTAGTCATTGCACATATATTGTATTTGAGGTGAAAGAAAGGGTTTATTTCTCCTCTCCTTTCCCCAGAAGCATGTTTGGATTTCATGCATAAATAGTCTTTCTTCCTCAATCTGATTCACATGACAGTATGCATTTGCATAAAGCTTCTTCTTGAGAAAACCATTCAAATCTTTATCTAGAGACAGTAGACATGTCGCAGAATTATGTCCTGCTTTACAAGACAGCTTTTTTTTTTTTCTTTTTCTGATGCATTATTTGTACCATATGCTAATTTATTATAATGGTTATTAAGAGCACCAGGCCTTGCCTTTCAGCTTCCCACATTTCTCCAGGCATACCCTAACATTCCTCTCTTTTCAGCTGTGCCCATCTTCTCCTGTCAGGAAGTAAAGAACAATTAATACATACTGCAGATAAAAATGTTCACACCAGCCCACTCGTTATTTGTTGTGGCTACAGCTCCAGTGTGCTTTGTGCTTTCTAGACATCCAAGCTGGATCTGCCCCAGCAAGAACATGAATGGTAACATACCATAAAGCTGCTCATTTTTACCACACCACCTGTGGTTGGCCAGAGGGACAGTACTATAATTTAGCTTAAAAACCTAGTTCTGGGTCAAATAAAACTCACATTCAGACCTGGGACTTTAAATTCTTCCAGTCTCTGCTTCAGAGGTACTCACCAGTTTAACGGGTATGAGGAATAAAGTCAGGATAGCAATTGCCTTCACGGGCTTTCTGCCACTTTGAGCTAAAATCTCACCCCTAGTAGCTCCACTCAGGAGAATCCGAGCCCTCTAGACCAGGAGTGAAGAACAGCCTCCCTTTTTACCTCAAACACATCCAGTTCCCTAACCAAGAAGGAAGGTTTCAAACTCCCATCCTATCTCCTTCCTAAATTCCATGTGGAAAAGCTCCCATCTGCGATGGAGCTCATACTCTAAAGCTTTCAGCTGTTATTCTTAAGTCAACAGAGTCACACTGGGATAAAGCTAAGCCCTATTTCTATCCCTGGCTTCCACTTTGGCCCCTTTCTAGTTCTTGGATTCATGGCAGTATCATTCTGAACTCTGAGAAAATGTAGTGCATAGGATAACTCATTTTTGTGGCTATGTAACTGAAGAGAGAGAGATCCGGTCTACACAGCCTTAGTTTTGAAAAAGCCTATGATTTATAATGTAACAGCAAATCCAGGTATATTTTATGGCTTTTAATAAACAATAAAATTGCTCTGGACACTTTTATGAAACCAAGTTTCTTTTGTCCCAGTCCTGAAATAAAAGTTTGAGCTGAGCCAGTATCAGTATTTTCCCTCTTGATAAAGTATTATATGTTTTAGAAAGCCAAAATCTATATAAACTTCACTAAAACATTACTTTTCCATGGAGTCACAATGTCTCAAGTTGATACAATATCTACCATCGTAACTGAATTATAAAGTGTCTCCTCGGGAAAGAGAAGTATAGATAGATTTTATATCCACATTAAGTCAATAGTTAGAATAAGAACAGATTAGCATCCGTTCAACAGAGAGCTAGAATTGTGTCAAGGGGTTTGGTGACACTATAAACCACAAAAGCACAAGTCAATTAGCCTCTCCTATGGGAAGAGTTTGAATTTGCAACTCAGCTGAAGTGGCTGTCGGTGAACTAAAACAGTGATAAACATAGCAATACATCGCTGTGTGCATGTTTAGATACCCGTATAAAATAATTTCAAAGCAGTCAGAGGGATACAGTTAAGTACCTTCCAACGAAATGGATGAAGGCAAAATATTAAATCCAATTGTCTATATATTAAAACCACAGCTATTTTCACATCAATCATTCCACTGACATTATTCGTAAGAGTAATGGTTTTCAGAATGTGGCCCCAAATTTTTGAGATGCAACAGTCCCTAATTATCAGGCTTGTTTAATGTGCATGCAAACTAAAGAAGATGAAGGTTAAATATTATGTTTAAAATAATTCAGTAATCGGGAAATGAATCCTTTAAAGAGACAAAAATGATTCAGTGGGAGGCAAGCATTGTCCTTCTGCTGCTCAGTGCAAGCTTGGTATTCCTCATTATTCCATGTTGAGTAATATATTACAAAAAGAAGTATTATGTATGTGCAGAACCAATTCATTTCTGAAGGAAAGGAGAAGTAAGGTAAATCAGAGAATTCATCCGTTATGAACAAGGAGCTATTGAAGGTTTACAATTCAGTTTACAATCACTTTGGTACCCAGCATACTGAAGTCTTGAGATACATCTCCTTGGCTGATGGAGATAACCATCCACATGAAGACTTAGTTTTGTTTTTTGGATCTGGACAGCTATCATTACCACAGAAAACCGCAATGCTATGTTACTTAGACAGACCTAACACCCTTTCTGTAATTGAGTTATTCTGCTCAACACATATGTGTTTTGAAAGGGCAAGCACTCACAGCACTCATGACACTGCCAGCTGCCTTATATCCCATGGGTCTTCCACTTCCTGGTGAAACTGGGGGTTCATTTGAAGCCCACAGGGTATTCCGTCATGTACTAGCATATGCAGCATCCACAGACTCGCGAGATTCTTCCTCAGTAAGGAGTTGCCTCTTTCCACATCCTCACAATCCTGTTTTAACCCACCCCAAGTCCCAAAGAGAAATTAAATGAAAGGAAGAGGGGAGAAATTCACTGGAAAGGGGACAACTCCCAATAAGCACACCTCAAATATATTCCTTTGTATCCCCTGTATCGAATCATGTACACAGCCCTTAGATGTAAAGAGCTCTCTTATAACGAGCAAGTACCTTTCCTGGGAGACCCGGGTCTGCTCTAAGGCTCAGGTTGGATTACACCCCACCAGCTCGAGTTTCTCTCTTGTTGTTGCCATCGGTACAGCCTGCAGAGCTGAAGATGATGATGTACAGGAGAGAGAGTGCCAATCAAAGAAAGAGCTACTGGAGCTCATCCCTGTTTCTTCCAACAAGCTGGATGTGCAAAATGTCTGCACAGCATTCATTTAAGCAGCGTGTGTGTCTACATGTGGTTCCTAGCCTGTCCACAATGCATATTCCCCAGGGAGACGCTGGGGAATATTCTGTGGCTGGGGGACAGCTAAGACATGGTGACAACACCAAGTTATCCCAAAGCTTTTGTTTTACCACAGTATATTTCTCTCCATTTTTGTTAATAATTTATTGCCAAATATTTAAAAAAAACAAAAAACAACAAAAAGACAACATTCTCAGTCTGAGAGTTCAAACCAGTCCCTGAATGGGACTGCACATCCTAAAAGGCATGGGACCACATCCTAAAAGGCAGAAAGTCTTAGAGAGTGGGGTACACAAGGGCAAACACTGGCAAAAGGAGGGAGGGACCAGCTTTGCTCTCCGCATTGGCCAGACTTCATGGCTCCAGTTCTTCATGCAAAATCCCTGCTCTAGAAACACTCTCCTGCTTTTGGTATGGTACGGTTCACAGGAGAAAACTCCACCACTGACAGAGACATGCATCTCCCACTGCCTGCTTCCCCACTCTGCCTTCAAATCAATAAAAACCACTCCAGATTTTTTTTTTCTCCTGTCCAGCACATGAAGTCAGCCTGAGACTCACTTGCAGGATGGTTTAAGTAACCACTACTCTAGAGCATTGAGACACTTGCCTGTTCCTTGCTAAATAGATGCTGGGGAAGAGTGTCTTGAATAGGACAGCTGAAATGAGCAATGTGACAGCGAGCCCCAAAAACCTATTTGTGGATAAGCCCCTATAGTCATAGCTATAGAATAATGGCAATACCCTAGCAAGCCCTAAAGATTGCTCTTCTCACAAATATAGATCTGCCAGACCAGGAGAGCACTATCTGTTGGGAGTGCTCGTGCTCCAAGAGGGCACTGAGGATGCTCAACTTACGTGTACCTATTCCTAGAGATCTCCCACACCCGTAGCTAACAAAAATCACATAAACCTGTGTTAGTGGCCAAAGTTAGGACTCGGGTTTCTGAGGTGAGGAATAGCTGCTTTTTCTTGCTAAGATCAGTAACAGCTGAAGAAATCCAACAACCTTTTTTTATGAGCCCCTTAGAGCTTGTAAAATGGTATTAGCTATTATCATAGTTAATATTGCTTGATGTGGAAATATAAACTTGGGAAAACAAGTACTAAAACATTTGTGTAAATGTAACTCCTGACATTTATATTTATTGATTTGCTTTTGAGCAGTTTTCCATATTAAAAAAAGAGATTGATTACTCTGAATGTGGAAAATACCACGTTGTCACTAATATATTTTATTTGATTACAAAAGCAACAGAAAAAGGTTTTTAATATAATTCTTATGCAGAATTCAGTATGCAAGATTTTTTTCAAATCTCACACACACTTGACAAGAAACAGATATGTTGAAAGACATCAATAAATGTACTGATTAAGAGTTTGAGACACTTACTTTAAAAATCTGGAGCAAAGGATGACTATTCTAATTACCTGAGACATGTGAAGTCAATTGTCCTTAATACTTTAAGAATGACAGATTACAAATGAATAGATATTAGGGCTTTCTGCTCTGTTGCTTGCTGAAGAATCTGTTGAAGGACAAGTACTTGGATATGTCACCTTGTGTCTGGGGAGGGGGGAAGCGAAGAAGAATGAAAGGATGATGATGGGAAAAGTGAGATTATCTCAGTGTTGCATTCTTTCCTAAATCCAAAGTGGGAACTGATTCTCCAAGAGAAAACAATGCTTTGTGTTTTTCAATTAGAAATACTTAAAGGTGTATGCAGCTAAGCTCCAAGTGTTAGGCTCTCTTCACAGCTCTGAGTAGTGCTAAGAAAGTGCACAGACCGTATTTCCCATGTATAAAAAAAAAAGGAATTAATTCTCTTTAGTGCTGGAATGACATGGCCCTCTGACCGAGTTGTTTGCTGCTTTCAAAAGGCTCAAAACAACAGCTAAACTTCTAACAATGTTAATACAAACCCTCAGCTAAATAAAGATTTGGTCTTTGTTCTAAGCAAGTCTGGGAGCAGCTTTGCCTTCAAACAAAAAAGGCACACCTGGGATCCAACCCTGCTCCTCTACAGGTCAGGAAGAGTACAGATTGATGTTAGCGAGTGTAGCATTTCCGTTAAGTAATGGTTTTTACATGGAAACAAACTGTGAGAACTACAGTCTGAGGTCAGAGTTAGCACAGTCATCTAGTTTACATCTCCTGCATAAAATAAGCCATCATTTGCTGCTTCCAGCACGTAAGCCTGTTAGGGACCCTTTGCCATTGCATTTGTACACAGCTGCATCCGGCAAAGAAAACCCAGCAGAAGTCACGCAGCAAACACAGCAAGTCTATGGTCCACGAGGTGCCCCCAGGACAGCTACCACAGACAGTTGTGGTGTATGCCAGGGTACGTGGTGACAGCCTCCCCTGGCAAAGGGTCCCTTGTTTAGGTCCACAGCAGCCCCATCACCAACACAGCCCGGTCTTCACCCCCCTGTGACAGGCAGAAGCGTTCTGTGTTCTCCCAGCGACCAATGCTCATGCATTAATGCCTTCCTGCCACTCTTGACGCAAACCTCATTGAAACTGGTGACCTCAGCATGGAGGTATTTATGACATGTTCATTACCCAGCATCTGAACACCTGGAAGAGAAAAGGCTCTGGATTCTATTACCAATCCTCTGAGTTGTGCTGTTCCACTAATTACCTTTAATTCTCATTTATTATAAATAACGTGGCTCTTTCTCTGCCCATCTTTCTCTTTCTGCACAAAGTGCGGTGTAGAAAAATTATTTACTCTTATCTAAGTCACCAAGTGAGAAAATGAGACTATATTTCTCTTCAAGTCCACAAGAAAGAAAATCGCTTTAACAAAAAATGCTTTATGCGTAGAATAATAATGTTTATTCATGTAAATAAATATTGGCATCTATTGTGCCCAACACAATTAACATTCCATTTCCAGGGAATAATCCATGGGCAGTGACTGAACCCAAAATGCAGCTCTTGAGAAGGAAGATTTCAACAAACATGTATAGAAATGCACCTAAATACATCGTAATGAGTAAGGGACACAACAAAACCAGTAAATCACTGATAGCATTATAAATTGAGCAGCAGTTCTGTTAATATCCCAGTCCTCTGAACACAAGGGATATTTACCCTGCCTGGGTTTTAGCAACACAACCTCCCTTGTAGATACAAAATGCCAGTTAAATAGACAGCTTGTTCTCCTGTGGCTTTCCCAGAATTTAACCCAAGATGAACTCTAGCTAATATATCTGTGCTGCTATCTGGTACAAATACCCCCACTGCACACGAGACTGATGATAAATGTTTCTGTGATGGGTTTTTTTGCAGAAAGACCATTCCCTTTAGAGTGAACAAAGCAGACAAAAGGCACACATTTAAAAGGCTCAAACCATGGACTCATTCTTTCCCCTGTGATAGGCTTAGAAAAAATTGTGGGTAGCAGCAGACCCCAAAATTCATATTACAAATTCTAAATAAGTGTATTTGCTCAGAAATACTTTTTAAAAGTACTCAAGAAAACAGGACTTAATGTTATTTGGTGATGTTCTCCTCAATGCCTGTAAGAGGGAAAGGTGAAATTTAAAGGCAACAGAACAGTACCTGTCTGCCAGGACCAGAGGATAAATCGAAAGCAGTCCTATAAACCACTTTTTTATAACATGAAGTGAGTGAAGAGGTAGAAATTGAACTGGAGAATTGTCTTCTCATCCTCCCACTTTACTCCCTACTTGAGAACAATCACAAAAATTCAAAGTAATTTGGTGCAACGGCCCATTCTCCTGTTAGACTCCTTAATGCATTTCATTTCTTCTAGTTATTCTTAAGAGCTTCATTAGGCAAACAATTATATGATTCATGCACATCTAGGACAGAAAATATTTTCGTGAACTATTACAATTCTTGACTCTACACTCTTATGGTCAAAACCACAGGGAGACAAGACAAATTTACCTATATAACCACACAATTATTTTCATTTTTCCCGAGGTATAACAACTAGGTTTAATTATAATTAAACCTTAACTTTAATGAAAATATTTCCATGTTACTTCTGTCCAGGTGTGACAAACTCATCTGTATTTCAAGGACTCAGTGAAAAAAGAGTCCTGACACAACTGAAAGACTTTAAGAGACTGAGCATACACAAAACAAGGTAATTTCCTCCAACAAAAAGTGTCAGAATGTGGATATTAGGAAAGAAGTCCCAGCCTGAAGATGTTCCAAAGCACATTTGCACCCAAGAGTGCTTGCTGAAGGAAGGAAAATACAAAAGGAAGAATACTGCAAAAGAGAAGAAAATCCACCTAACTCAAACCATAGCCATTTTCTTGTCTGATAAGTCCAGAGCCAGGTGGCCAGAAAAAAAAGACTGGTGTTTATCTGTTGGAAGATCAGTGCTGATTCATTCTCATTACGCTGCAGCAAGCTCACCTGTGAGGCTTTATAGATGCCTTGGGGGAAAGAGCTCAGCAGGGGTTAACTTCTTGTTGAGGGGGAAGAAAGGAGAGGTGAGATTTGGGTTTTAATTGGTGCAAGGGGAAATCCCCTCTCTTTTTTATATGTGGTACAGAGAAAAACACAGGTAATAACAATAATAATAAAAAGTCTTAGGACAAGAGTTTTGCTAAGCACAATTCTCTAAGCATTTCCAGGTCACCTTGGAGGTGGGGGAAGGGAGTTATTAGAAAAGCTTCCCCTGAGGTTCAGTAGGGAGCTCGGTTGTGAGATCTGCAGGAAGCTTTAGCTTGTGTGAAATCTGTGAGTTTATTGCTTGAATTAACTCTGAGATGAGGAATAAAGTATACTTAATGCACTTTTAAAGCACCACGTTTTACTTCCCCATTTGTTTCTACAAAAGGATGCTTTCCAAGCTGATCTGTGCTGTATATTTGTCCCTCTGGGTTTTACCTTAATTTGCTTGGTTGATCCAGAACTAAGAGACTCGAGTATCTGGTCCCGGAAGTTATTCTTTCACTGTGAACCACTATCATTTCTCTCTTGTTTTCCATTTAAAAGACTCCAGCTTGCAAGACTGCAGTTTTCAGGTGCTGGAAACCTAAAATGCCAGTCCTTGTCTCTAGTGTAGTAACTGCAAAGATAAAAGAAATCAGTTAAAAAAAACCAGAAGAGTTGCTTTAGCCCATTTTGCAGGTGATGTGGAATAAAACACCAGGCCGTTTAAAACTAAAAGCGAGAACAAAAAACACCCCCCCCCCAACTTCTGTATATGGCTGCAAGGCAGTTTATTTTGAACAAAAACCCTCTAAAGTTATTCCAAAAGTATGTGCTTGTAGAGGCAAGGCCTTTCTGTAGCAGCGAGCATGTTTAGGTGTGTTGCCCTCTGCAGGGTTAGCAGATCTGCTCCCACCAGCCGCCTCCCTCACCCATCAGCTGCCAAAGGCCACCAAAAATACCAGAGCAGCAGGAGACAGTGCCAGCCTTCACCCCTTTTATGACAGACAGAAAGACTTTTCCATGTCCTCCCCTGTGGATTTCTTCACTCTCTGACAAAATACTAGAAGAATTATACTACTTTCTCTTGCGAATTTGAACAGGAAACACTTACTGCTGGCAAATAATGTTTTATATTTGCAGATTTGCTTTTTTTTGGTGCATCTAGCCCCTTGTTAGGGTAGGCAGCTGCCTACTTTGCCTCCCCTTAAAGCTGGCTCTGACAAATGCTGTGTAGTATTCCCACTGAGACTATGAAGTTTACAGAATAACAGGGCTGCTTTAATGTGGCAAATGGAAAGGCCGGAGATAGGGCAAAATTACTTCAACGTTTAAAAAATCCATCATCTTTTGCTTTACACTTTCACTTAGTGCTGCAGTTGAGAAACATTTTAAAAAATAAATCTTTATAGTTTCCTGTTAAATCTAACTATTTCATACTGTGTAATTAATTGTGCCCTTGCTCTTTCAATCCTCTCAAACTGAAATTAATAACGTTGTGGGAAGCTGTGACTTTTACAAAGATGTGTAGTTTAACAAATGTGAAGAAATACTCATTCAAAGAACAAAGCAAGAGGAACATAATAAACATTCTGTCTGGGGGAGAAATGAACCTGTTTCTTCCTTTTTTTGTCAGCTGGAGTCTCTGAATTCCCCCAACTTCGTACATCTCGTGAAAGGAGTAATTTGAAGTAGATGACTGTGGATGTACACTATGGTAGCATAGAAATCTAGCTCCACAGCACTCATGTTCTTTCATCTATGTTATGCTCTGTCAGCTGCACACGACTCAAAAAACCCCCCAAATGCAGTTTACCCTTCTATCCCATTTAATATCCAGGATCAATTGAAGATGAAAAATTGGGGACTGGAGTTATTTGTACTTAGTCCATCTATTTGTTTCACAGAGTGGGACAAGTAGTTCCATGCTGTTTATTTTATTATACCGTAACTCAAAGAGGAAACACTACTGTGTTTTTTCTTATTATTTTCCTGCAGCCTGCCCTGCCCCAAGCCACACGACTGCTGGCGAAAGTGTGAGGGCAAGAAGTGGGATAAAATGTGGCCAGCAAATGTTCTTGCCACTGCTTCCCACACAGGTCCTACTGGTGGCCTCTGCGTCTCTCATCTGGGGGTCTTCCTGTCTCTGGAGACATGTACCATCCTGCTGATAAAGGAAACAAAGAAAGTTCATTACTGCAATGCCAGATCAAAACCAATGTGACCCCTGATGGTCAGAAGGGTGATGACTCCCCGGAGCTGGCCATCGCAACTTTATCACACCGTAGAAAGATTGAACAGTATAACCCTAATCTAAATGCCTAGCCTCTGGCTCTCCTATCTCCTAGTGAAGCAAACAGGAAAATAAAGGAGCCTGAAGTTTCTGGGGAACATTATTGACATGTCAATAAAATACTCAAAGAACCAAACATGAATCTTGCTTGAAGAAGTTACGACTTTTACCATCAACTCCGGTGGAAGCAGGCTGTGTCTGCATTAGGGCAGGATGAGATGTAGTTGTTTTTATCCTGGGACCAACTAAGCAAGGATGCAGCATCCTACCAGCTTTCTCCAAGAGGTCCTGGAGAGCTGCACCCAATGCTTCCCACCAAGAGGCCTGGAACACGGCCACTGACTTCAAGGAGATGGGCACAGGGTCTTTCATCTTGGCGGCTCCTATACCGGTGCCACTGGATTACCGTGCTGACTGGAGATGAGATCTGCTGTCACTACCTTGAGCTCTGCACCCGACAGAAGTGATTTCTCCTGGCGTCTGCCTGTGTGTCACGTAAACCCTACTGCAAACTTTAAGTAGAAAAATGTAGCTAATAATCAAACAAATCCTTTCAAAGAGATCGGAGGGCAGGAAGAAGGAATAATTGCAACAGGAATAACAGAAAAGGGAAGAAAGGTTTGGCTGGGATCTCTAAAAGAGACTTGGGAGGTGAGTATTTGCCATGCCTGGCGGTTAAGCATCCTGCTGCCCACATGAGTTTATTACCCCAAGTTAGGTGCTGAGGGTCTGTGCAGAGGGTAAGGGCTTAGTTTCTCAGAAAAATTAAAGCAATTAAAATTAGCTGCTCAGCATCTACGAATGAGAGTCCTAAAAGCCAGCAGTTGGAGGAGGGAACTGCCCAACATAAACTAGTAAGAAAGGCCAGTATTTCTAACTTGCAAAGAGAACGTGTTATATTGGAGAAATTTTCCCTCCTTTCTTCATCTACAAATACACTGGACACCCTCATACTGATTTGTATGTGCCTGTGGAGAACGGTAAGCTGGATTTAACTGAAGCTGTTCCCAAACTGTAGGTAAAACGAAATGCAGAAAGAAATGTTGATCTGCCTCCTCCATTTGTTGTACTTTAAATGAGGCAATGAGCCTGCTCCTAATAAGTAACCCCAGAGACAAAAGAACCAGGAGGCAGGAAAACAGAAGGCACTTAGCTTAGGTGGGAACTTCCCAGGAATTCAGGAGCAAAATCCTGCTTTTCAATGAGGTGAAACTATTTTCTGAATTTTTACCCCAAGACAGTGCAACTCAGACATTAAAAGTCTGTATTGCTTAGGGAATCAAATCACTTGCTAAAGCTCCTGGAGTAATTTATTCCTGAAACAAAATATATTTTAGTCTTTTCACTTCTATTTTTAAAAAAAGTTAAGATAGTCAATACACATGCAATGCTAAGGGAATTCTTGTTTGTAACAACAGTAAGAATATAGTGAGGTCCAAAATCCTCCAAGTGGTAACATACAGCAACACAAAACCTCTGTCCCTCAGATATTTCAATCTTTTGGACAAAAATATAGCTGGCACAAATCACTGTCCTTTAGCACTGATTAGCTTCACAGACACCTCCAACTACTCCATGCACCAAGAGCCAATTTATACCCTACACCAGCTTTTATGGTTTCCTTTTTCCTTGCCTTTCAGAGTGATCCCTATTTATCTTAATTCCCACCCTTCTTTTCTAAAAGTCATTGTGTGGGAATATTCTGGGGCAGGATGTACTTGCTGCTTTGAACCAGGGATTGAACAGACAATGCCCCATTGCTGTTGTCTTGGCAGTATTTCACTATCATTATGGAAAAAATAGATTTATTGGATGTCTAATAATTATTGCTGGTGTTAATAATACTACTAACATCTTTGTTGTCAGCTATTGTTATCTATTTACATGATCCTATTCAAATCTTAACATATGTAAATTAATAAAATAAAAATGCATGCTGTGATACAGCACTCCCTTCTAGCTTCATTTCTCTTGATTGCTCTTTACCTACTGGTGGGACACAGCCAAAGGATATAATGGGGGCAAAAAAATATTTTACAGGTGGGAACTTGATCCCATTGGGAGAAGAATTATTTGCCACAGCTGGCTGTAGTAGAAGACAGCAGGAGCACAACAACTAGGACATTCATGGAAGTCCTCTATTTCCAGCTTTTTCAGTAGCGTTATGACTGCATTAGTTTCTGACCTGGAGGACATTTACTGGCTCAGATCTGCATACACAAGTTGTTTCAATCACAGGAATATTGTGTGAAGCACGTGCAGAAACATTTCCATAGAAGAGTCACTTTATACATTGCCTTGCAGCTGCCCTCATTTTCTGAACATGAGGCAGTTGAGGGTAAGCAACTTCCCACCTTGCTTCTCATGGAAAAGATATTCCAAGGCAGTAACTCTCAACATTTTTTTTTTTTCATTTTTTTTTAATGTGAAAACCTGAAAACCCTTTCCAGAGGAGAAGTGGATCAGGCTGAAACCAGTTAACAATAAGGCTGCTTCTCATAGGGCTTTTTGCAGACTTCCCGACAGTAGTCCCTCTTTCTTCTCCTTCCAGACTGTCTCAGACCATGGGTTGAAAAAAATCATTCTGAAGTTAGTTTCCAAATGACAATATAAGGCAATGAAACAGAAATACCTCTGGCACTAGTATATTGTATTAGAATATTTTAGAACTGCAAGGAAAAATGATGTTTCACCAAAGAAGAACACGGTAGTTGTTTCATAGGAACATAATCTAATATTGACTTCAGAAAAATGTAATTGAGTCATAATCGATTAGACAATTTAAAAGCCTTTAATGAGTTAAAGATGTGATTTCTTTGTGGTTGCATTATGGTTGGAAAATTGATTTCTTAGAGACAAGGCAGCAAATGCTTAACCTGGGTTGCTGTGCTGTGTCCCCCCACAATCCTCAGAAGAGATTGAGTTTTTGAAGCAATTTAACTTTTTGCTGTGTTGTTATTTAGGTGTGAGCATCAAAGCTGTGCAGTCCTAAAGTTACAGGTGTGAGGATTAACTACTTGTATCCCTCCTTGCCCTCATAAGCACGTATCAGATTGATATGGGTTGGTGACCAGTTTTTTACTACAGCTCTTTTATTGTAGTACTTTTGTCAACTGTCTTACAGGAAAAGTGTTGGGGTTTGAAAGCGTACTTTGGGGATTTAGACACTTTCTTCCTTCTGTGGCATAATACAAGTAATTTGGTGGCATCTCAGAGCATAAAAACAGTAGTCTGTGGATTTGTAATGAGCTGGTTATCTTATTTCCCTTTGCAAATCGAATTAAAGAAACAAACTGGGAAATGTCCTGTTTGAAGGACAGATGGGTTTTTTTCAGGGATGGCAAACAGACAAAGTAGATAAAAGCTGATATTAGCATTCCTAAGTTTAGTTCCTGTGACTATAGACATTATAGACATTAACCTGTTTAATATGAATAATGTCTCTATAGCCCTTACAAAATGCCCATAGTAGTCTTTATGCTGGTAATAAGAGCTAAACTGTGCTGTATTTCATTTCATTCCCGCTGATAGCATTTATCAGCAAAATCTGGATTTAAAAACCCCCAAAATATGCAATTTAAGCCTCATCATAACTGGACTGCTGAGGAGGAAAGTGAGGGGATTATCTGGAGCCGGGAAGCACAAATGTAAGAGTGTATTGTCAGCGTGGGCTATAGGCCTTTTGGCAAACGGTAGTGTAAGCTTCAGCTGACAGGCCTTTTCGCAACTGACAGATGAAAATATGAAACTTAAATTCTTCATGACAGATAGCTGTGCTGAATGAAGAGGCCAATGGGACAGTGCTGGGTTAGGGGGCGAGAGCGACATATATAGGCCCTGTGTCTGCAGCGCGGGGTGGCTCTTTGTAACTCGGACACAATTAATTTCTCCTTAAGACTCTCCCACTCTGCCAAGCAAACTGTTACAGCAGACTGGGGTTTTTTTCCCCCTCTCTTTTTCTTTCAGATCAACATCTTTTTTTCAGCAGATGAATGGTGAGTCTTAAAAGACAAGGGTGGCAGATTAAATTTAATGTGCAGGCATGAAAGATATTTCCTGGATGCTTCTCCATTGGACCTTTCCACCCAACCTAACATGCTGCTATTGTAGGAAGCTTATTCACTGGTTTATGAACTGTGCTTAATCCTCCGTGATGGCAAGCTTTGTCAAAATTAAAAAAAAAATTGTATTTTGAAATGATTGCTCCTTTCTGTCAGCACCCCACCCCTCCAGCCCTGAGGGTCGCACCCCCAACCAGGGTGCCCCTCGGTGTGTGATGGGCCTCCTGGTGCGAGACGGAGGTCCTGGGAGCAGAGCCCAGCCCAGCCCCTGCCTCCAGACTGGTTTCGGGATAGCAGGGAAAGCGCAACTTCCACACCCGTGGCTCTCTGCGGTCAGAGGCTGGCAGGGGCCACGGCCACCTTCACTTGCCGAGCCGCCCCCAGGCCTGCTGCCCAGCTCTCTCAGGGCTCCACCACCGGTGCTTGCAGCACCTGCCCACGGGCAGGTCGCTCTTCTGTGGCCCCCAGGAGCCTCCTGAGGCCACGCAGCTCCTGTGCCCACCGCCACCTTGTCTGCCAGCACCATTTTCCGCACCAGCCCCCTTCAAGCTGTGCTCTGTCCAAGACACGGCCGCAGCTGCCAGCCGGTTTCCTGGCAGGAAAAGCTCCCGGCTTGGCATCCTGCAGGGCATCGCACCAGGTGATGGCAAAGGTCTCCTCTGGCCTTCGAGCCTATGAGAAAAGAAGAAAACACCCAGGCAGGTTTTGTTTGTTTGTTTTTTTGCTTCTCCTGTGCAGAGGGAAGGGCCCTGCTATGGAGCCGTTATGGTGTCCCCTGTGCTTTAAGCCTCGTTACTGTGCTATAAAAAGGGGAGACGGGAGCCAAGAATAACAACACACAGTACGGCCTCTGGCCAATCCCGGAGTCATTACCTCTGCAGAGTTCCCTCTGAAGTCAATGGACTGTAGTATCCAACCCTTAATATTTGTCTTCTTTTATACAATTTGTAATTATCAATACAAAAAACCAGAAAACCCTAAGGTAATATGCTAATTCTTACCAGATGTACTGTACGTATCCTTACATGTTAGAAGCCTGGCAGGACTGCAATGTCACAACAGACATTTACTGAAGTACCTGGGGAAATGTAACAAAAAGTGTTAGTGGAAAATGGTCTTTCAGCTAAATTACCTAATATATTTGCTAATGGTATCTGATTTAAAAGCCATAAAAATACTAAGTTAAAAGCACATTAGAAGATGTGGTATATTTATAAGTGTTTGTCACCTTGGCAACAAAAGCGAAATTCCAAATCTAACACTAGCTTTGATGGGCCAAGACCTTTGAAAATTGATAAATACCTGCTCTTTATAGCAATGATCTGCTTTCAGTGAAGAAATACCGCACTGTAAAAGGAAGTTCTTCATTGCATAACAGGATTTCTGTTAGCTTTCAGCAATGGTTTTGCCCTGTCTGCCCACCGTAGGGTAATATTTTTAAGTGACAGTGAGAACAATACGTTTTCAAATATGGTAAAGCACTGATCTTTGTTGTAACCTTTTTGAAACTTCAAGCCTTAATTTTCTGTATACAAACTAGGTTTGTTACTATTGCACTGAGCTCTAAGCTGGCCTTGGTCAGCTTGCAGATCTATAGCTCGGAGCTGATGGCTGTGATGGGGGCTCTTTTTTTCCTGCCTATGAATAGTTGTGCCACAAGCACTGAACTATGCATGCCCTGATAAATGCAGTACCAGTTTCAGCTCTGCTTTCCTACGTAACATATAGTCCCATAAAATTGTGCTTTAAGACTAAAAGGAAAGCTGTTTACTCACTTGTAGTGCAAATTCTTCCAGTATATTACCTCTGCAGACAACTGGGTATAGATCCTTATCATGTTAATTCTTGTAGCTCCACTGGTTTGCCCATTGATCATGGATAGAGAACATAGGGACAGATCTACACAAAGAATCAACAGTAACCAAAACGATATTCACGCTGTCTAGTGGACCTCCTTCAACACTGCAAAGCTCTGTTCTGTGTGATGGCAACAAGCTTCTCTGAGGAATTGGGAGTTAAAGAAATCATGAGAAAGAATGTCCCCAAAACTGAGCAGAAGGGTGGGGCATTATGTGTTTTCAGAGGTATGCAGACAAGGCACTAATAACACCCTTTCTCTGCCGAGGGTTGTTTCCACAAATTCCCCTTCTTGAGAGAACAACTACTAGCAACCCACCTTTGCCAGATAATGGTAAAGTTAATGGAAGATACTGATGCTGCCCTAGTGTAAGCCTCTCATTTGGCCCCTTCTGAGGTGGAGAAGTATTACCCAGCATCATTGCCCTTCACCTTGTATCCTCACATCTGATGGAATTGATTAAACAACTCGGCCACAGAAAGGAAAGCAGAATCTGTTGTATGTGGGTAATCTCTGAGCGGAGGTGAAACCCCATGAGTTCAAGGGTCCAAAATGCCTTTAAAGATTAGAGAAGCCTTTAGAGAGTTTTAAGTAGTACTAGATTAGACACTGCTGAGCATCTCATATCTCTCTTTTTCTCCCTGTTTCACAGATGCTTTCATTTTCCTTCCACTGTTGATTCATGAGGTTGACAATTGGCCAAGAAAGGCAAAGCGAGCATGGAAACCAACAGGAAAGGAGAGAGCCAGAAAGGGCATGTGAAAGGCAAGGAAGAAGTGGCAAGGAGAAGGACTGGAAAGTGGAAGAAGTTTCCATCAGCAAAACTAGGTTAGGACATGCTCAGAAATGTGTTTTGTATGTTTGGCTTGAGAGATGGAGGTACTTAGGTTTTACTTAAGGCACAGTAAAGCACAGCTGAATTGTCCATGATCTCAGGAGACATTGACCTGAGCTGCTCAGAAAAATCAGTATTTATTTTTCATTCAAATTAAGTATCTAGGGGAGAGAGGAAATGTATCAATATCAATGAAAACTTTGGAGAAGTTCCTTTGGAAGGAAGAACTTTTCATTTCAGAGTTGTTTAGGACATCTCAGTATCAGTGCATAATTCTGCTGTCCCGAGTCTAAACTAAATTTTTTTTTTCTATTTATAGGAAATTTTAAAATACACATTTCCATTCTGATTTAGATTTTCCAGTGGAAGTGGTGGTGTCTAACTAATTTTCATCATGAGCATACTTCGCTTTTGTTAAAATTGATGAGGACCGAGAGTGTCAATCGGATTGGACCTCCAACCTTGTACAGTGTTTCAGTGGACTGAAGACCAAGCCCGCAGCTCTATCCATCTCTATCCAGCCAGCCAGTTGTGCCCCAATACCTCCTGAGTGAACATCTCAGTGAACCATAGAACTGACCCTTATATTAGTGAAATTGCTTTCTAGTGAAATAGGTGCAATTTATGTGGAGCTGATAAAGCATCTATTAAGACACTGGTTAATAGATGTAGTTGGAGCTATTTTTCAAGTATTGATAATAGGGTGCAAAAAGGGTTTCAATTAACTGAGGCAGCAAGAATCATATGGATAGACATGCGCTCTTACACTCAAGTGCACAATTTTCACTGATTGATAAACCTAACACACCACTTGAGACTATATTCTAGTTACATCACTTCAGCATTAAACTCTTCATTTACCCCCAAATGAATAGATTAACATTAAGTAAACTCTACTGAAAAATTGTCCAATTCAGTGAAGCTTTAATATAAATCTGTAACAGCCATAAAAGAAAATTACAATTTATCATTTGAAAATCATTATTTAAAATGTACAATTCAAGATTTCTATGCAATAAGTGTTTCAGATGTGCTTCTTAAGTAAGTTTATGCAAAACTGCAAAGGACCATCTGCAGCATGTATATAATATAGTATATATGTGTATAACATACGCAATGACCTGTGTGAATATAAAAAAAAGTGGTTAAATTTTCTTATGAAGATTACCAGCCACATTGCTTTAGTAAATTTGTATTCATAGTTTTTGTTTGTTCTTACGTATACCTCAAATAGATTGAATTTTCCTCTTGTTTAAAATCAATAAAGTAGGTTATATGATTCTGTCAATCAAATCAGCATTTTATATGCTGAAGAAAAATGACAATATTATAGGGGTATTTCTGAAAGTCATTGAAAATGCAGAGAAGGTGGAATCACCTTAAGAAGAGGTGTAAAACCAGTACTGTTAAAGGATTGTCAATACTGTAGGCCAAATTTTGAGGAACCTAGAGTTGTTCTGTGAACACCAGATAGCTGAAACCCACCTTGTAATACCTGAAGGAATTTGGACTTCTGTACGCAAGGTTTGGCTGTGTGCAGAACTAAAGGCCAATTGCTACTTGCTTTGTGCTTTTAAGAGAAGATGGTTTTCCATTATAGCCAAAAGGCAGCTGTCAAGAGTCCTTGGTGAATATTTGGAGATCCTTAGGGTCATTAACAGTATGACAAAATATGATGTTTCCAAATATTCTTGTATATCTTAGTTAGGAATTCTGAGTATCTGACAGCACAGGTGAGATCTGTTGTCCTCTCTCTTTTTCTTTCAGCATTAAAAAGCATATCCATTTTTTCAATTCTCTTTTTAGCTTTGAGTTTAAACTCATACAAATTGAGAGCTAGACATTTGGATGTATTCAGTTACACTGTGCCAATAAACCATGCGTGTGATAACTGGTTGGGAAATCAAATTCTAAATTTAGTTCATATTTATGGGAATTGAGGAGCTATTACTTTAGTTGCATCTCTCAGATCTGCATGTGATTGTTTAAATTTATTTTTCCTTGTGGCTTACATACAGCCTGCATAAACACTGAACATACAATTTTGAACCTTATTGTTTCGTTTTGGTTATACTTCAGACTGCAGCCACCTCAAACCACTTCTGAGGGAAGACACAATGGCAAATATGGACTTTTCCTTACAGATGACAAGGCAATGAAAGACAAAGAACAGAAATCTTTTTTTTTTTTTTTAGGCGCTGACTTTTTATATGACCTATAAATCATTTGCCATTAATGTGCAAGAACTTCCGTGAAAATGGTGCCATAGCCAGGCAGAATGATGCAATGGAGAGGACCTCAAGCCTCAGCATTGCAGAGGCTTTGTTTTTTAAATAATTAATGTTGTCCTAACTTTAAATATATTATCAGTTTCCTGAAAGAAGGGAAATTGTTCTACTGACTAGAGTTATGTATCTTACCAGTCACCACAAAGCTGTTGCCTTAAAACATTGATATCTGTTCCAAATGGTTTTAATAAAATCTGTGCTACTACATGGGAAAAAAATGACTTTGTAGGTTTGCAAGAGCATGAAAACAAGATTATAAAACAATCTTTCAGACCTCAAAGATCTGATCTGCAGAAGTGCTTAGCATTGGCATCTCTGGGTGTTCGGGATCTTTCAAAATCAGGCCCAGAGCCTGAATAAGAATGTCACCACAAGACATTTCCATGCTATTTGCAGATTTTCTTTACAATACCTCCAGCTTTTGATTGTGCTAAAGCCTTAAAAGCAAATCAGAGAAAAGACACCCCTATTGTGTATTACAAAAGATACAGCCAGAAACAGTAAAATTGAGGGAGCTCTTTCCCAATCCACTGCTTCACATGACAATCAGTTTAGGTCTTTTACTTTCTCTCTCAGCCAACCTCAGTAACAATGTACTCAAATCTAACTTTTTTGCTGTTATATACTGCTGTAGGTGATCCTACCTACTTCTAATTTATTTTGTACATTAGTGTCGTGGTTTAACCCCAGCCAACAACTAGGCACCACACAGCTGCTCGCTCACTTCCCCCTCACCCAGTAGGATGGGGGAGAGAATCAGAAAGAAAAAAGTGAAACTCATGGGTTAGGATAAGAACAGTTGAATAGAACAGAAAGGAAGAAACTAATAATGATAATAATAACAATAAAAAGTGACATTAATAATAATAAAAGGATTGGAATATACAAAACAAGTGATGCACAGTGCAATTGCTCACCACTTGCTGACCAATGCCCAGTTAGTCCCCAAGTGGTGATTCCTCCCACCCCCACTCCCCCCAGTTTATATACTAGACATGACATCCCATGGTATGGAATACCCCTTTGGCCAGTTTGGGTCAGCCGTCCTGGCTGTGTCCCCTCCCAACTTCTTGTGCCCCTCCAGCCTTCTTGCTGGCTGGGCGTGAGAAGCTGAAAAATCCTTGACTTAGTCTAAGTGCTACTTAGCAACAACTGAAAACATCAGTGTATTATCAGCATTATTCTCATACTAAATCCAAAACATAACACTATACCAGCTACTAGAAAGAAAATTAACTCTAACCCAGCTGAAACCAGGACAATTAGGATAATAATTAGCACCACTGTACTATCCTATGAGCCTGCTTAGTTAGATAGTTCACCTATTGTAGTTTAGTAAGTGCTGTACATGTAAATATAGGAATTTATATATATGTATACAATGTAGACAAAAGGATTTTATATATATACTCTGCAAACCCATTGGTTTTGTAGATCAGTTTGACTTATGCTCAGCATTTACTCTGATGCTGTTTTTACAAGCATTCCAGCTGTCACTGGTGCTATCGTATTCACTATGGGGCTAAGAATTAAAGTTACAAAAGATTTATGTTCTTTGGAAAGCAAGTGAGGAACAGAGAGAGTCTGTTTTCTAGGGTCTTCTTTAAAATACCATTCAGAAAAAACTACTATCTAAAAGAAACAAAATATCAATTCTGCGTGGTTGTATGTACAGCAGCTCAGAGTCTGCCCTGGGCTGCTGCACTCATGCTGAAGGATTGGATGAGCTGGATTAAGATCAGGACTTGACCCAGTAGGTCCTCGTGGTTCTGATTTGACATACTGCATCACTTCACTTGGTAATCTAAGATAAAGAGCTGACTTTGATTAAGCTCTCAAGACTGTCCTCATTTAAAAAGAAATTAACTGATGCCTCTGCTAGTGGCATAGCATTTCTTCATTCATTTCTGTGAAAAACCACTAGATAGTTTATCAAAACCTGTACACATGCTAACGGAGGCATGACAGGTTAACAGGAGCTCTGAGGAAGGAGGTATCCTCTGCTTTGCAGGATGGATGAGGAAGAACTTTGGGGCTCTGTGGGTTTCTGCATATAAAAAGTAATGCTTTGGGTCATGCCACGGGCGCCACAATCTGCTTTTCCAGTCAGGGTGTCCTTGCAGCCCTTCCGCCTGTGCGGCAGGATCTGGGGTGGCCAGCGTGGCGGTCCTGCCCATGCGCTGGCCCTGCACTGCTGGCACCCGTGCCGTACCTCCCAGGAGCTACATCCATGGCCTCGGCATCAAAACATACCTTAGAGACTTGACTTTCATTTACCGCATAAGTCTATGTGATAAAATACACCCATCTTGCTTTCCCGGCGCCTTTGCAATGCAGATGTGTATGCAAGCTTAGGAAGTAAACCACCGACTGCAAACACTTCTTCACAGGCCATGGGTGACCCACTCTGGGGCAGAGGAGCAGTGAGAAGCAAGGAGCAGTGGAGGGCAAGGAGTGAACTGCAAGGAGCAGCAGACAGAAACCACCATGCCTTGACCCCAACCACCTGCATTGCCCATCACCTCACTGAAGGCACTGGGAGGGAAAGTGGGAACCAGTGGTGAAAACAAGGGGAGTTGCAGTGAGGAAGGAGGGAGGAGACGTGTCTGTCTGAAGTTGAGCCTGAAGAAAGGTGAGGAAAGGTGTTTCCCTGAGTATTTGTTCAATAGTATATGGTTTCTTTTTTCCCCCTCAATACCCAAATCAGTAATTAAAAGTTTGTTAATTGGCAATAAAACAAATGAAGTGAAATTTCCTGAGCTGAGACTGTGTTGCCTGTGACACTGCAGAACAGCTGAATGACAGCCAGGGCTGGTGGAAAGCAGGCCCCAGGGGGATGGAAGGGCAGCGAGTACGCTCTGCGTACCAGCACAGAAAAGCCAACATGCAGCAGCAAGCTCTGAGTGACACGTAACTGCCACTGTCAGTTCCCTCCAGACACACTGGTGAAGCTCCTGGGGGAGAGCTGAGCGGAAAAACAAGCTAAACAGATACATTTTGGGCTAAAAATGCCCTGGAGAGAATTTGCCAGAGCAAAAAATGTGGCCAACGAGGGTGACTGCTGTTACTCGTAAGAGATTATTTGCGTCCCCTCATTTTCAGCACATAATTATGGGACAAGTCTTCTTAGGCTCCTAATATAGTCAGAGATGAGACAGGTCCCTTCAAATTATGTTTTAGGGCTGGTACTTAACCCAGGTGCTCTGAATCTCCACCTGGAAAAGCCCATTTATCTCTGTTTTCTGAACTCGGAGTCCAGAGGGGCTGTCTGGCTGAGTAAGCTCCCTAAGGTGAGGGTGGCCTTAAGTTTGGTGGCCTGACTTTTGCCCTTGAAACAGTCTAGGTATCAATAAGTCCTTCAGCTTGCCAGGATTGCTAATGAGTAGCCCTGCTTACCTATCAAAGCATCAGAAATAACGCTTGGTAATTCTTCCCAGACTATAACATTTGATTTTATTTGGGTTGAGCTTCATCTTGGCTGCAACTTAGCCACTATCTAGATATGTAAAGGTAGAAGGATGTTTTACATGGAAGAAAAGATCTACTCTGTTCACCTGCTTCGTAATGATTCATACTAACCTGTCCAGTGAATCTCTCATGTTGAGGTTACCACAGTGTAGTATTCTCAGGGTAGACTTGGCAGAAATAAACAAAGGCAGGCGTGCAGTAACATGAAAAAGACACTTAAGCACCAATAGCAGTTATTCTAACGTATGGTAGGAGTGCAATTCAGTCACTTAAACACAGGCAACAGGTACCATTTTAGAAACCCCGGCGTATTTTGCCCCATCTCCAGTTGCCATTGGGAAGAGCCAAGGTCTCTCAGGCAGCCCTGTGTTTTAGGGCATCTCTACCGATGTTAGAGACCTTTGTTTAGGCAACTGAATTGTACCCTGCCAGTCCTGATATTTGCATGGAAATGCAAGTCGTGGTGAACGGTACCTAGTAATTAATCACATTGTAATTACCCCTTATATGTTCAAAACATCAATACAATTTGCATTGAGGCTCGGCAATGAACATTCTGCTGATATAGCTACATGGAATATATGGCTATCCCAGGATTACTTGGCTTTTCAAAATCTGGTTCTGGATGCATCTGCTACTCTTCCAGGATGTAGAGCTGGGAGGCCGGAGATCGCGTGGCCAGAAAATGAAAGGGGAACAATATATAGGAAGCTTCCTGCACCCTGTACAGAGGAAGATTCAAAGGAAAATAATGGTGAAAATTTGCTATGATGGACTGAGAGGAGAAGAAAGATTATACGAGGAATGGTAAACAAAGACAGGAAATAGCCTGCTGGTGGTGTTAGTTCTTGATTAGGAGCCCGTTAAGTTTTGGCTAGAGGGCTAAACCCAGGGAGACATTTTGTCAGCCCAAATGTGGAGAGAAAACAGAAAGACAATAGAACAATTAGACAGAGGAAGAGAGCAGAAGTGAACAAACATATTGCCCCTATTACAATAACACACAGCTAGAGCTTTGTAGCAATACTGCCCAGCTGCCTTTAGACTAACTGAAAATGAGAAAATAAATCAAACTTTCTTTTGACTGTCAAGGGTAAAGAGAGAACTGTTTCTTTTTCAGCCACTGGTAACCCGATAGCTTGCCACAGTGTATTTCACATAAGGAAGTCTGTAAAGCAACATCTAAGTGTTCCTTGTGATTAATATTCCTTGTGATCTCCAGCCACCTAATCGCATCCTGACCTCAGTGAGGGTCAACTGTGAGAAGGGATGGGCTGTGGGAGCAGGGTGGGCTACCAGGAGGTGCTGGTGAATGATGGAGCAGCTGGAGAGAAAAAGAGGACCTCTGCAGACATGAATAAATAAATAGTGGCAAACCAAAGGCATTGACCTCAGGAATAATGCCACGGGTCCAGAGCTGTACAGAGCTATTGAAAGAAGCGGAGCAATCCATTCCTAACGTCCAGATGCACTGAATGTAGGATATGCTTTTTTCTTCAATTTAATCCAAAAACCCACAGCATGAAATGCAGTGCTATCCTGAGACACAGAACACCAACTCTGAAGGGATTCCTAGGATGCATTAACCAGTGCTTGGACTGCCAGATGTGCTATATAACGCAGGATAGATACTCTGCTCCGCATGGTTAATTCTTGCATTCTAAATGGTAACGATGGTATTAAGCTTTCCTGTAATTTTTTTTTCAGGAACTAGGTGCTTTCCTGGATACCTAACAGCCTGGACTGTAAGACAGTCTCTCTCCCTTCCAGGTAAACTGTGTGGACACCGCTGGTCTTAGCCAGATGTGTCCGAGCTGGTGGTCCATTAAATGTAGTGCCTGTGCACACAGATTTCACATTATGTGGATGAGGCCAGCTGGATCAAATATACACAATGCCAATTTTCTTTGCAGCATAGGGTTTCTCTGAATAGGCACTGTTTGGTAGCGTGGGACCATGCAGACCTCCAAACCAACCGTTTACCCAGGGTGTCTAAAATCCTCAACATGGGTCTCAGATTTTTTTTCAACAGGACACCTTTAACTCCCTATAAGCAAGTTCATTTCCAATCTGTTCTATTTCCTCTTCTTAATCTTTTCCTCAGAACATGCTTTCAGCCATTAAAGTGTCCAAGTCAAAGAAAACGGGCCCAGGCATCGAAATGACTAATAGTCGCCTAAAAATATCATGAAATCTGAACTAGTGTACTACACACATTTTTGTTTCCCCTTGAAGAAAAAAAAAAGGCTCTAATTCAGAAAAAATGCTCAATTTCCATTTTTTATTTATGCAAATTACACTCTGAATAAATAAATCTACATAATCTCACCTCCCTGCTAGACAACTTGCAGTAACATTTGCCAAGAGAAAGACAGGCTTTTCTGATACTAATGCATAAAACATGCTGAATAAAAAAATTAAATCATATTGAGTAAATAGCTGCTGTGCAGCTCTGTAAAGAATAATAGATGGACTGATGAGTTACTCAGGATTGTCTTGTTCAATTATTTCAAACATGCCACCAGTTAAGAGTATATTTAAGTTAAGGTTTTAATAGAGACGATCATATTGCAAACTGCTAAAATCTATAGGAATTTTTTCCTTTAATTTCCATGGAGACCTCTCTGCTGAAGCCCCCAGTGATGTCAGGCTGTTGGCCCTGGAAGACCAATCTATTCAACACGTAGCTGATGTGCTGTGCAGGGGCTGCAGCTCCAAGAAAGCAGATCTCTTATGCTGTTTTGGGAATGTAGGAAGTGCTTTCCCTAATAAGATCAAAACTATTCCTTGCTCTGTGTATCCTCAGCCCATGTGAGATACAGGCTTGGTGACTGTAAAGATTGCCACCAGTCTTGGGACTGCAACACGGGAAGGATGAAAAAAAATCAATAGCAGTATGTTCTGATTATGTATCAGTGGCCTTTTCCCACTCTGATTGCATAGGGCAGATGCTGAAAGGCAACTCTTATTCTTGTTGGTCCATCTAGAAACTATCAAACTCCAATCATACTTGGGGCTTGGACACTCTCCTGTAACCTTTCAAATACCTTTTCACACTGGAAAATCTATTCTGGACAGCTGAATCCTTATGCTCTTTTCTGTAAAGAATTAAGACTAGTCAATGGAGCTAGGCCCACCAAAAGGCTTGAGTATTATAAACTGCATCACCAAATTTTTAGATACTGTGATGCTTTGTGGAATTTGAAGATGTCTTTTCTCAGTGGAGAAATGTAAGTAAGTTCCTTACATGCTTCCTGGGGGTAGTAAGGTATGGGATATGCAAAGCCTACAGACGGAGTAGGAAGATGCCTAAAGATGTCAGTAAGAAACCTTAAGAAAGTATGATTTAAGATCATGCCTCTGCTAAGAAATCACAGTCACAAGACTGGCACTAAAATCAGTGTTTTCTAACAACTACCTGTGGGAGGATAAGTTCTTTCTACTTGTTTACTGTATAGTCTGGTGGTTAAGAGCATACACTGGGGATATGGTATGTCAGCCACATCAACCAACTGCCAGGAGAACTTCTCTTTGGTAGGCTATTTGGTGTTGCAAACTGAGTTATTTACTTGTCCAATCTGCTCCACCGTGAGCGAAAATACCTGAATATACTTTGGAAGAGAGAAAACGACCAACCTCCAAATAACCAGCAAACAGCCTGGTGGTTGTGGCACTTGGCTTTGACATCAGGTCAAAACCAATTTGGACACAGTGGAGATTTGAAGGCAAGCTTGTCCCCTTGCCCACAGGGCACCTCTTCCTGGAAGGTCTAGTGGGCTGGCTTGGAGAATGCCTCACAGATCAGGTCCTTCGGCCCACATAGGATGGACATACCTTGATGAGAGAAACACGGCATGGCAGATACCTATGCCCTTGGAGATCTTACTAGCAGAGAGTTAAAAGGGTTTGGGGAATTACAGTGAGGTCTGCATCCATGCATTCGTCTGCTAGAAAGGCTAGATAAGGTAAATTCCAGGATTCCAAAACCTGTGGTATTGGGTTTAAAAAGCTTTTATTTTAAAATCCATTATTTGGAGAAATCTTACAAGTAAAATAGGTAAATCTGAAATACTTTTTGTTCATATTTTCAAGCTCATTTCAAATTGCTTGGGCTAGAAACTTATTTTTCTGCTTTTTAAACAAGAGCTAAGCTTCTTATTTAAACAAAACCTCCAGAAATCACAAATTTAAAAGAACCATCAAAAAAATTGAGATTTATAAAAAAAGGAGGAGAATTTGACACTATAGACTTCTGTGACAACATAACATTAAATTTGGCTTACTGGAGATATGGGAATACTCAGCTCCACAGACGGGAAATGCAAAGGAAGTCTCAGATCTGAGACTGGCTGTGGTCAGTTCCTACATAAGTAAGACACTGCTTCAGGAGTCCTTGATTTTCCTTGTTTCCCTGTGCAGTGGCTGGCCATATCCCCTAGGGAAATACAAATTCTTCTCTCTGCTGGCACTCCAGAGCTTCGTAACCAGCAGCTTGGCAGAGAAGGAGGAGAAAAGGGGGTGGAAAGGACTGCTGTATCTTTTCTCCACAGCAGATATGTAGGTGAAGTCTTCAAAACAAGTTCAAGCTGCTTCCTGTTCCAGGGCTACTTGAAGCTACTTGTCCATAGGAGTTTTCAAGCTACATTTTTTCTTAGATAATCTAGGTGCAGTTGAGCATCTCAGTATTCCCCAAACTGCTGCGAACTCCATAGTTTACTTCTAGGTAAGGCAAAAACTAGAGGGGTTGAATATGGGCCTTAGTAACTGAATGATCAGGGATCTTCGCAAACTTTTGATACGGCAGACCCCTATCCACTTTGTGACTTTATCTTGTACTCTCTGGATAGAGCAGGATATCTATTATTCCAAAATGCATGGCTTGCTAAAAATCCCAGCCAAGTTATAACTAGATTCCACATATTGATTTATTAAACCGGAGTCTTCCTAATTTTCACAATCACGTCAGTCAGTCCTTCCGTCACATAAAAATAAAATGTGACCGCTCAGTTAGACCTTTTGTCTGCAGAAGGGCTCATTTCCCACCTTGCCTTAACTGTGGCTGCATGCCAGAACATGCCTATACTGGGTTGAAACTGAACTATATATGAATTCCCACACCATTATTTTTTTTTTCATTGTTTCCCTGACTTTAAATCTAGGACACAGTATAACCCAGCTATGCAAGTCATTGTCTCGTGAATCAGTTTCTCACAGAGCGAGGGAAAAAACCCCAACGCCTCCAAAAAACTGGCAGTACTGTTATAAGGTGATTGCCTAGAGAGAAGCCATCGGAGCCGCCACACGCACAAACTTGTTCAGGCTAGTAAGTGTTGAACTTTGCCTTTGTTTAAATCATGAACAGAATGCGAATTAAGTGAAATGATACACTTTAGAATATTTAAAACCAAGGTATTTCTGTTTTTCATGTAACATCCTAACTCTTAGTGGATAGTTTAGTCATAATCTCCCTTTCAAGCTGCTTCCTTGTTCCTCTGATGTGCTGGACAAGGAATTAAAAAGATAGTAAATTAGATGTAGGTTTTGAAACAGTATGTTAAAACGCCAGAAGAACACCCCTCCACCCCACCCCCTCCCCAGGTTATGGATTAGAAGGACAGAAGGCTGATACTTGATAGGTTTTGCCTGAATATAAATCAATAACGAACAAACATAAAGAGAACAGATGTGTTCAGTAGCGGCAGCGGCTTGCGTAACGCAGCCTAACGTCGCAGTGGACAGATTCATTCTACCCACAGCACTGAACATGCGTTTGATGCTTTCCACGCAGGGTCCCTCTTCTCGGCTTCGGCCCGCGCGGCGCGCCAGCCAGCTCCGGGGAGCCCGAGCTCGCTCCGGACCGAGCCACCTCGCTGCCGCCAGACCCGGCCGGTGACCCTCCGGTTCGGCAGCCGCGGGACCCGCTGCGGGGGGTGGGAAGCACGCCCAGGCGGCGGCGGGCCCACATCCCGGTTTACGGCCTCCTCTCTTCCCAGCCCCCCGGCACCTGCTCCCTCACCGCGCCCCGCGGGTCAAGGGGGGCCGCGGCGGGGCCGCAGCCGGAGCCGCCCAGCAGCCCGGGCGCTGGGGTACAGCGCGAGTGCCGGCGGGCAGCCAGGCCCGGCGGGCGGCCGGCGCCAGGGAGGCCGCCCTGAGGGGAACCCCAGCGAGAGGCGGGGAGGCGGCGCGGGGCAGGGCGAGCCGAGCCGAGCCGAGCCGGGCCGGGCCGGGCCGGCGGGAAGCCCGGGGGAGGCGGGGAGCGGCGGGGCGTGGGGGGGGGGGGGCGGCTGTCAGGCGGCTCTGTCAGCGGGAGGCGGGGGCGCGGGGGCGGGGCCGGGGGCGGGGCGAGGCGGGCGCGCGGCAGCCGGCTGCCGGCAGGGCGCAGGCGCGGTGGCGGCCGGCGGCGGTATCCCATCAGTCTCCGCGGGCGGCGGGACGCGGTGCTGGGGCGGCAGGCCGAGCATGTCGGAGAAGAAGCAGCCGGTGGACCTGGGGCTCCTGGAGGAGGACGACGAGTTTGAGGAGTTCCCGGCAGAAGGTGCCGGGCGGGGCGGGGAGGGGACGGGAAGAGAGGCGGCGGCGGCGGCAGCAGCAGCAGCAGTAGTAGTAGTAGTAGTAGTAGTAGTTCCGCCTGTAGGCCGCGGCCCGGGCCGGGCTGGTCGGCCGAGTCGGGGAAGGAGCGCTCGGGCTCCGGCGAGCGGGAGCGGGGCGGCGGGGCTGGGGCGCGGTTTGTCAGCGGGTCCCTGCCTGCAGAGCAGCCCTCGGGGGCTCCACGGCGGCGCGATGCGTCTCCGCATGCACCGCTTCGGCGGTACGGAGGCAGCTTTCCGGTGCCCCGCCGGTCCCTGCCCCCCCCTCCCGCCCCGGTCAGAGGTGCGGGGCTGCAGCCCCGTCAGAGTCGGGGTCGGGCACGAACGTGCTGCCTGTGGCCAGCTGTGCTGGTTTCACGGTGTCGGGCACACGGCACTGGAAGTGCTGTGTCATTGTGCGAGGGGTCTGGCAGCAAGTGCGTGAGAAACTTGCCGCACCTCAGCTCTCGGGGTGAGAATCGCTAGGGAGAGGCGGGAGGAGGGGCGGAGTGGAAGGTGGGAAGAAGTGGGAAAAGGAAGTAATGGGCTCTGTAGTTATTCTGAATCTCCGTACCTTTTGAGGCACAAATATTTATTTACATGTTGGCTTGCGTTTCGTAGGTACAGATATATTGAATGAGGAAATTAAATCTGGACTTCAATAAAACAACTCCGTGTCCTTTTACAGCTATAATCTTGAAGAGATTCCTGTTAGGGCATGGTGGTTTTCTCCATGTCCTTCATTCTGGAAATTGTCTCGAGCTGTGGATAACAAGAAATGATATAAAACATGGTGGATGAAGTGTCAGGGTGTTTTTTTTTCCTCATAATGTCTTCATTATATGTGACTTCTTTTTTTTTCTGGCCTTACGAGCCTTAGATGTTCTGAATCCTTCAGTACCAGTAAAAATAGTATTTTTGCACTTATCAACAAAAAAAGTTAACATAGTTGAGATGATAGCTAAACTAAACTGAGAAGACTAGCCCTTCTTTTCCATATGTGTTTCCTAAACAAGCAAAAAAATGTTTATCTTATTTAATGTAAATAAAGTATTTGCAGTAGGGATGAAGGAAGTCTTTGAAGCATGCTTCTGAACCTTGGATTGGACAGAACACTGAGTTGCTGTTACAGAAGGTGAAAATAATTCTACTTGAATCTAGTTGTACTACTAAAACCAAGTACCGTGCAAACTTTCTGGGTAGAAGAGAGATTTATTAAAGAGGGGCAACAATCAGGCTTCTTGCTGATCTATCTTGCAAAAAATAAGAACCTCTAAAGAGGCCCATTTAAATCTTCAAAAGAGATAATAATTTTGAGATGTTATAAAGAATGTTCAGCCCACTTCGAATGTTATCTTCAGTGCTTAGGAAAGAATCATCATACCTGTGTGCTCAAACCCATGCCAAATTGTTGTTCTTTAAATTTAAAACATCACTTTCTATGCAGCAGAAAAACTTTGCATTCTATTATCCAGTTTTCTCCAAAGGAAATTAGATAATGTAAACTTATGTTAAGGGATAAAAACACTAGCTTTTGGGGAATTTCTTTTATTCAGACTTAAAATTTTTCTTCAAATGATTTATCAAATCAAGTTTTTGTCTCGAAAGCAGATGTGTCCTATTTTTATAGGATACTTTATTTGAAGTGTAGCATGATAGATTCAAGTGTATGTGAATTGGTCACTTACAAACTTTTTGTACAGTGCTCTTCAGAATGCAAAATGTAATGTGTAAAATGATACGATTTTAGTTTTTTTTATCCTCTACTCTAAAACCTGTTTTTTGTTTTCCTTTCCCGAGTGCAAACTATGGCAGTCAGTGATCAGTATATTAAATTTTTTTTTGAGTCCAGCCATGACAAGTTTATAAAAATTGATTTTGTAATTTTGATGTATATTAGTAATACTTAATGGTAGCAGGCTCCCAAATGTTCTTAATGCTTTCAATCCCAGATAATGCTTTATTATTTTTTACTTAGTCATAGGCATATAATGTAGCTGGGAATAATCACTTTAGTATGCAATTCTGGTGTATAGTGTCAAGTTACAGATACTGTAGAATCTTGTAGCTACAGTGATGAGAATATAATTTAAGCTTTACTTTCACTCTCTTCCCCTCAGTGTGGAAGATAACATGGGCTTTTTTGACTCTTCTTCGCTCAGTGCAATTTGGAGCATGTTTTTGCAGTTCCCCCCCCCCACTGACCACTTATGACTGAAGCTGCTGTTTGTTGTGCTGGATACTAGTTAATATGACTTTTCTCAAATTTGTAGATCTGCCTGAGCTACTTCCACATTAGTGGATGAAAAGTTTGACTCTGTGTTCTTTTTAAACTGTTTTGAACTTTATTTTTTTAATCTTTGAAATCCAGATAAATGATGTGAGTGGTAAAGCTTTTATTTTGACATCTCCCCCCCCCCCCCCCCCAATATCCATTGCATATAAATAGGCAAAGCTTATTGCAGATAGTACTAAACCAAAATCCTTCCCTTTGAGCAGCTAGCAGTATGACTAAATTAAAATAATGCTTTTTTTTATACTGGATTTTTTTTTTCACCTTTTCTTCCTAGTTTCTTCTTTTGCTGTCCTTAGGACCAGTAGGTTTTCTATGCTCTTTCATCTTTTCCCATTATGTAATTTATTTGAGTAGGGAAGTTTAATTGTAATGCCTTCTACATATGTGTCTTTAATCAGTTACAAATGGATTTTCCTGTCCTGGTTAATCTCAAATATTAATTTTTTTGCCTGTCAATGTTAGAAAAAGGAGGAGAAAATGCAAGGACCAACCTTCATTCTTATAAAGTTAGTTGTTCACAGTGAATTAGTTTTTAATCTTTCACCCTACTAGCTTCTTTTCATACTTCATCATAATGTTAGTTTGGACCTTAGTTCTTGAAGCTTTCTCTGGATGGGCAGCAGATGGCTTACTGAATTGTAAGGGGAGGAATAGTGTTATCTCTTTAAATATACTAATAGACTTTGAGAAATACAAGGTCACAAGTGTGAAGATTGGGGTGCTTCTTATTTTGGTAACCTTAGAAAAACTTGGTGTCTGTCAGTAGAAGAAAACTGATAAATTTGTGTTCCCCAGTGAAGTAAACTGACTTGTATTTATATAGTGATTCTGAGCCTTCCTGATTTTTCATTTTTGTCATTTTTCTAAACTAGGTAGGTAGTTTTATCTTTTTTTTTTTTTTATAATGAAGCATTAGGTGGGTGATCAGTAATTTGTCAGCGGTGCCAGATTACTTTATTATAGGAAAAATAAAAATTACATTGGCAAATGGACATTTAGTGTCTTGCTTCTGTAAGGAAACAGCTTCTGCTGTTTTGAGAATCCAGAAGTAGCTGGTTACGGGCAGTAACTGCTGTTTGCAGATGCCTCTCAATTTGCCTTTGCTTCTGCATCACAGATAGGTTTTCGGCATTTATCCGCAGGCTCTCTGCAGCTGATCTGAGTGAACTGAGGATCTGTGTGTATGTGTTTTGGCAAAAGCATTTGATGCATATTTACTTTTTCAATCAGAAAAAAGTATTTAAATACAAACCTGGAATTGCAAACCTGTTGTAGAGCTTTTAGGAGTCAAGTACTCAGTACTGTTTTCTTTTTACAATGGTGCTGCAACTTGTCTGTTTGTATGCAAAATGTCTCTTTATGAATGTGTAATCCTGCAAGCCATGATGTGAAGTGTGTAATGATTTTTTTGTTTTTACCAAGTTGCATTTTTTTAATGCAAGAAATTGTGAGGTATTTTTTAGATCTTTCTGTGCTTTTTGGTCTTATAAACACTTAAATATGATCCAGACTGTTCTGTTAGAAAAATTTATTACCTGCAGAAGTACCTTGCCCAGAGGCTGAACTAATCTGTTAGTAAGACATGGTACCAAAGCAACGCAGCATGCAATATTTAGACCTCTCTTTTGTCTTTAGATTGGACTGGTTTAGACGAAGATGAAGATGCACACGTCTGGGAAGACAATTGGGATGATGACAATGTAGAAGATGATTTCTCCAATCAGTTAAGGTAATTTTATTTTTAAATTTCTGTTCTAGAAGATGGCTAAAATGTTTAGAATGACATTGTTTAGTTAATTTCTGAAAGTTTCAAATCTGCTTACTTTAACAAAGAGAGATCTGAAACTGAAACAAATGAAAGGTCTACTTTGTGCTTTTCTGTCTAAAGCCTTTCAGAGCCAGACTTGAGGGATTATAGCACAGTGAAGTACTGATGAGCACTTCCATCTTAATTGTACTGTGAGCCTGGAAATATGCCTAACGTCATCGACGTGTTCAGGCGTTTGCTGTTCTATGCAACTTAAACAGTACAAAGATCTCTGCAAATGGTGATACAGTTGACAATTTTTCAATTTAACATGAATAAATCCTTTTCTAAGGACTTTTCTGCATATATGTGAAAATTCTGAATTGTACTGCAAAGACTAATGGCAAGGGATCCAAGATTATCTCTTCTATGTTACGTGGTATGCAAAGTGCATTAAAAATTTTTTTCTATACCTTCAAATAGCATTGCTGTTCTTTGTCCAAATGGACAAATTTTTAGAATTCAGTTATCTATATTAATGTTAAGAGTCCCTTCTTGTGTGTGGTGAGCGTGCTGTTTATGAGCAACAATAGCAAAGTAATTGTTCATCACATGCTTTAAAAAGAGTGATAGCAATTTGGGTACCTCCAATCCAGTTGTTTAATCCTCTTTGTCACTTGTAGTTTCAGTTAATCCTTTACTGATGCATAATTATAACTTAAATTGTTTCAAGCTTCAATAGAGAGTCACATTTTATTAATCCCTCAGTATGTTGCATGAGGAGCAAACTCTCTGTAATACAGCCTGGTTGAACAGTTCCTGGGCTGATCTCCCTTGTTTTACTCAGGTGAAGTAAAATCTTTATATGGAAGATACAAAAATAGTCTGTTGGTATAGTTGTTTCTTACAAGTTTGAAACACAGTTAAACTGTAATATTGGAAAAGAAGTTGATACCTAGCAAAGCAGTCTTTCAAGGGATAGCGTAATTCTTGATAAACATAGTTGATCTTGACAAACCTTCAGTAACTGTGCCTTAACTGTAGCCTGCAGTATTGGTGACTGTATACCAGTGTGAAATGATAGTTTGTAATGTTGCTTGGTTGCAGCATGTTTCTATTTAATTTTTAAAAAGAAGATGCTGCAGTCCTCCACTTATAAAATTACACTACTAAGTATGTAAACTAACCTAAAATATTTTTCGAGATTTGGACTACTGTATCTACATGTATGCTAACACTAGGAGATAAAACAGGATGTAGTTCTGGCTGGGGTGTTTTGAGGCAGGTGAGAAGCAAAGTGGGGGGCAGGGCAGGAGAGATAACATTTGCGGTTGCTGACTGGCTGTCCTGGCCACAACTAAGGGGAGCAAAGCAATCCTTTTCCCTCAGAATTGTTCGCTGGAAGGAGTAGTGCACTAAGATTTAAAAGTAGTGCAGTCTGGTATTTTTATTTAAAATGAACAAAGAAAAATTAAAATTATTTTGGAAGTGTGTGCATTTAAATTGCTCAGATTAGTGAGCTCATTTGGTTTAAGGAAATCTTGAGAATAACTGATATAAGACAATATTTTATTTTTTCTAATGTGTCTGGAGTTGTTGCAGGCTCACACGTGCTGCTTTGTGCCATATAGTTGGACTGGGGCCACAGTGGGTCAGAGGACAATAACTGTGATTAAAATAAGTATTTGAATTTTTCACTTAGAAGTCACTTTTAGTGTTCTAAGACACTAAGCTGAAATTGAAGAACTATAGAGTAAGTGAGGTTAAGGTTATTGGTATGAACCAAAAAGCAGTTGCAACATGATCATATTGTTTCTAAAATGACTGTATATTGTGCAGTATATTGAATTTGTGAAAATGCAAATGTCTAACAATATTTGTATGTTTTAATATACCTTACTTTTTCTCTATACAGAGCTGAATTAGAAAAACATGGATACAAGATGGAAACCTCGTAGTTTTTGCTGAATATGGAGTGGTTTAACATTGAACTGTGGATAGACTATATTGACAAAAGAAGAAAAAGTGGAAAATGAGAAGACACACTTAGTTCATTATCTGCTTGGATTTATTATTGTTTTGTATAAAAAAATAAAGTTTTTAATCTTAGCCTAGTCATATGTTCAGCCTCTACTAACCTGCTAACTTGTATTTCAGTTCTGACGTGCCTGTGTGACAGAATTCATGGACTTGCCTAGAATGCTACTGGTGATCTATCAGTGGCTGATGGTATTGCACCAGCTCCCGTCATAGGGAACTAAATAAGCTTTACCGAATGAAGACTAGTGAATGTTTCTGTCATAGGGAAAGTGGAGATGTCAAAAAGAAATAAAATATTAATGTATTCCAATTAAAATGCAGCAAAGGTAGAAGAGAGTTTTGAGGAGTGATAAAGCTTATTTTGCCTCAAGATTTTATTTCATAATGACTTGTTTTATTTTTGATAGTAATTTCATATGGGTGCCAGTTTGATAGACTCCAAAGATAAAACCCAATTTAAAGTGCAACTTAGAGCAGCAGAAATCCAAGCTCTCCAATCTTGGTCTGTCATTTCTTAAGCCTGTTAAAGAGGAGACCTCTCTAGAGGTGAAAGTTCTGTTCTTATGCTTATTTAAGCCTAGGCATCTCTGCTGAAATTGCCACCAATTTGCCAGTTACAGCAGTTCTGTATCATACAAACATGCCCGCTGAGAACGGAAATCAAACTTCCAACTCATTTCGTGGAGACCAACGAATAGTTGCCATATAGATACAGCAGTAGTGACTGGATTAGATTACTCTCTCAACTAGAAAATAGAAGGTGGAAACTACAAAACCTATTACCAATTCCATGAATCCTCCCCAAAGGAACGGTTAAAGCTGGTGTACACAAAGACATAGGGAGATACAGTGATCCTGGAAGTGTAGGCCATGATTGCAAATGGGAAAAAAAAAATTTTTTTAGTAAAGGGGCAAATACAGCTATATGCTCATGGAATTTGAATAAGCTGTTTGCTTTTTCAGCAGTTCGCTGTGAAGAAGCAGAGACATTATTTAAAGTGAGCTTTCAGAATAAAGGTATTAGTTGATGGACATGCAATAATGGTATTAAATGCTTTAATCTTGTTAAGTAAATAACTGAGTATCTTACATTATTATTGCATTTATTAATGCAAAATGCTAGGAAGCTTCCCCTTTCCCAAATGATTTAGGTGGTGTGATACTCATGGTGGAGGCAAGATTCACTGTGACCCTTAACTGCTCTCTGAAGATAGCTCTGTAAAGACTGAGACCTTCCCTTGCCTTCTGAATGGTTCTGCAAAACTAAATGTTTCAGATGGTGTTGGATGCCTTCAGTTTGTCTGGTTCTGTACTGCTTGGGGAAGGAAAGGGAGGCCCTTTCAAGTAGACTTGCATTATGATCAAGTAAGTGACTTGTTCAGATGGAAATGTGTGGCTCATGCAGCCCAATGCAGTGGAATACAAAGTTCTGGAGTTCATATTTTGACAAGTAACAAATGAAAAGTCTGTGTATTGAGTGGCAAATAGCAATGCAAACATCCTAAAGTTAGCATTGGGAGATTTAAGAAAAAGGTATGTTCAGTACAGTTCTGGGATTGCTGATGTTATTAACACATCAATATTGGGAAGTTGAGTAATGAGACTGACCAAAAGAAGATGATAAGCATTATGGAGATGTCTGGTGCAATCTTCGGATAGGGACAGCTGCTTTCCATTACAGGATTCTGGAAACCTGGCTAAAGCAGCCCTGTCCAATCAATTGCTAGCAGCAGAAGGAAGCCACAGAGGTGGAAAATCATCTTTGCCTCAAGAAATCTTAGTTTTTGCTGAGCCACAGTTGTCTTATGTTAGTATCTTTTCCTGCTTTCTTCACAAAAGCAGAATTGGGAGGGAAGCCTAGGCTGAGGTATTCTGATGGCTCTGCACTCTTGCAATAATAACCTTCGGCTGCTAGCACGTGACCCGAAACCCCCAGCTTGAGAAGAAAGAGAGCAATCTGCTTTGAAGATTGGTTTGATGATACAGTCATGTAATGCTGTCTGTGTAAGAGAATTTGTTGCAAAGGAGTAAACAAGTGATGTGCGAAGCGCTACGAGAATGTAGTTTATTGCAAAGTCAAGCACTTCACGGAGGCTGATGGCCTGTATAATTGCCTCTCAAGTTTTTTTGCTCTCAAGTTTATTGCATGGTCATATGGTTCCTCTTAAGCTTCCTAGTATAAAAATGACTTGGGAAGCTTTCTACTTCATACTGGCCGTTTTATTTCTTTCTAAAAATTGTAAAACCCAGCTGGTTTTGAGACAAGCTAAGGTGTTTTTTGTCCATTTTATTTTCATCTTTGACAACGTTGGTGTTCTAGAGGGAAGCTGAGGTAGTTGACCGGGATGTCGCTGTAGCAAGTCACTGTAGAAATACACCCTAATTTGCCTGCTATGCAACTTCAAAAGGAACTAATCTTCCCATGTGCTTGGAGTTTTTTAGATTGGCCATGCTGGGAGGGGTTTTCTTTGGAAGTCTTTCCTGGAGATGTTCTAGTGTTCCCTGTTAGCTGAGGGAACTATGAAGTGTGGGAGATAGATAGGAAAGCTTTGGGGGTGTGAGGGAGGACGCTCTGAAAGAAGATGGATTTGGGAAGAGGGTCTGCAGCCTGGCAAGAGTGGCAGTGTGGTGGGGAGAGGGAGGTTTGGCAAAGATCTTAGCGCAGGAGAGGTTGGGCTTTCTGGTTACGAAAGTAGGCCAACACGTGGAGGGGTGTGTGGCGACTGGGTGTGGGCTGCCAGGTAGTCTCTGTTCCCTGTTGTGGGAAGGCGGTGCAGGTCACAAGGAGGTCGATGTCACCCTGTGTTTGGGGACCTAGTCTCCTCCCCAGCCCGTCCCTCAGCCGAGCTGGGAGATTCTTGGACGCGGTGTCGTTAGCCTGAGCCACGCTGGGGTACGCAGCGTGCCTCCGCAGCTCTCCTCTGCGTGAAGGCGGAGGTGGCGGTCTGCAGCGTGGGGAAGGTTGGCTCGCTCTGGCCTAGATGCTGAGGATGTCCCAGGGCAAAGCGCCGTTCAGCTACCTCAGAGGAAAGCTCTTGAAGGGTCCCTGACTGCTAACGAGTTTGGCGCGCGCGCTTTTCCTTGATCCTTAAGAATCTGTACACACGTAAGGAGAAATGCAAAGTCACAGGTGAGCGCACAAAATGGTGAGCAGTCCGAATTAGAATTAAGGCTGTCTGGAAAGCCTTCAATTCAACTCTTTTGTTTCAGAAAAGCACCTGGTGTTTCCTCGTCAGGTCCCTGCCTCCCTCTGCTAGCTTGCACAACAGCACAAACAGCTTCCCTAGATACTTTCTGCCACTGGCTCACAGTGTGTCCTGTTCCCTGCTTATCGCACCGCGTCCACACTGTGCTGTACAGACCGAGGGAGTAAGTTTGGGTCTCCACAGCCGTCTGTGTGCTTTGCAAATGCTCTAATATGTTTTCCACCCTCCCTGGGAGACGGAGAAGTGTTTTCCCCTCTTTGAAGCATACGCTAATTTTAAGTGCTCGGTGTGAGACTCCAGGACCTCATGTTTCGCTGGATTCAGTAGTATGTAAAATGCTCTGCACGTTTGAATGTTTCTTTAGCTTCAGTTACTGCTGTGCATATTCAGCATTTCTGCCGATCAGGATTTATGGGGTATCAAGTCAGCCACCCAGAAAAGGAGGAACACTCATTACAACCTTTGCAGCTTTTGTAAGGAGTGAGGCAAGGACTCCACAAGTCGCTACCTTCCCCGGCTAGCTGTTTCTTGAACCTTATTTTTTCTTATCCTGTTTTTTCCTTCAACACTAACAAGGACTAATAAGTCCCTTGAGGGAGGGGGTGAGTATAGGAAAATACATGATCATAAAATTAAAGACTATGAGAATACATATGTATGGAAAAAGGAATTTTTATTGCCCACAGTTACAGTTCCAGCATTTCCTATCTTTTACGTGTCTGACTTTACAGCCCTAATAATAATCTTTTAATGCAGGTATGATTTTGTGTTTGCATAATAATACAGCTAAATTTGATTTAATTCCAAGGCATGCAGGGAAGTAAGAAGATTGATGCCCAAAAAGTTTTTGTGATGGAATTTTACTAAAGAATGAATGTTATGTAACATTTCAAACACACCGAGATCCTTCAAGATGAAGTGTGTGATATAAATGTAAAATATTTGCAAACTATAATTTAGCAACCGTTTTAAAATCACAGTCAGTATTCCAACCTCTTACATGTGGTGTGTGCAATCCTTTGTCAACTGAGAGCTAAGGGCAGTGAATGTGAGATTCATTAAATAATTATATAGGAACATTAATTTCAAATTAATTTCAACAGTTGTCTTAGACATTAGCAACCAAATTAGGAGACCAGAGGCAAACAGTAATGCAGCTTAATACTTTTAATAAATGAAGGCATTTGAAGTGATTTACATAAATCAGATGATAAGCCCTCATTTAATGGGCTTCCAAGTGCTCCCCGCCTCCCCTTCCCATTCCCCTTTGCATGTTTCCAGGATGTGGCCATGCTCTGCATCTCCCTGGCTCTCTCATTACATTGTGCTTTTCTCAAATCCTTCCTACGTCGGCTTCATAATAAACGGTCAGACTTTCTGGAATTTGTTAGCCTGAGCTGGAACCTTTTAATGCTTCTGAATCTGCAGCGCTGGGAGGCATGGGGAAGGAATGGAGCCACCATTGACAAGGCCCCCAGGAAAATAAATGGGGGAGAATAAAAAAAGCCGATTAGGGTATTGGGGGGTGCTTGCCTACAGGCAGGGCAGGGAGATGAAAACCAGCCCATCAGCAAGTGAATGGGTGGCACGTAATGGATAATGACCAGCCCTTTTCATCTTTTCTGCAGTGAGCTCAAGGCTCTTAATGAAAAGGAACAGGCACTGGTCTGGATTTACATTGCACCTGATGGAGACATGGCAGCTCCGTGACTCACCGAGGATGCAAAACCAGCCCTGCCAATACTCCAGCCACTGGCCTTGCGTTTCTCCTGCCATAAGCAAAATAAAAGCACTTCCTTCCTGAGGGAGCTGGTAGTCTGTGAGATGTAAAAGGCAAGACAGGACAGCTGGGGAGGGTGGGTGGTGGGCTGAGTTCCCCTTTCCTGTGGTATTGGTTTGCAGTGTCCCAATAGGATGCGGTGGAACTATACAATGCAAGCCTCTAACATCCAAAAAGATTGAAAGAATGAATTGTCCCAGTCACAGGGCTGTTCAAGCTGGCAGTAATGGTGGGACCTTGTTTTTCAGGACTTGGATAATGAACCGATGCTACACAGCCACTTCTCCCTCGGGGAGAGCGTTGGGGTGGCTGGGTGGTACCAGCAAATCCAGAAAACAAAGGTGTAACAATTCTGTTTATGCTCAGCTCAGTACCACTTTCTTAAGCCAAAGAGAACTCATTCAGGTCACAAATGCACAAAGAGGTGTAAGCTCTAGCAAAAGACTTTGATCAATCTGACTCTGAAGTATTTAAGACATTAGCTTTCCTCCTCCCTTCCCAAGCTGACTGTTGTGCCCTCCGTGCAGGTGAATGTGAGCTGATGCATAAACTGGCAGAGCTGAGACTGAAGCACGTTTTCTTCTTGGCCGGCAATTCACCATGGAGGAGGATCTCAGCAGGACATCAGGGCAAACAGAAAACTGTGGCAGCCAGAGGCCAGATAAAAAACCCCCAACCTTTTCTACCTGAAGGTTAAAATGGGAAAGGATGAAAATCACTCCTAAGCAGAAAGCAGCATCTGAGAGGGTATGTGAGCACATCACATGGCACTACTGTTGAATCACTGTAAAGAGGGATTCACTCCAAATTATACATGTGAAATGGCAAGACCTCTAATGTAACCAGTAGCATAGATGATTCCATTACAAGATTATTGCTTCAGTGGCTTTTTAGGGCATATTAATCTTTTTTTTTTTTTCTGGGGCATATTAAAAATGCAGAGGGTGCAGTACAAAGTGGACCTCATCCCACAGGTATGAGCTCAGTCCTCTGGATCTCCTGCCACAGGGCCCATCTCCTGATCACTCAGTGCTGCAACCAGGCATGGCTTTTCGGTCTGTTCAGAGCCTGGTTCTGGCTGCAGCTGATCCCTGGTACCACAGAAGAGAAATGGGCTGTGCAGATGTGGCAGCAAGATGGGTGCTACTGTGTGTTGCCTACTGGGAGCCTCAGCTTCAGCCTAGGAACGTGACTTTCCCCCAGCGTCTGACTTGACATTTCACAGATGAAGCATTACGTGCTAAGAAATTCAAGGGATTTCATAAAAATGTGCATTGGATTCTGTTCCTTGCTCAGCTACTCTATGATCAATGTCCATTAGAAGAGAGAGCAAAATACTGTTTCAATGCCTGTGAACACGGGTAAGATTACATTGGTACTGTACATCCTTCCCAGGATGTCATTTCTAGGCATTATTAGGCTGAAGCCTGCCTCATTAGACACTGTCTGTTCCCCTTTGTAGGTGCTTGCTGTCTGTACCACAAAGAGGGGCTGGCATGGGGCAAGCCTTAAAGGTATTACAGCAGTTAAAAGAGTAATTATAAAACCAATGGACAGAGATTTGATTGCAACTTGATGGAGCTGCAGAAACTGTGACTCATCTTAAATAGAATATATATATTACAGTTATAAATAGGCTGCTTTTTTTGCAGTTGCGATGACATATTTAGAAATTACTGTTCTTTTTAAAAATAACTTTGATGTTATACAGATATCTGGGGCTTGCAGGTTACGTTGTTTATTGAGAAAACACACACTTTAGCGGTAGCTTTCTGTCACACCAGACATGCATGGTGCTTTTACAAACACAGCATCAGACATGGCCCCCCTGCCCGGAGACTCTCAGTGAGACAGAAACAACAGACAGGATACACTGCAAGAGAGGATGGAGTGGATTGTGATGGCCATTGGTAAAACAGCATGAATAATGGATGTTCGGGGACAGGCAGAAGAAAGGAAAACAGAGTCTCCTGAGTGAAGAGGTTAGGATGAAGCAAGGGACACCCTGGTTCAGCTTCAGTGGATAAAATGGACTGGATCCAGGTTGCTTCTGGTTTGAAAAGACTGATATGAAATGAGGTCACTTCCTAGCTTGAAGAACAGCATACCTGAAAGGCATAGGGAACTTGGTCAATTTGTTTCATCTAGGAGACAGTGAGTGGCGATCTGATTGTAGTTCTCAAGTTCCTCTATGGAGAAGAAAATTGTCCCATAAGGAGATGGCTTTTTAACCTCACAATAAACGCAGAGTAAGACTGAGAGATTGGAAACTGAAGTTAGACAAATTCGGGTTGTACATTTTTTACAGCAGGTTCTGAATTGAGCCATTGAAAAATTTTTCTCCCTCAGATGTAGTTGTCTGTCCACTGTGGAACTGGTAATCAAGATTAGGCTTCTTCTTGATGCTTTGTGATGGCTGAGCAAGAGGGTGTAGGTGCAATGCAGGAACAGCAGTATGGAAATATGGACTTGTTAAAGGGGTAAATGCAGGTGAGTGTTTCAGTCCTTTCTCACCATAGCTTTCCTGTTCTCCTTCTGCTCAGTACTGCAGTGATTTTTAATGTGCATTAATGGTATGCAACGTGAGTTTGTATTGTACCATCTCTAATCTCTTTCATGACAGATGGCATTAAATCAGGCAGTCTGCCTCCCAGGTGTTTATCGCCTCCTCTTTAGCTTCATCGATGTCAAAGGGTGTTTATAAATTTCACATCAGTGTGGGATCAGAACCTGGAGCCTGAGAACATGGAGTAAAAATGGTCTGCAGCCATGGACTTGAGGAAGCACTGCAGCATTGTCTGTGGTGTGTATGGGGCTGTTCCCCGGGCACCACTTGACTGCTGGGTCCTTCTGTGTGTAAGGGGCATGGGTCTCCTTTTACTCCTCCTTCGGAAGACTGCAGAGGCAGGGATTTAAATACATCTTAACTAGATTCAAACTCCTTGCAAACTTTCAAAATACTGAACAAGGAGTACAAAGTCTCAAATATTTGATGTTTCCAAGGGGCACTGGTTGAAGTCCAGTCGCTGGAGTCCATTCTGTTGGAACTGTCTTGTGAGCTTCAGCTCTGTAAATTGGGAACATAGAAGTGATTTTTTTCCCCTAGGAAGTCATATTAGCAAGAGCACTCCGGAGTTTCCTCTGCAGTTTTGCCGAAGCCAGTTCCAGTAGGTGGAAGAGTCTCATGCTGGTCTCACCTTTGCCATTTCCACAAAGGTTTTGAAAACAGGAGAAAGGTGCAGGGAAGAACTACAGAACTGACTCAAGAGAAGATTCACCATAGCAAGAAATGTAAATATTCTGCATATTGACAAGGTAGCTCAGACAAAAGTGTCATAGTACAAAAGCACCTTAATACAGTGAAGGTCCCGCATGCCTGAAGAGCAGCTGTAAGAGGTCAGACCAGAGGCTCTGTGCCCGGAGGGGTCAGGTGCTGGGAGAGCCTGGCTGGGAGGAGCATCCTTACAGCCAAAGCTTCCCATCAGAGATGTGCCACTAGTGCTGCTGGCAGGTAGACACAGGTCTCCTGTTTTGAGTGGGGAAATGGTCACGGAGGACCATTTTTGTTTTCATGGGAGGATGTCTCCCTGGTGGAAGCTGGTGACTTTTATAGCTACGATGAGCGACGAGCAACAGTGATCATCTGAGGCACTTCAGCATCAGCTCTGTAGTGAGCACTGTTAATCGTCATCACTGATTGCTCTTACTGAGACTTCAAGTGATTGGAGAAACTGCCTGAAGTTCACAAAAGGAGTTGAACCTCTTCAACCTACTGCTGGAAAATCTTGAAAACAAATATATAGTTAGTTTGGGAGGGAATAGGGTAAGTCACATATTGCATTAGTGGGTTTGGAAAAATGTATGAGGAAAGCAAAAAATGTAATTGTAGAGACAGAGAGATATGGAAATGCAAAAGAGGTAAAAGCCACAACAGCCACTAAGCTGAAGAGGGTAACAAATGTTGAATTCAGTCTGGGACCACCTCAGAGGCAAAGGATCCAGCATTCCTCAGAGAGGTATGCGTTGCATCAGGGTGAATGCTTGTGCCCGATCCTGATGCCTGAGTGCTGTAGGTGTTTTGCCAGTGTCTGGTATGCAGAGCGGCACCAGGGCCTGGGCTGTGCCTCTCTGTCTGTATGTCAACACATCTGTTTTGCAAAGCGATGGCAAGGTCCCAGGTGGATGGCCTTTGGGGAGAAACCTTCCCCTGGGTAGATACTCCTCCTGCAGGAAGGTGTTCTGGTTTTCCTTACTTTGAAATGTTGGAAGTAGTTGCTGGTTTTGCAAGGACAACTTGTTGTACAAGCCATTGCACTACCCCACCTGGGCACACCCTGCGGTATTAGCCAGAATGTGTCTGGACAGAAATTTTTATTTTTCAGAAAATATTTAGTTCTTGAAGCCAGGAGTCTCTGTAGGAACATACCATGTCGAGCTACACATTTCAGATCTGAGATCAGGATAAACACGGAAGAGAGCAGGAGACTATACAAGGGTTACTGGCAACTCCTTATCCCAGGGCAGGGAGCAGCTGGGTGGGTGGAGGTCCCCTTCCACACCCCTACCTACCACCCATCAGCAGAGGACCTGTGCCCTGGGTGTAGGGGTGGCAGCCAGACCCGCTGGTGATTTGCCAAGCAGGGTCTTTCACTCCGTCACTTGTCATGCAGAGTTTCAGCAGCTCCTGGGTCCATGCTGAGGAAATGGTAATAAATGAAAATTCCATTTCTGGGGGGAATCCCCCACCGCCTATTCAGGAATATTTCTGCTATTTTAAGGAATTCACAGTCTGAGACCCTGTTGATTATTTTTATCTGGTAAAGTTTGCTGAATTTATAGCGGTGTAGCTCTCACTATTTTCAATCACCCAACACTTATGTATCTGAAATTTGTATCTTCTCATAACAGATACCTCATTTTTTTTCTTTCCCCTGCCACAACAGTCTTACTCAGGTTGCCAGAGCTGTCTTTTAACAGGCTTACAGACCACAGGAGAGCTTCAGCCTCAGTACAACCCCTCCCTCCCTGGGACTCGACCCAGATGGGTCCGTATTTTGTTACACCTCCCGTGGACTCTGCATCCTCCAATCTGCCATCTGTCCTTCCACCTTGGTCAGGGGATTTAGTAGATGTAGTCGTCCACAGATTTTTCACTTCTAGTGTGCAGGGTTAAAAACTATCCCCTGCTCAGAAGTGGGGCAAATTATGTGGAGGGGTACTGGGCCAGAGGAAGGGGTACAGAGCTCCGGGACACCAAAGAGCAGAGGGGAACCGCAGGCTCCCCTCAGCTGCCACCCCAGAGCAGGCAAAGACGGTGGGGTGAGAAGAAGAGTGGACGTTGCCTTCTCAGCGGGGTCAACGCTGTGATAACACAGTACGCCGTTTTCAATATTCCACTTAACTGCTACCACTGGCACTCTTATAATTAGCAAATAAGTGAATTACATGCTACTAATGATCCCTAGAAATTCCTGTTAGACTTTCCTATTAAAGTGGTCTTTCATGTTATCAGAGGCCAATGCTCTCTTTGATAGTCACCCATTGCTTTGATGGCTTTGAAGTTGCATTTCTGTTTCATTTGAAATAAAACTGAGCAAAGGCAATATTACAATGACAGGCCTGTGTTTGTTTTCATCGGGAATGCATTAGCATTTCAAGGAAAAAAAAATCTGCCTAAAAATCACCGGGTGATCACCAGAGCGATGCTCAAATAGGGTTGTGAAGTGACAAGGTGGAAATCCGTGCTCCTGGTAATGAGATGGAAGTTGAGTAACAGCAAAGGGAACGTACATAAAACAGGAGGTGTGCAGAGCTGCATTACTATAAGGGCCATCGAATCACACACATGGTGTCGGGGAGTTGGCACTGCTGATTTTGCTGAAGGTTCAGCAATTTAAGTAACCTAATCAAGTGTCATAATTGATTGGAGGTTCATTTCCTCTCTTGGAAATCATTAAGGGTGGTCATTGCTTGCTAAAAGCATTTAATAATTCCGGCAATGGAGTGAGGGCATTTCTCCCTGTTGCCGACAGAAAGCCATTGCCAGCGTGTGGCTGGGGAGCACGGTGGCCAGCATCTCCGTGCCACCAGCCATTCAGCCCCTAAAAGGGGTGCAATGCCTCCATGCAGGGAGCGAACCCCACCAGGAGGATGGCAGGGTTTTCACAGCAGCTTTGCTAGCCACTAACGAGCTGCACTTGATGCCAGAGAGGGATGTGCATTGGGAAGCAGTGTTGTGTGGCGTTGCTTCCTTCTTTGTGTGAAGAGCCAAGACATCAGGACTTTATTCAGTTGCTGAAATGCAGAATTGCTGATTAAATCCTCCCCTCTGAGGCTGACAGCCACCCTGTCCGCCCCCCCACCTCTGCACAAGGCATCACAAGGAAGACCTGACTTCTGTCCTCAGCTACGGGCATCGCTGGGACCCTTCGGCCCCCGTGCCCGCTGGGGACCCGCTGCCCTGCTTGCAAGGGACGTGGGAGAGGTTGAGCCTGTGAAGCTAGTCCAGCCCCACGTTGGCGACATTCAGCTGTGTACAGGTGTTTTCATCTATGTGTTAAAAAGAAGATGTCCAAGGGCAGAGGTGCTGTATTGGGTCTGGCTGAGATGGAATTAATTCTCTCCATAGCAGCCCTCATAGTGCTGTGCTCTGTATTGGTAGCTGAAAAGGTGTTGATAACACACCAGTGTTTTGGCTACTGCTGAGCAGTGCTGGCACAGCATCAAGGCTGTCTCTCCAACATTTTTGCCCCCCTCAATGGCAGGCTGGGGCTGGGCAAGATCTTGGGAGGGGACATAGCCAGGACAGCTGACCCAAACTGACCAAAGGGATATTCCAAACCATATAATGTCTGCTCAGCTATAAAGGCTAAGTAAAAGGAGATGGAAGGGGGGCATTTGTTACTTATGTTTGTCTTCCAGAGCAACCACTACACGTACTGAAGCCCTGCTTCCCAGGAAGTGGCCAGACATCGCCTGCTGATGGGAAGTGGAGAATAAAATCTTTTGTTTTCCTTTGCTTCCATGTGCGACCTTTGCTTTTGCCTTATTAAATTATCCTTATCTTGACCCATGAGCCTTTTGTTATATTTTCTCTCCCCTGTCCAGCTGAGGAGGGGGAGTGATAGAGCAGCTTTTGTGGGCACCTGGCATCTGGCCAGGGTCAACCCACCACAGGTGCCCAAGTTTGCTCCTCGCATGGGTGGCGGGCACCATTGGTACGAACTCACCTCTCGCTCCTTCCTCCTGGTGATGCTTGCCTAAGCTGGGCAGCAAAATCTCTCTGTGGAAGAGCACAGCTCTGGCAAAGAGGATCGTCATTGCAATGCCCTATCCAGATCACAGACAAGTTCCATGGTGTTAAACACTTCTCATTTTACATGTAGAGAGCAAAGCATTATTTCTTTAATGTGTTTTGAAACAAACTTTCTTGGATTTAGCCCACACAAGAGATAACACAATCTCTTAACATTTGGCAAAAGGAACATCTCAGTCCATAAGAAAGGGTTTTTTTAATTTTATTTTAAGAAGCACTTGGAAAATAGTCAGCTTTATTCTTAAATGAAATGTAAGCAATGTTAAAAAAAATGCCATCCTTGTAAAGCAGAATTGCTGACCTCCAAACACACAATATGGTCTCCAGTGAGCAGATTTCTGTGGGCTTTACAGAAGTACTTTCACCAGGTAGCTATACTATTGTGCCAACTTAGTGTAATCATTGTAATCAGCCAAACCAATTACAGAGTAATAACGTACTATACACATAATATTCTAGGTATATATTAAGGATGTTCTGTTAAAATTTGTAAAAGTCCTCTATTTCAGCAGCAGGAAGAAAAGCCTTCATCACTATTTTTTTTTCATGCTTCGTTTCACCGAAGACTTAAATATAGTTGCATTTATATTTTGCACCTTGGAAAATATTTGTATTTTAAAATAACACATTAAAGCTTTGAGCCTGAAAACACTAATGCACAAGAGTAACTTTATTTATACATTAGGAATATTTTAGTCAAATGGTCTAATGTTTGCAGAATTGGATTCTGAAAAATAATGTACTATGTTATGTTGTACCACTATTGGTGCAAAAATTAATGGATGCGTTATTTAAATCAGGCATTTAGAGAGAAGCTTTGCAGCTTGGCTGTTTTTTGCTATCATAGAATTGGAAGAAACAAGTAAATAAAATCTGAGGGAATGGGAATTGAAAATAGAGGGAATGAAATGAAAACACGTGAAATGTTCAAGATGTGAGGCACACCTGGTTCAGCCTGAAATGTCCCAGATTCAGAGCAAAGGCAATTTTCAACCTTCCCTCCGACCTAGGATTTAGTAAAACTCTTGTTCTGTCTTTTCACGTCTAAAAAATCCTTTCATCATTTTGGTCTCTATCAACCCCAGAGGTTAAACCTTCCCTTTCAGCTCTGATTATCGCAGATGTGGCTCTGTATGAGTGGAGACCCCGGTTTTATCCAGGACTGGCCTTTGCATTCAGACTCAAATGCCTTGTCTTCCAAAGCTCACACACACCAATTTGTTTAATGCTCTAGATATTAAGTATAGTCTTCAGAGGGAGCGCTTGGGACTTCCCTGAAGCAAGATCACTTTTTAACCAGAAGAGCAAATGGTCCATGGCTTCAGCCAGGACTATGAGCTGTGCTTGCTTGGGTGCTGGAAGGAAGAAGCTGAGGTTGACAAGCAACGCTGCTAGAGGAAACGCAGCAAACCTTTCCCACGGAGAACTGAAATATTACCCCGCATGGGCCAACAACAGAAGTGTTGGGTTAATTAGGCAAGTGAATCGTGCCTGCTGCCTGGTGATGTCCTACGCACAGATAACCATGTCTGCTTCTGGGAACGAGCCTTACTAGACCTTTTATTAGAGATCTAAGTGGCTGGTAATGGGAAAATACACCACCTGCCTCCATCAAAAGCACTTCTTGACTCCTTTAAGATTAGATTTTGACCCCAAAGTTGTGGTACCCTCTTTGTTGCTGTTTCTGTCACCCTTGAGTAGCTGCTGTGGCTTTGGTGCCATCATGGTATCTATAGGAGGGGTCCTCATATGGAAGCTGGGTCCATAGCACCCTCCACTGGGTGCTGAGGTGGGTCAGCTGTAGCTCGGAGCCAATGTGGAGATGCAGTGCTCTTGGGGTGGTTAAGCGGTTCCTGCCACTATCACTATAATTTACTGGTAGCAAAATGAAACCTATATTTAAAAAAATCCCCCATTAAAACACCTAGCTAAACAACTTTTATCCTGTCCTGTCACTTTATAGTCACAATCCACTGTTTCGTGCCTGAGCCACCAAGCTATGGAGACCAGCCCTCCTTACACACTCCTTTGGCAATACTTGGACATTTCACTCAGAGGTGGACCAGGGAGTTCCCAAAAGCGGCAGAGCTGGTTGTGTGGGGAAGCTAGGAGTAGAATACCAGTGTGAATGAAATAATGATGGTCACAACCCTCCGCCTAAAATAGCATCTCAGACGCACATATTGTTATATCATGGCAACTCAACTCCTTCCCAGGCCTGAGGTCTTCACAGAGACGGAGAAGGGACAGAAAGGGATCCCTGAATGGGATGTTTTGTGCTCACCAAAATGGGTTATTGCTTTCCTGAGTAAATGCAGTGTGGACTTGTTGAGAAACAGAGCTGAACTATTTCACTTTCTACATGACAGGTGATTTTCTACTGCATCATGACCCACAGGAGCTCAGCATCCCCCATGAAGACCTGACCATCTCTGTAGTTTTCTGTTTTGGCTCTCTGCACCTGTCCAGCTCCACTTCCTGCTACAAACATTTCTGGGTAAAGCTTTATTATACACTTCGGTGCATATATACTCTTTGACTAACGGCTTTTGAAAATGGTATCTGCCTTTTCTTCCTAAATAGACCCCTTTTACACAATAACTACCATGCATTTCTGACTCTGAATATGTAAATAGGTGAAAATGAAAATGCATCCACTGTCACACAGAATAACATTGCAGCCTTAAACTTCAGATCCATTCAGGATGATTTGCTAACATTTGGTACTCCAAGCTGAAGTGCCAAAATTGCCTGTCTCGTGCGATTTTCAAACATTCCACCCGCACAGAACGAAGAAAAAACAGCTATCTCCAAGAGAGAGCAAACTCCATTTAACATGTTTTACAAAGTACTAAATAGCTTTCCTATTTCAAATGAAGAGCAGAGAATATGTCCTTTGTGCTGTACTTACCAAGTACTTGCAATATTTTATATTCCAGGTAGTTTCAAAGGTACTATAACATACTGCATTACTATGATTATTTATCAGAACCACAATCACCTAACTTTGTATGATCCATGAGCTCAGTGGGGAAAAAATTAATTTCTATTGCTTTTAATTTATTGAAGAATTGAAATAATTTCCGTAAAAATTATTTTAAAATGCTAAATGCAATTGCAACTATAGGGTGTTTTGGGTATTATTCAACAAAAAGCTGAATATCTAAATGTAGTCAGTTACCCTTAATCCTAGGACTGGTACTGCCTTCTGTAGTCTGGGTCTTCTGTCACACTTGACACAGGCAATTATTTTTCCATATGTAAAGACATTTACAGAGTGTACTTCATGAAACAGAACTGCTGTTTAATCTGACACGTGAAGGGTGATTCCCCATAAAGTCTATTTGTCTGTACAACAGCCATGTTTTTACAAAGAAAACCTGATTTCCACAAGTGCAAAACTGAATTACAGAGGACGGTAAAGGAAAGGCCCACTAAGCCTTGTGCAATGGAATCCAGGCTCAGTGGGGGGGTTGAAGCTCTACAACAATTCTTTATTATTAATAAATATTTTATCTGAGCCAAGGACTGTCCTTACAGTTTGTAGAAATCGAGTCCATAAACATGGATAACTGCAGAGCATATAGACCAATTTGGTTTATACTACTTTCCTCCAAGAATATTGTTGTTTAATCATTGGGTTTTGTTAGTAATTGTACTTACAAACTTTTGTGAGAAGGAACCATGGTTTCTCAACATGGGTGAGAATTCAGAAACCTTTGAGACTACTTTGTATTAGGTAATCTCCCCAAATATCCATGCTTCCTAAAAGCATCTAAATTATCCCCATGCCCTTAAAATTGTTTAAATCAAGCAAATTTCCCCTTAAAATAATTAAAGGTTCCATACCAAATTGTTGCTAACGTGCAATTGATTTGTATGTTATGCAGAGTACCTTGGAACTGGATATAAAGAATTGTGTGTCTTTTTCCATAGACTTGATGTGTTGGATCCAGGTCAAAACTTGTAGTCAGGACAACTGACCCTGGAAAATACGAACTTTTCTACTGCAGAAGGAAAGCAGGCTTTTGAATGGGGGATGCTTAATTCATGAATACGACATAGTGCAGACCTCCTTGCCATATTTCCAGCATTTTGTCTTGACCTCTGGGCTTGAACTACCGGGAGAACAATTTGTCTCGTGATGTTTGGCATTTCTGCTGCTGATGCCAGAGTAAACTAAGGAGAGAAAAGGCAAGTGGAAATTAAAAAGGTGCCATGTGCAACTCAAAAACTAAGGTTAAACTTTACACGTTCTTTAGTTTAGCTCCTCAGTTCTTGCTAATATCAGCTGAAATATATGGCAGCCACTTCCGAGGGTAGGTCTCTGTGGTATTTGCCGAAACTACCAAAAATCACGCAAACACCCTAGAGCGAACTCTGGTCGGAGGCAATGTGAATCACCTCGAGCTCTGAGCTGATGCGGCCGCGGACAGAGCGTTTGGCACCGAGCTGGCACATCCTCCGCGGAGCCATGCATGTCCCCACCTGCATGCCCCTCCGTCTCCCGTGAAGGCCGGGCTGTGCTGCTGAGCCAAGCCCTCCTCCGAGGAGCTGCCGCGACGGGTCCTGCCCTCCGCGCGAGTCCGGGGCGCACACCGCCAGCATCCCCACCAGGCCAGGCTTCGCTCCCCTGGGGACGCGGCCGTGGCGCTGGCTGAGAGCCAGCCCCGATGGAAAGCCGCCTTCTGCAGTTGAGGCAACGGCAGTTTTCCCTGGTGGGAAGGGAAATCAAAGAGCAATTCTGAGTCATGCGCTCGGCGCTCGCCCGTGAATCAGGAGCGATGTCTGGTGGCCTTGGCAGCTGTTTCAGCCCCAGCCTCTCCAGTTTTCCCGGCAGCAGCAGGTGTTGTCGCACGGGCGTGCGGCAGAAGAAAAACCTTCGATCCAAAGGAGGTAGATTTGATGGAAGAGAACTGAATAAGGAAGATTACAGCGATGTTAAAAGACTCTTGGAAGCTTAAAAAACATTACTGATCTACCAGTACTGAGTGAGGGCCAGCAAACGCAATAGCTCAGTGAGAAACGGTGACGATATGCCCTTCGTGAACTTGACGCTTTCTTGTGCTGGTGCAGGAATCTCCAGCACCTTGGCTGGAAAGCCAACGGGACTTTTGCTCCCAATGTACTGGGCAAACACCTACACGGAGTCTGCGCCATGCAGAAAACTTCTCCCCGATCAATTCCCGGCAGCTTAGGGAGAGTTCACAGCTAACCGCTCAGAAATAGCAAATGTTTGGCTGCACTTATGGTAATTTCTCACTCTCTGCTCCCTCTGCGTCGAAACGATTATGTATATTCTTCAGAGTCGATAAAGTTACTCAGCTCTGAAGCCAAAAACATGTGTTGAAAAGCCGAGGTACATTAAAGGCTCTTTTTTGATTCTAGCCATTTCACACACATTTTCCCTAAGCTGTGGCAGGCTTCCAGCATAGCTGAATCCAAATGTTGCTCCTTTCGCAGGCGCATAGTTTGTTCGTGTAGTAAATGTGCATGGTACATCTCATCCAGGGCTCAGGTTATTTCTTCTCCTTGCAATGCTACTGACCACCGTTGTGCAGAATGAACCTGGTGGCACCAGCTTGCCTGCCGCATGTGAAAAAAAAAAGGCTGATCCCTCAGTTTTGGGAGTTTTGACATTTTTTATTTGCACATCTCTAAGCATTATTCAATTGTCAAACAATCATGTGTTGGTGGTGAGGAGGCAGGTAAGTTATAAAAATGAATTGGCAAGATTCTCATTTGCAGAGAGTAATTTGTCTCCACTGTAATGCATGTATATGTTGTCAGGTCGGTAGAAAGGAGCCTTCTCAAGAAATGAGAATCAGATTTATCAGCTCAGTTTCAGAGTCATGTTCGCTTGCTTTATTTGCATAGCGTGGCAAAGAAAATCCAGCTCTCCTGCTGTTTTCCATTTCCCGAGAGCCCCCTTCTCCCCTCTCACCAGCCCTCCCTTTGCTAGTCCCACATAAATAGAAAATGGTGCTGGCATATTTTTCTAGGTAGAAAAAGCAGAGAGCTTGTAACCTTCCCCGCCTGTCAATCACCACTTGCAGCCTGTAGTCCTACCTCTGCTGAGAGCTAGGGGTTCTGTATAGCTACATCTTTGCCAGAATGGCATTTCTTCCCAAGGGCATATGATTGCTGTCTCTGTTTCCTGTCTTAGCCATAAACCTGCACAAAAAAGAACGCTTCTCTTTTGCTTTGCCTTCTCAAGGCCCTGATTTTGGCAAGAGTTACTGGGCAGAGTCTGGTGACACAGAGGATGAGGTTGTGCTGGCTCCTTTTGGCGCACACCAGTCATGGGGCATTTGGCTCATGTGAAGGTCAGAACATGTCTGGGATATTCAATGGTTATAGCAGACTGAGATTCCCAGACCATCCGCTTACTGCTGTCTCATTTTTCCAGCTGCACCTGGAGATTGCTTCTTGATTTTACTCAGATCATAACTGGTGTCAGGACTCTGCAGCCACTCTAGCTAACTCTACTACTCAGCCATAGTATGACTCTACTAAGTATGGCTTGTAAAACTACACGTAGTTAGAGAGCTGTCTCTCACTTTGTGACAGCAATGGGTTCATCACAGCGTCTCCATTGCTGCAGCATCTTTTGCATTAAAAATAAATTTGAAGCAATGAGGCTGGCAGCTGCCACATTGTCAGTGGGATACAATAAAGTAGAGCAGGGAGCTGCAAATAGCAGGAGAAAGGCTGGAGATGCTAGGCCACAGCTCTTCACAGCTTTTCAGGTATTTTCAGAATAATTTTTCTGGCTTTTATTCTTGAGATCCTTAAAAAAGCCATGGGACCCTGCCTTTTCCTTGGCTGGGGCTTCTGCTTCTCAGCCTCTGGCAGCTGTGCTGCTCCTCCTGTTCCACGGCATGTCAAGCAATGTGTGATATATTGCAATTACCCTAAGGGTGGCAGTCCCTGGGGAGAGCTGACAGCACAGTTCAGATCAGCAGAGACTTTGAGTTATTTTCAGGTAGTTTTAAAGATCGTTCAGTAATTCCCTTACGTACTGTACAGATTCTGATCAAGAGTTTTCCTCTTGCAGTTTCCTAAGTCAAGAACAAAAATCACTCCCTGTTTCCTCTTGCAAGCAAGAGCAAGAGGACTCTGCACTTCGGAGATGCAATGGCAAGCTATGAATTTAGAGCATCACACTTTAGAAGTATGAGTCCAAAGGAAAGGTATCTGATCCTTTTTCAGACGCAAAGAGATTAGAGCCACTTCCAATGACTTTGAGCTAATTTTAGGCATGGCCTTCTTGGTCTCCTCCTTCCACATCTTCTCTTCCCTTACTGGCAGTCACACCTTTCTGCTTACATCCTGACAGCAACCCGGAGCCAGTGAATTCTGTCAGACATTTTCTCTCACTAGACATACTCCACCACAGATTGTGAAGCCTCCAGAGTCCCTAAAATGTCAATGGATTGGTCCTTCTCCATTCTTGACAAGGAGATTCAATCAAGCATTGGAGCAGGTTGCCCAGGGAGTCTGTGCAGTCTCCATCCTGGGGAGGTTCAAGATCTGGCTGGATAAAGCTCTGAGCAACCCCATCTGATATCAGAGCTGGCCCACCTGTGAGCTGGAAGTTGGATCGAGACCTCCTGAGATCTCTCCCAGCCTGAATTATCCTGTGATCCCATACAGTGAGTCAGGTCACTCCTAAAGTTGCAAAAAGTTAAAGGAGGTTCTTTACCGAGACCTAAGGAGGGAACCCTGAGGAGAAAAACAAACAAAAAAAATCCATCCCTCTCCCCATGAGAGGTAAGTGATAAGTGTGTTGGCACAGTCTCTTTCTCTCCAGGCTGGATTAGTCAGCTAATCCACAGCCTGGCTGTATGGTTTGAGTACACAGCACTGACACGTAGTTTAGGAAGACCCTTCTCTGTCTGTAAATGATATCTCACAGTTTGGCATTGCAGAAGAGCTGGAGATCTTCTAGGATTAATCACCACCGCTCTGGATATCTGCTGGCACCTTTGCCCTAGCACCTTCCGGCACAGCCACATGTTGGGCATCCTGGGTGCCTGCATGAGCAGGTACAAGCTGATAGCAAGGAGTGAGAAACTCAGGTCTCTGCATCTGGTGGGTCAGGATAAGGCCCTGCATAGCTGTGTTTGTGTCCTAACAGAGGCTGGTGGGGCAGGGAAAGGGAAATGTGACACTGAACATTGGCTGTGGGGCTGCTCAATTATCAGCAACCACTCAGAGCATATGACTGTGCCAGTAACTTGCCAACATCAAATAGCTACTGTGAGCAGCATGTGTGGGAGCAGCTCGGAACACCTGGCATTTGTTTTCAAGAGTGACCGTTAGAATTTGTTGTGCTGCATGTTTGCCAAGCCTTTGAAGAACTAGTTTCACAAGGGCGGGTTGGAGGATGGCCTTGTGTAGGCCTGGGAAGATGTGGCTGAAGACAGTCACGAGTATGTGTATAGAATATTTTTATCTTTAACTGTTCTGAGGACTGGCAAACATCCCAGCTGAGCTAGATATGCGCTCCTGTGTTAGTAGTACCGGCTGTATGCTGTTAGTTCTTTCTAGATCTTTGTTGAAACATATATAAGTTTGATCCTTTTGTGAAATAAACGGAATCTTGCACAGAGAGCTTGAGTGCTTAATTCAGTCGTGGCAGCATGTACCAAGGATGATGGAAATCTAAACTGAGGGGCTTCAGATCTGAATATGGGACATAACACTGAAATTGGTGTCTCTTGCAGCATCCTGTGATTTCTTGCTCCTATATTGCAACTGCCACATAGCTGGTATGATTGCTAGCAGAAACAGCAATTTCTGGACTCATGGGAAACTCCCTGATACCAATAGGATGATTCTCACTGATTCCATCAGGAGGAGATTAGGTATGTAAACAAATTCAGTGTTGCCAATTTTTATATTTTTGTTGTGGCCATTGAAATATTTGTTCTATTTACAGCTCCTACTGCTCTTGCTAGTTCATAACTTTAACTTTTTGTTTGAATGAAGAGTACATTTCTAGCCCTTATGGCTGGAGAGAAAAGCTTGAGGTCCAATAAATTGTGCAAAGACTCTGGCAAAGGAGATCTGTGATAACCTATGGGTTATCCCCTTCTCGCTTCTAATTTTGGCCAAGCTGAACTCAGTACTTCCTGAACTATGTTATCACCTACAGGACTTGCTCTGACCGTTGAATACTGCTGTGAAATTGGTTTTTCTGTTGATCATGCCCCCATTCCAAGAGCTCTTTGTTACCATACTGCATTGCTGAATGTTATCCTGCAACCGCGCTGCCAAAGAAAGGGCCTTGCCACTCCTTAAGTGTCTCTTTAGCAAAGCCAGCTAGCTTACATAAAGGGCTGAGGATGCTGATCTATGCTTACCAAGCCAGCTTTGCTAGTTGAACTCAGGATAAGTCAGAGTCCTTTCCACCAGCAGGCAGTAGAGTGGGTACAGCAGACCTGAAAGGGGACCTTGGTGTGTGACCATTGCACCCACTGTTTCGGCTGAATGGAGGTCCCAGGCGAAGCTCTTCACGCAGGCACAGCCTTGTCCTCCCTTCACAGCAGGGAGACGATGTCTGTATTTTCCCCCTTCAGATGCTGTAGCAACTTATTCTGGAGAATTTCCTTTCTTGCGCCCAGGAGGCCTTTTTAACTCCCTTGCCTAGCACTCCATTATAATTTTGCTGTGGAAGGAGGTGGCAATTTCTGCATCAGGGCTGTTAGGCACAGAGCAGGACCCAGATAGCAAGTACAATAGAACAAAGGTGGCGGATAAACACCTTTGCAAAGCCTTAAAAATCAGTTGATATTCTCCTTCCACAAAAGGAAGGTGTTTCCCCAGTCCATATGTATTGATCATCCGTGATCACTGATATCTGGATGGCCAAGGAGCCACCCAACAGGTCGCGTGGGCATGCGGTGCCACTTCACGCGTGTTTCGTGCGGGTAACCCGAGGCAGTTAAATCGCCTGGTTAGCATCCCTTTCGCTCACCCCCTGCCATGAAAAACCACTGCAAAGAAAGGAGAGGTGGGGAGAGGGAAGGGGGAAGGGGAGCTCTTGCAGGAGTTTTCACCTGGATACAGTTGCTATAGGAACCACTTATGGCGCATCTCGCGCCTCTGCTATGCAAGGAAATTTGCTCGCCCCTAATAGCAGGTGAAGTGGTTTACCTGCAAGTGTAGACGTTCAGCCCCTGCTCACCCCCAGCGGGACTGGAGCTCCTCAGCCGGCACAAGGGGCTCCCTCGCCCCACGGGGCAGGTCGTGGGAAGAGCGATGCTCTCTCTGCATCTGCGAAGAGCAGCGGCTGCGGCTGGAGGGCTGCTGAAGTAAATGGCCAGCAGCGGAGGGGCCGCCGGGGGAGAGGGAGGATGAGAAGGAGCCAAGAGATAGCGACGGAAATCAGGACTTTCATTGCAAAGGGAGCAGGAACAGTGAAAGTGTATGTAAGCTCTGGAAGAAATGGGCTAGTGGAAAAGGCGAGAACAGAAATCAAAGCTGCAGGAGAGGTGGGTGGCATTAAAGGGGGAAACCTTGGAGAGTGAAGCAACATTAGTGGAAAGTGCCCGGCTCGGTGTTTGTAATGTGTGCTGGGATCCTTGGATGAAAGGCCTAAGTAGAAAGAGCAATACTGTGGTTTTTAATATAATTTTGATAGCTTTTGCAATAGCTATTAGTTTCAGTCCTTGAAAACTCATCTCGGTGGAAGCTGTGGTGGTGGCTCCGTGTCATTATCCAGCTGCTGGGTGTACATTTATACTTGATGGTGTGGTACAAGTGCGGAGATTGCAGCTACTGGAGCCAGGGCTTATCAGCTGTACATTAGGGCAACTCTTGACCCTTGGTTTGTGGGGAACAGTTCATTGGCAACCAGGAATAGACCTCAGACAACAAGTTAATGACCTTTTCCTACCAGTTCAACAAGAAAAGTAACTGCAAAATTGACATTGCTGGAAGAGCCTATATCAGAGGAGAACAGTACTAATCACCGCAAGGCAGAGAGGGGAGACCGTGAGGCAGGGAAAAGATTAAACTGAATTACACGAAGGACATCCAAGTTCAGCAAAGCACTTAAGTAGCTGCCTAATGTTAAACCAGAACTAGCGCAAAGTATGAGCCAATTTGAAGCCATTGAAGAAGGAACAATCTAAGGATGGCTCAACAGAGCAGTGTCACTTAGCAGGAGCTGAAACGAGCGGAAGAAAAGCAGAGGGAAACTTTAAAAAGGCTCAGAGTAGACAACAAGTAGGCAAGCAGAGGTCAGGTGAAGAAGTGTAACATGGCAGAGGAGGAAGGTGGCAGCAATAGGAGTGAATTATAAACTATTATGATAAATGCCAAACGGATTACGGTAAACCTTCTCGATGGCCTATTTGTAGGCTGCAAATCAACAAGGGTTGGAACCTATTTACCATGCAATGCGCTTTAACTTCATGAATTAATGGTATAACCTTAAACATCTTCTGCTAAATGCACCACTTCACAAAATTACACAATTTATGTAAGGAAACCCGGATTTCACATGTCAACTGATGCACATACAATATTGATATAATTGTATTTTTTCAGAGATATGCATTAAAAAAAACATGTAAACTGAGCAAAAGAAAAGTTTATAGACTATCATATGCTGTTTGTGCACTGCCAACAGAACTTGGATTGAAAGTGTTTTTCCTATAGTCAGCTCTGCAAAGGTCTGCTACCACCAGGCTCCTGACCACGCATAGTTTCTTTCAAAAATACCCTGTCACTACTGCCAATGTTTTTTGCCTGATCCCGCAAAAAAAACAAAGCAGAGCATTTGATAAAAGCTAGGAGCCAGTCATACACTAGCAGATGATGTGCACAAGTGGCAATGTGCTTTAAAAATGCTGGCAGTGGTGGACTGCTCCCAGCCATCCTCTATACAAGGATCCAAAAAGTACTGCTTGTGGTCAGTGGATTCATTGGTTTGGGCTCAGAGTTCTCAGAAATCTGGGACAACCATTTCTCCCTTGACCTTGATGGGCGATACACACATCTAAACCAAGGAGAGAGCAACAGATTTTAAATACCTGTAACACATGAAGGGTAGGAGTTGAACAAAAAAACCACAGGCAGATTATGGGCTTCTGTGGCAGAAGGATGTGATACGAGTAGTGGAAGAGGAAAGTGGGGAAAGACATTTATGTTGCCAATATTCAAGCTAAAGAAATAGGCTGAGCTCTGGGTAAGGGTGAGAAAAACTAATTGAAGAGTTTTACTACTACATCTCAGGGTGAAGTATGTATGGCAAAGAGAAAAGATTGCCATACGAGAGAACTCCAGCCAAATCACCAAACTCATCCTAAATCTCACCAGCAGGGAAGGTGCTCTTTCACTGGGACTGCAGAGGTGGAGGTAGGAAGAAATGGTGAAGACAGCACAAATATTTCAGCATGGAAGTGGAATGCTCCTGAGGGCCAGGAGGAAGAGTGTGGGAGTCGGGAGCTGGAGGAGAGGTTAGCAGCAAGAGGGGTGCTGCTGCCGCCAGGCATGGACCCCGGGCACCCTCCGGGCACCCTCCAGCCCGAGGGGACCAGCAGCTCTCCCAGGGCAGGAGAGCTGCTCCTCTGCCAGGCGGGGATTGCCTTCCACAGGCTTCTGGGAAGAACTTCTTTGCATTAAGCCTCCTGCCCTGCTCTGCTAATTAACTGTTGACCTGGATTCTCCTCCAGGAGACCTGTTCTCTCTTTATTTTTATCATCCTGTCTTCTGGTTATTCTGGATGTGTTTTATATACCTACAAATCAAAGTATCATAACATCCCTGGGACTTGGCGACCACAGGGAGCTCTACAGACTGACTGCACATTGTGTAGAATAAGCATTTCTGCGTTTTCTAGTTCAAAGCTCTCCCTTATTAACAAAATTGAAAGTTTTCTTTTTCTGGGTTATTATGAGATGGAGAAAACAGACTTTCCCATTGTAATTTCTCTCACGCATTCATTCTTCTGTTACCTGCTTTTCTCGTGGCTCCTCTTTTTGTCTCATTGAAAACTGACCCTGTTTTTTCATTCTCTCTTCAGAGGAGAGTTTTGCCAGCCTGGCTCAGCAGGCGTCTCTCTGCCGGCAGGATCCCCTTCTCCTCTGAGGTGGGAGGAAGCAGAGCTCTGCCCGTCTTTGCAGATGGGGCTCTCTACTGCTTTTTACAAAGGCTCTGCAGCATCCTCCATACGACTGAGCGCGCTGTCCCCTGCACAGCAAAGCAGTTATTTGCTTTGGGGCTGTAGCTGCACATTAGGCTGAAGTCTTCCCTGAGCTGTCGGTAAGGGTGCCCGTCTCCTTTTGCCAGTCGATAAATTCGGTGCAAACACTGTAGGACCTAAGAGTCACTATTTCTGCCTTCCACCCACCCCAGTGTGTGTTATTTTGCTTCTTTGTTGTAAAGCAGTATCATTTATTACTAGCACCACAATCTCACTGGCTTCCCCATGCATAACAATTATTATTATTACCAGGGTTGAGCAGCATAATAATATCCAACATGTTGCCCCACAGGATTTTTATCCTCAAATGTGAATTCCTGACTCCACTGAAATCCTAATAGATTTCAACAGATTTTTCAGGATTTTGTCCCTAGTAATATTCATAAAATCACTTCAAAACTCACGGCAGCCCAAAGAAAAAAATTCAGTGAAGTTCTGCTCATTCAAATGAACTTACACTGGCATAAAATCAGTGCAAAACAGTAAAAGACTGGGTCAGAAATATTCAGCGTTTCTAGGTTACCTTGCACTAGCTTCCATCGCAGCTAGAATGTTTTCAGATGTTTTGCTGTGTTAGTAGGGTGGGTCATGATTTTCAGTTGTTGTTTTTTTTTTCCTGAGAATAAAACCACATAAATAACAATAGATCCAAGCCATTTAGTCCCGTAAAATAAAAAACAAAACTGAAATCTTTTCTTCCCATGAAATCTAACAGAGAAAAATATCCTGATTGGTAAATGATTTTTCAGCCCTTTCATCAAGCAAAACCTGGCTCTTGAGGCTAAGATTTGAGACACTGACTCATTTTTTTGAAGGAGCCTGTCCAACAAGAGATCTTTGACAGGCTTGAAACACTGCAGCAACCTTTAATTTAGAGAAATTATTTCCAGTAGGGAAAGCGGCTGGTCATGTGCAGGACTCAAATTAGGACCAACAACAACAACAAAAAAACCCCAGAAATCAGGATGCATCATACTATCCAGGCTTGGCTCAGCTCTGAGGCTGATTTGTGCCTCACCAGCAGCTGTTCAAGTAAAGAGCTGCCCCAAGGAAAGATCTGTACAAATGACTGCACGGGTTGGTATTTTTTTTATTTTTCAGTTCTTTGCCTCTCACCTAAAACCCTGAAACAACTAGTTGCCCTTGCCATGGATGATTATAATAATTATTGGAAAACAATTGAAGTGTGATCAGGCGGGGAGGGCAGTAATTGCAATATTGACAGGTGGTTGCTTTGTGCCAAACAGGAGTTTTTAAGATCAGCTGCACTTTGAAGGACTCCCAGCTAGGATGCTTCTGATAAACTCTTTAATTAACCGTGCTATGGATTTTACTACAGGATCTACAGAAAGATCACAGCAAGGCTTTCTAGAAGAAGCTGTGAATCTCATACAAGTAATTTTCTGTTAAGGAATGCTTTAGTACGTATGTTTTTATATCAGTTTTTCCTGATTGTTCCACCTTTTTGTTTACATAGATGATGTGCATAAAACCAAAAAGGTTGTCTATCTTCTCTGATGATTAAACATCATTGACACATAATATTATCACAATTGGGTCATATTAAGGTAATCACATCATGAAGCTGCAAGTAGGAAGGGCAGAATTTAATACCCAGACAACTATGCCAATGGTAAGAGGATGACTAATTTTAGGGATTCTGCGAATTTATTTGGGGATGGAATGCAGTTTATGGCCTGGACAGCAGATGTTGTGAATTACTGAGAAACTACTACTAATAAAAAGTATACTTTTGTTCAAGCATTGCTTATAATAGAATAAAATAATCAGAGTGTTTCCAGGATACTAACAAATATATATTCCTCAAAACCTCCTGGTAGTCAAAAATACTTCCCAAAAAGATGCTAAATTTGAACTGCTTCCTGAGGCATTCACTTCTCATCAGTTATTGTCCAAGAGCTGTGCAGAAGATTTAAACACCCGATCTTGCAAAATTTTCCACAAATTTAACTTTTTCCTGAAGCATGGGGTCTGAGACAGACACTGTCCATCATTTTGGACCTTATAAATGATGTATGCACTTTTCCATCAGCTGGTGAAATGGTAACCATTCCTCTGTCAGCAGAGAACAAATCCCTGGAAAAAAGGCAATGATCGGGTGTCATAAATAAGTAAAACGTGAAGGATGGAGCAGGGAACTGCAGTTCAATTCACATAGGTAAGTGGCTTTTACAAACATACACTCACTGGATGAGGCTCCTGCATCAACTGAAATGCCTTTGTTGTTGCAATTGATATTTCTGAGTGAGCTGATTATTTGTAATTTAAGGCTACTGATCTTCAGTAAGCATTGCAAGTAATTGAACTGTGTTTTTAACTGTCTGCATAACTTCTGCCAGCCCCACAATTAACTAGGCAATTTAGGAGCATCTCTGTGGTAGCATTTATTGGTTCATTTCTAACATTTTCATATTAATCTGTTAACAAATTGCAGTATCCTTGCTAAAACCTTGGAAACAGCACAAGAAGCTGTTTTCTGCTGTGGTTTCCCCAGAGAGCACGCACACACAGCCTCCCTGAAGTTCTCTGGCGGGCCAAAGGGCCACAGACAACGGGTCTTGCTCCATTTTCCTCCCAGTTTTGCTTCACTTCTACCTCAGTGAGGCTGCTCTCTCCCTACATGCACCAAAGACTGCGCTTGCTGGGGCGTATTCTCTGCTGCAACTTGGTACTCGGTGGCATGTTTCGAGGGAGGGGCATTGGCTGTGGGTCTGGACCATGAATACAATTTAAATGTACCCTTTAACTCCTCATGTCAAACCAAGTAGATGGCTTGTGCACTGCCAAGGTCCATGGGAAATGGATGGGAGAGGAAAGTCATCCCCATGACCGCTCTCCTGTCACTGCCTGGGGATTATCATGCCAAGACAGAACACAAGTGAGGGTCATCACCTCTGGGGGACACGAGGACTCTGGCTGAGGGACAAAAAGGGAAAAGGGACCTTTTCTGTACCAGCTTTCCACAGCCCCTTTTGCAGAGATGATTAATGAGATTTTTCAGGTGTTCAATATATTCTCTGAAAAACATAGTGTTAGGCAGAGGGAAGTCTTTGTCAATTCCAGATGAATTCAAGGGGAAATTTCAGCCCCACACACAGCCATAATGCAGGGGGGGGAACAATTCAGAAAAGCCAAACCTGACGGGACTTTCCCTCTAGAAAATCCTTTGACTTTCTGAAATAAAATGTAACTTCAAATGTTTAATTAATGTAACCCATTATTTTTTCTCATATGGATAAAAATACCTGCCAAGGGCTTCAGAAACACCTCACTTTGGGTGGATTAAAACTATCGGGCTCTCAATTACATCTTTCCTGTTGAAGAACAAAATTTTTTCAAGCTGACTTGAAAAAAAAAAGGAATTAAAAAAAAATCTGCAAATCCTACCTCTAGCTGGCAGAGCAGCTTATTTGTGCATCCCAGTGTGTGGATGAAAATAATGGACGTGTCCCCCTGTTTTGTACTGTGACGCATGGAGTGCGTGTTGTGGGACCTGACGTGGGAGAGGCTGTGCTGGCCCACAGCCCTGCCCTCCTCAACGCATGGTCAACCGCATGGCCAAACTGCTTCATGAGCCTCTTCCCATGCTTGGCGAGCTGGAGCAGATTTGCTTTATCAGTACCTGAGGCTTTGTCCTGTTTAGAAATGAAATTCGATCATCCAATGTCTTGTTTTCTTACCCTTCCCTCAATCCTTCTCACAAGTACTTGACTGGAAGAACACACAGGAAAACAAAACAGGTCTGCTGAAGTTCAGTCAGTCCCTTGCCTTTGGTTTGTTCTTGTCTGTTTTGGTTGCCAGACCCTGCAAAGTACATTCTCGGGAAAATCAGTAATGCAAAGCTTTAAAACAGACAGGCCAATGCTTCAAAGCTGGGCGGTGCCTTGAGAGGGACTTTTGGTTACATTTATTCCAACTCATGACTAGTTTTCAGAGGGGATATAGCTTTGATACAACAGGAGTTGCAGAAGCTTAGGATATTTATTTGTATGGCTAACTTCAGCCAACACACTGCTGAAAATGTTGGCCTCAGTGCTTGGATAGCTACCTTTTCAGTGGAGAGGTGTTTTATGCTACAAGGTAAATGCTCAATTTCTCCTCCAAACAGCTGATCGGCCTCGGCTCCTGTTTGAGGGCACTTGGTGTTTCCCACCACTACAACGCCTTTCTCTTGAGTGTTTTTGAAGTGTATAGTGCTAAGAAGACCAGACAAGATGAAGGTTGTGGTGAATGTGGACTTTTAATGTGGAACATTATATCACTGTGTAATTGAACCATCAGACACAAAACTGCACAGTAGCTGTACTTATAAAAGATATGGCAAGCTCTAGCTTCCCATTTAATGTGTACAGGTAAGAATGCAGAATTAAGGAAAGAAAAGAAAGATTTCCACATAATATCAAATAAAGAAGACAAGAACTCTGAGATTCAGAAATATGATCTTTTTACTGATTAGGTTCTCTGAAGAAAGTTAAATGTGTTAGAAGACAAATATAATAAAGACAAACAATAAAAAAAAAAATGCAATACTAAACTGAGCTACTTGTGTCCACTCTGGGGGGAGTCCCACCAAGCTGCAGTGATTATTTAGAGCTGGGTCCAGCCTGAAAATTGGACATGGATGTAAAAGAGAGTCCTACTTTGTACTGATATAGGAGTAGGAAACTCATAACCACTTTGTAAATGTTGTCTCTTTATGACCACGTGGATTTTTCTTTTTATTCTATCTATCTATCTATCTATCTATCTACCTACCTACCCATCTACCTACCTGTCTATTGAATGAAAAATCTGTACTTAATAAAAAGACAGGACATTGATGGAAATAATTTAGATCAGTGCTTATTTGAACAGCACTAACAATGATGGGTTTTTTTTAAAGAAGTGGCTCACAGCCTGGCGATTGAGGTAGTCACAGAAAGCCTTGATCTAAACAGGGATAGGGAGGACAAAACGCCCAGACTACAGCATGTGACCTGGGATGCACCACACCAGCCTTGCTGGAAGGAGAAGGATGCATGGGGGTGAGGACAGGGGAAGGCAAGCCTCTCCTTCCTATCTCCTCCCTTCTCCCAAATCCAGGAAACCAGCACCTGACTGGTTTTTTTTTCTTAATTTTCCTGTTCTTAAAAACTGGGCTAAATCATATCGCCTGCTGTCACCTAACATTGCTTTCTGCAGCACCTTGTTAATATAGCAAGGATCAGAGCATCACGATGAGCACTTTTAAAAATGACCATGTAAAACTGCTAGGTTAATGACTTTGGTGGTGTTTTGCACCATTTTAGCTCTGCTGGCCCAGACCTGGTGGCCAGTAGCCCATCAGCTTTGTTTCTCTGTTTGTGGAATTGCCTTTCTGGTCTTTGTGTAATCGCCTGATTCACTGGTGTCGCAGGAGCTGCTGAAAAATGCATTCTTTGTACCTAGGAAGAACCTGTATAAATATTCTCAATAAATAAATAACAGTTGTCATTTTCAAAATATGACAATCTCCAGTTGCCTGTGCTTAAATTGAATGACATGTCATTTATCCTAATAGATGGGAATGCATGTATAGTACATATGAGTGAGTCACCTAATTCTTATTCACCTCAGCCTTGGTCTCAGTTGGGGGCAAGTGCCTCTAACAGGGTTTGGATGGATCAAATCACAAGCAGAAAAATCTTGGTCAATTATAGACGCCTAAGGCTAAAAGGGAGGTGTCTTTTTCTCTTCTTTTTTTTTCTTAATCTTGCCGAACACAGAATGCCCCTCCTATCCATAGGCTTACTGAAGGAGCAAGTCAATCTCTGATCTGTGGAATTTCTGGGAATATCTCTTCCCCCTGTAATTTAACGTGACTCAATTCTCCATCCTGATAATACAAGTGGTGAGAAAAGCTCCTAATCCTATTGGCGTACCCTCTTGTCAGCACCTCTTTATTTCACTGCTTTAAAGGCTCAACATGTTTTCATTTACAATAAGCACTAAGATAACTGCAGGTGCCCTCTCTAAAAGCAAGGTTAACTCACCTGAGATGAATTCTTTTATTGCAAACAAAAGCAACACATGAGCAGGAAATACAATTAATACAGGTGCTTCCCTGAAACTTAGCAAATGCCATTTGTCTTGAAATGACATAAATCCCCATTATATAAACAGGCCCCAGAGGCTTGATTTGTATTATTTCTGGAGAGGAAGGATTTAAGCAATAGATAAATGGAGTGGTGATGGTGGGGGGAAAGAAATCCTTGTACTTACAAGGTATTTATTTGACAGTAAAACTACTAGTGTGCTATTTTGTGATTGTATTTAAAAATATGCAAATGCCTTAATAGAAACCAAAAAAGCCCAGTCTACATGGGATTTTCAAGTTAAGTGATTTTTGCTGAGGATGTGCAACATCCTGTGTATTTGCGATCTACCACTCAAGTATTCCATCTGACACACGAATGTCTTAATGATTTGCTGGTATTAACGTCACATCCTTCTGGGCGTAAAGCATTGCCAGACCCCAAGCGCCTTGGGTCTTCATGGCAGCAGAAGGATGCTCCTTCCCAGCTCTCTTGAGGAGGACCCTGCAGGGTGCAGCCTGAGCTCCTGCTCCCGGTGGGGCCCTTTGCACCAGCCGAAGCACAGCTCCAGCCCTCCTGGAGGCAGGGAGCAGGGGCAGGTCTGTGGAACTGCCTCGACACCCACCATCCGCAAGGCTGCTGCTGTCCCTAGGGATGCTGGAGCTCAGGGCTGGGGTGTCTGGTGAGACCATGCTGCTGCCACGGAGCTGGAGAATAGGGCATCTCCTGGACAAAACTTGTTTTTTTGGCTGGCATCAGGATACCATGTTCTCTAGCGTGTTACCTAGCACGCTAGAAATATGTCAGCAAGGAAGCAGACATGGAGAGCAGCAGCCTGCTAGATGAGGTACTACTGTCAAAATACTCTGTTCCCTTTCCAGTTCTGCTACTGACTTATACTGAACAACCTTAGAAAACCACTCCACCTCTCCGAGACTCTTCATGCCCCTTTCCTCTGCTGATTTTGTCTAGCTAGTCTTTCACTACAGGTAGACCACGGGCCCTCAGGTTTTATAGACCCAACAGCTATTGTGCTATGGACACCAGTCTCTATTACACGGTTTTCTGAGAAATGCATGTTGTTTTCTTGAGAACATGTACATCTCTTCCTTGTGCAGTTAACAGTATGAACCCCTGGTGTTTATAAACAGGTGGGAGGAAGGTGTAAGGCTATCATAGCTGCTTACAGCCTAAAAAGCCAGTTCAAAGTGGTATTTAGATTATAATTTCTCTTACCTATTTCCTTTATAATTCATATATAACTGCTTAAAAAGCACACTCCAAAATTACCTAAAACAAAAAAAAAAAGAGAAAAAGAAATTGTAACACTTAATAGGATCATCAGACAAACAACTGCAATTACTTTGACAAGTATATTACACTGGTTTAGGTATTCAGCTGTATCATCACCAAATCCAGTACCTTCTCTTTCTTCACCCCAAAGTTGTGCTTTGTCTGATGAATGTTCCTGATCCGTAGTTTTTAACAACTGAGGCTCTGATTTTTGCAGCCAGTCTTGCTTGGTCTGATTGCTGCAGCCCTGTGGAAACTATTGCCTTTAGGTTAACCATGACCCCACCAGGTGTCAACCTACAGAAAGCCAATTGCACCATCCGGGCCAAAGCTGAAATACTGAGTCAGGATGGTCTCCTTTCTCTTCCCTATGTTCTAATAATCTGGTAACTTCCAGTATCAAGAAATCAAAGGGGTAAAGCTTTACTATTTCCCCCCACACCCCTCTCTAGCCTTGAATCCACTGCACATCCCAAATGTCCTCCATTATCTATTGGATCTTTAGGTGTCAGAAAAACACTGGATTGGTCCCTTTCCCCTGAAAATTCAGGATTTATTCCGACAGCTACAGCAACATTTATCAACCCCACTCTGCAGACACTACCTGCTCCAGGAGTGACAAATTGACGTGGTTGTATGCTCAATTAAACCTGCTCTTCCTTTTTAAATAAGTGCATTATTAGACTACTAAATTATGTGCAGGTTTTCTCGTACACTTTGACTACATTAAACTTAAGATGCTAAACTTTGGCTGCAAACCTTAACTTGGTTATTTGGAGAAGAAAAACTTAACACAGCTTTTTTTGACAGATATTGAAGTAAAATAGAAATTGCTTTAGAGTTTTTTCCATTTTATAGAAAACATGCAGCTTCCCCAGGAAACAATTCTTAAATGTATGATAGAAAGCCCTACTTTCCAGAAGTCTCAAGAACAAGCAATTCCAGCTGACGTTGGAGATGGAGAACCATTAGCTGAAAATCTAGTCCTGATGTTCTGTAAGACCTGCTTTGAAAACTTTACCAACGATTCAACTCTATACTCAGATGGCAGGTGCGGTATTTTCACTTTAGGACTCTTTTCTTACAACTGGTCTCCCACGGATGGGTCCTTTCCTTCATATAGAACCCCACTGAGGTCAGCAAAGGATTTGTGTCTAAAAACAGAGGTAAGTTAAGTGTAACAATTTGCTAAAATTGTATTCAGGACTGGCTGACTGGCCTGTGGATGTAAATGTCCTTTTGGGAAAATGGGACATTTTTATAAGAAAAGCTATTTCTGCTGAAATTCTTTAGGGATTTTGTTGTTAGATAAATAAATGAAAGCTTAACACAGCAGAAGCAGCAAGCTTCTCCCGGTGCTACGATCTTTCTAGGGTATTCATAACTCTTTCTTTAACAGAAGGAAGAGTTGAGCAAGCATCTCTGTCTCCAAAAATAATTTCTAATTTTTTCTTAAATGGGTGGGTGGAGCGGTTGTTTCCAAGGAATAAAAGGTGCCTGAGGATCTTTCAGAAACTGAAGGTCATCACCAATTCCTTATTTGACAGATTCAGACTTCCAGAAAGAACACTTTCTGCAGACTGAACCTCCCAAGGAGAACTAGAGGTAGATAGCCTACCTGCCCTTCCCACTGCCACGAGCAGCCTCAGAGGGACATGTCATGTCCATTGCCCCCACCATGGGTTGAAGGTGTCACCTGAGAAGGGAGGATGAGCCACTTCATTCATGGGCATTTCATTGGTCTAAATTGAATCGTAAGGAGAAGTAGCTGATGGTACAACAAATGCTGGCGGAGGGAACTGAACTACAAAGTGATGAAAACATTGTAAGAGACAGGCACTGACAGCAGAGGAATGGGAACGGATTCCTGCATCTGGCCCTTCAGGGGTAGAGGAGTAGCCAGACCCGCTTTGTTACAAACTGCTCAGGGCATGGTTCCTGAGCATTGGGCTTTATCTGGGGCACTGATTTGCATCTCCCTTGTGCTGGCCTGCAGAGCGCAGCCTGGTGCTGCTGTGGCACCTCCTGGGCTGGGCTGGTCGCTGGCAGTGGCCGCAATGTGAAAAGTCCAGTGCCATGAGACGAGAATAAGTGGCATAGGCAGGGGGAGCCAGCAGCGACCCTCAGAAACGCAACAGAGGTGCATGTCAGACTGTGGTACCTGATAAGTCTTACTCACCCTTGTCTGGGGAGGGGGAAGTTGTCCTACCAGTGCCCCACACCCCTAGAACCTGGGCCAGCCCAAAACAGGGAGTGGGGACTCGTTGCCGGCATTAGGGGAAGGTGCACTGTTCAATAATGTGTGACATATCCACCAACTCTGTGAAGACTCAGTAAAAAACCTCTTCCAGAGACAACAGTGGGGACTCATCCCAGTCCATCCCAAACATTCTTCAGTAATTGTTAATATGGTTTGCAGCCACTGGCTTTAAATGATGCAAAGAATGTCAGAGAAGATGAGGATATGGCTGTACCGTATTTAACTTTCAGTCTCTGGATATCTCCTCCTAGGAAATACCCTCGAAGCCTTTGGATTCATAAGAAATAGCAGCAGAAGAAGGTTTCCCTCCAGAAAGCATAGAAGCAGAACAGGTCTCTTGCAAGGCCATGCTTTTCAGTAGGGCCGAAGGGTACAACCTTCAAGCCCATGCAGAAGAAACACAAACCTTTCACTAACATTTACAAAAATCTATAGTGTGCCAGAAGCAGAGCAACACTGTCCTCCTGCCACAAGTGATAGAAAGGACTCTGTCCCCTAAATGGAGGAGAACAGGATTTCTCAGGGTTGGCTCCAGAGGAACCTCTCAACCCAAAGAGTGATACCAGGTAAACCTGTAGGATCCACCACAAGGAATGTCTGCGTGCAGTTGATAACTTTTTAGTTGCTAAAGACTGACTAAATCTCAAATATAATCTTAGCCTGCCCCCAGCTTCAAAATTCCATGGGAAAAATGGAAAAAATCCTCTGCCAAAATATTCTTTTAATAGACCTGGGAATGTCTTTTATTTCCCCCAAAATATAAAACACTCAGAGGAATCTGGGCAAGAAATGGAAAAGACATATGTCTCTGAGTCTCCCAGACTTCCAGAAAGATTTAAGTGCCTTTGAATGCAATGCCACCAAAATGATGATAATATTTTGTATATCAATGTTTTGGTTTGAAATGTTTGCAACTGAAATAAGCAATGCAATTCATACCCTTTTCCCAAAAATTCGTGTGGGCTTTTGCTAATTTTAAGTTGGAGAATTTACACTCCAGATAGATACACAAACATTTAACAATGCTGTTTTTAGAGAGCACTGGATTCATTGAAATGGATCTGGAGAATGAGAGCAATATTTCCATTTGGATCCTGAAGGAGGACTGCAGACTCTGCTGTGGGGAAGGGAAAGAGCTGCATGGTCTGAATGAAACCCTGAAAGAGCAACAGTGACTGAGAAGATGGAGAACCAGAGGAAAACAGGGCTGTGGACAAGGCTTTCAGCAGATGAGTCTGGTGGTATCAAAACAAGTTAAATGATTGCTAAGGAGGGAGAGGAGGCTACAAATATTTGATGCAGGAGTGGTCATTGGACATAAGACTGGAGATGATCAGGTGGAGTAAAGGCAAAGGAAAACAAGGAGTTGGAGACGGAAAAACACATTTGGTTTTCTCTGGATTACCGTTTTGCAGCTTGAATGTGCTAAATACGTACATCTTAGGCATGATATGAAACTTATCTACCAACTGTTTGTGAAGAACTTAGAATAAGAAGCACTATTATGTCAATAAAAAATATACGTTGCATCTTCAAAAAGGTGCTGTTATTTCTGGTTATGATTTTCAGATGTGCCTGATCCCCATCTAGTATTGCTCTCAGTCAAGTCAAAAGGAGTTTTACTATAAGAGTTTGATGGGTTTTGAAAATCACACCTAATAATCTCTCAGAAGTTATAAGGGAAGTTACTTTAAATCTAGGGAAATGCAGTATCTGCAGTACAAATTGACAGGATTAGATATAAATGCTGTACATCCATATAGAGAGAGGCAAACGCTCATTCGCAAACAGACGGAGACAGCCATTACCAGGCACTGGTGCTATTGAGCTGCTGTGGTAGATTTGGCGTTCTTATCTCATTTGTGCTTCAAAGTCCAATTGTGCTTGCAATTGTTGTTCTGACTATTTAGCAGAGCACAAAAGTAATATTGTTCTCCATGTTGCTATACTAAGACATGTTTCTTATGCAGGAGATGAACACATTTCCTTCTTTTTAAACACTGTCTTCTCCCCTTCTCTTTGTCTCCATATATAAGCCAAAATGTATATTAAAAAGGTGTTTGTCCCTTAATTCCTCTAGTTTAAAAATCATGTATTGTGACAGACCTACCCTGCTTTGATTCCTGTGCCAATATCACATTGTACACCGCACAAGCAGAATATACATGGCAGTCTCCTGCTGGGGATTTTTCCAGCGTGGCAGATTTCCCAAGTGTGCAGAAGGAGCCTGGTCAATGCCCATCTTGCTGCCCCCGACAGCTCCAGTGTGGGAGCAGGATGTGGCAGAGGGGCCGGGGTGTCCCAGCCACTGCTCCGGTAAGCCGCAGCGTGCCGGAGCTATGGGGAAGCAGGAGGCTAGGTTTCTTCCCAGACCCTCTGGTCTCACCAGGTTTTCAAAACAAAGGCCCCTGCCTGGCACTAAATATATTGAGAATTTTGAAGCTGAACGCACTTGCCCTCCCCATAAGCTCTATTTCACATATGGGATGCACACAGGCCATAGCCACTGCCAAATTTCCAGTGTCTTCTGTGAATGACACCAAGGTCATAGACGTCATATGAAACAACTGACAACTAGAATGTGTCCCGAATTCAGAGTGTGCAGAGAAAGAGTGGAGAGAGTAGCTGGCACTATTTTCATAATTATAAGTAAATAGGCTTTTAGCATCAGCAAAGCCCCCCATAATCTAATACCAGTAATCTAATCAAAGAGCTTGTGAAAAACAGATTCTATATCCATATGATGATGTGATGACCTATTAAATGATGACAGATGTTCCAAGCTGGCATTGGTAACTAGGAGAGGAAAAACAGGTTTATTGTGTGCATTATCTGAAAATGTAAATTCCATAGTTATACGCTGATCTGTCCGCAGAACTCTGGAGTTCCAGTTGTTAAGTCTGCAGATGGGTTGAATGGAGATATATAAACTAGGAAATAAAAAGGCATTATAAAACATAGAATAGAACAGAACAGAATAGAATAGAATAGACCATTTCAGTTGGAAGGGACCTACAATGATCATCTAGTCCGACTACCTGACCACTTCAGGGAGGACTAAAAGTTAAAGCATGTTATTAAGGGCATTGTCCAAATGCCTGTTAAACACTGACAGACTTGGGGCATCAACCACCTCTATAGGAAGCTGGTTCCAGTGTTTTACCACCCTTTTTTCAAACCTTTTAAAACATCATTGCTGAAGGCCTATGCTAACAGAAACAGCTCCTCTCCCACCTATTTTCTCAGCAACAGACAATATCAGCAAAAAAATTTGCACCATAGCCAGTAGAAATCAACCTTGCCTAGCACACGAGAAGCAAGCCAAGACTGGCAGAAATAAAGGACCAGCATCTCATGCTTTATCATCTTTCACTGCAAAGACAGGACACCTTTTGACCAGGTCTTCTGCAAAATAAATGTGTTTTAATATAAAACATTAAATCTAGAATTGGTATTACCAAGGCAAGACACACTCTTTATATACTTCTGTGTCATACAGCAAGTGTTTTATATACTACTTCATGAATTATCCTAAGATGCCAGATACCGTGGTGATGTGTAACTAGGAAACTATTAATGAATTACCTCCGCAGAGATTTAAAACAATGGAATAACATATTGAAACAATAACAAAAAATAAATTATAGGATTAACAGACTGTATTGGGTTTGCATGGCAAGGTTTTGGTAGCAGGGAGGCTACAGGGGTGGCTTCAGTGAGAAGCTGCTGGAAGCTTCCCCTGTGTCTGACAGAGCCAATGCCAGCTGGCTCCAAGATGAACCCGCTGGTGGCCAAGGCTGAGCCCAACAGCAACGGTGGTAGCACCTCTGGGATAACAGATTTAAGGGGGAAAAAGTTGTGGCAGGCACAGAAACTGCAGCCAGAGAAGGGAGTGAGAACATGTGAGAGAAACAACCCTGCAGACACCCAGGTCAGCAAAGAAGGAGGGGGAGGAGATGCTCCAGGTGCCAGAGCAGAGATTCCCCTGCAGCCCGTGGGAAGGACCCACGTTGGAGAAGTTTGTGGAGGACTGTCTCCCGTGGGAGGGACCCCATGCTGGAGCAGGGGAAGAGTGTGAGGAGTCCTCCCCCTGAGGAGGATGAAGTGGCAGAAAATAACGTGTGATGAAATGACCATAAACCCCATCCCCATCCCCCTGTGCCGCTGGGGGGGTTGGTAGAGAATTCGGGAGTGAAGCTGAGCCCAGAAAGAAGGGAGGGGTGGAGGGAAGGTGCTTTTAAGATTTGGATTTACTTCTCATTATCCTACTCTGATTTGATTGGTAATAAATTAAACTAATTTCCCCAAGTCAAGTCCATTTTGCCCATGATGCTAATTGGTGAGTGATCTCTCCTTGTCCTTATCTTGACCCATGAGCCTTTTGTTATATTTTCTCTCCCGTGTCCAGCTGAGGAGAGGAGTGATAGAGTGGCTTTGGTCGGCACCTGGCGTCCAGCCAGGATCAACCCAACACACAGACTTACCTCAAAGTCATCTGGGGTTCAGATTAAGGAAGGATGGATTTCATCTGTGTGAAATGTATAAGAAGGAATTGCAGGTCTTTCTTCGTTTAAGTATGGAGTACATATTTAGAAGTACTGAATATTTCAGTGTTTGTGTTAAATCCTCTTCACTTCTATATTTCATAGCCACATTCTTTCTATTTTCCATTTGCTGAAAAAAAAAAAAACAAAAAAACTTTAAGTTTAGGAAGAAATCCCTGCTACCCAGCACCCTGCAATTAGCATATATGAATAGGAAATGAGTTCCTGCTGCTCTGGACCATTGTTAATCCATATTGATGGGCTAGAAAACATGACATCAACTGTAAAAATCCAAGAACATTCCTTAAAATATTTAAATGATGTGCCTGGCCCTGTACTCACTCTGCATCTCAAATTCTCATTGACTTTGTGGGTGCCTGGAATGCAGGAGGAATGCAGGATTAGGTACACAGCTACATGCGGTATGCCTACCTTGACAGCAAAAACAGTTTTTGATTCTGTCTGAAATTCTCTGAGACAAATATTCAGGTCAAAGCAACTGTACAAAAAATACACACAAATTTTGTACAGCTGCTATTTGTTCTGGGCCAGATGCCACCATGAGCTGGATGGGGCTCTGTTTAGCTTCTGCTGAAGTGGTACGTGCACGCTGCACCATGCAGTGCTAGAGGAGCATGGAGCTAACCAGCCTTTGAGCTCCCTCACTAGACCCACACCTGCTTGTTCTTTTAATGTTTCTTATTTTTTTACAACCCTTATGCAAACTGGTAGCATTACAAACTTGTCTTTATTTGATGGCCTGTAAGGGTGGGAGAAAAATATCATCAACCTGATGATGGTTGAGACACTAAGCAATTCTCTGTTTCCTGTGAAGTTCTCAAGAGTTGCTGAGGAAGTGCCCTGGGAATTGCTGAGTAAAAAAGACTCAGGAGCCATCTCAAGTGGTGTATATTAGAGCAGCCCTGAGGCTGATCTTAAATGCAGCCAAAGCCAAAATCACCCCCTGTAGCACTAGAGATAGAAGCAGCATAAGAAGTTACAATCACATTCACTTTCACCATCCCTGATTCCTTTTCGTCCTCTTCTGTGCAGAGAGAAGCATCCCCTTTCAAGCCATCAAATTGTATCTGTGTATCTTTGCCTCCATTAAAAAATGCACACAGAAATACTGTAATCCATAAAAAGATGTATCTCTAAGTTCGAATCTGTGAGAGAAGATCTCGGTATCCCTAGACTCTCCAAAGAAATGTATCTGCCTGCCTAATGTCAGCCTGCCATGGCGTGGGCTGGCTCAAAGGCTTTCTCTCAAAGCCCATTTACTTAAATCATGGTTCACAAATTGTTGACCTTCTCGACTTTAATGACATCTTCTGAACCATCATTATTGATGAGGGGAAGTGTGTGAGTGATTTCTCACCCAACAAATAAAGGTTCAAAAGTTTCAAGCACAAGCTAGCCCTTCACTTTTCAGACCAATCTTTCTACCCCAAAAAGTCAAAGCCATTAGTCCATTTTAGGATTTGCAGGCTGTGAAATGTCATTCTAAAAAGAACATCCATTTCTGAGTTACTGGAGTACAAAAGCTGCCTTATAAAGGTATCACAATACCATTGATAATGGCTTTGGCAAAGACCTTTCAGGTCATCTAGTCCAAACCCCAGTAAGGAATGGTTATACTCACCTTTTGTATTAGCCTTGTTTTGAACACCTCAAAACTGATGCAACTCCCTGACTGAAGGGTTTGTTCCAGCACCAATTTCCTTCTCCTGTAATCCTCTAAACCTGACTTCCCCTTTCTTTAGAGTTAGGTCTCCAGTCTCTTTATTCGCTTCAGCAGCACAAAATATTTCTTTTCCGAATTCTTGTCAATTTTTACCTTAGATGAGTGGAAGGTCTAGTTTGGATGGGCAGCTGGTAAACCAATGGGTTCCTCAACCATTATAGGGCTATTTTCACTCTCATCATTTTCCAGGCTTAAACTATTTGAGCTGACACTTTTCTGCCTCTAGGTGATTTCTTTGAGGGTGCAGAACTTAAGCTGAAGGATCCAACAGTTTCCAAAATCAACAATAGGAATAAACATGATGATAAGATACTTGGATGGCATTTTTTGGCAGAGGGATCTTAAAATATGGGAGGGACTGCTTTCCATGGAAAAATACGCTTTTTTTAATCAGCACAGAAAGCTGTTCATCATAGTATTGGATTCTGGAAAACCTGCAAAGAGAAAGGAGCAGGTTGGGACAGGCTGTGTGTCAAATCAATATGGACCACTTAAAAAACTAGCAGTCTTTGGGCAGTAAGACCTGACTGGGAAATGCAGCAGAGTGTTAAGTCAGTTGGCTCCAGGAAAAAATGAGCTCGGTAGTTCTCACCGACTTTGTTGGGATACCAGACTAAGTCTCAAGTAACTCTGCTGCAGAACAGCAAAAAGAAAACGTCAAAGCATTCAAAGGGAAAAAGTAAAATCTTCAATGAGGAATCTTCATTTTTAATGGAAGTTTTTTTGTGTAGCCTAGAGAATAAAGCATAGTGATTGCAAATCCCCATTGGATTATACTTTTAGAACAATTATTTATTTTGATGCAATCATCGCATTTACCAATCGACTGTGAGCAGCGGGATTCAGAGCTGTTCACACACAGAGGACACGCAGGCCTCCAGAGGTGGGGTCACCTTCCAGTCCTTGCCTGCCAGACCTTGTGCCCTGCTTCCCCTGCCACCCCTCCAGGCACCGTCTCCCGCAGCCCCCGTGGAGGCGGGTGGGTGCCGTTGATTTCCATCTGCCTATTTCCTAGTTGCTACGACAACCCACCAGAACGTACATCAATACCTATATCGCCAACCCTCGCAGACCCAGTGACAGGAGGCATCCGTCACAGGACCCCTCAGCTCGGTCCCGACGTGCCGGCAGTGGTAGCCGGCTGCCTCCGCGGCAGGGCAATAACGCGCAGGCACATCGCCCTGCTCAAAGCCACAGCGTGTTACCGCGTGGCAGATGCAGTTGCTGGCTCCCTGCGCTCCAAGCTGCTAACGTTAAAATGCCTCCATGCGGTTTTGCTTTTGACCCTTCCTATCCAAACTTGGGCTGAAGTCTATGTAAAACCAGTCATTATTTCATTTAATTCTTCGCTCCTTCCCCGGGCTAGCATATCTTTTCATCCTCAGTGTTACCATCAGTGTCTTTCTTTTTTTCAAAACACATATGAAATTGAATTATTGTTTCAAACTCTTACCAAGTTTCTGTCTAAATGAGGCATCTTTATTAGGTATTGCATTCCCTGCTTTGCGTGCTTGGCTGTGTTTAGGAAGTGAAAGCAGAGCCTACCTCTATTTCTCAGTGTAATAAAAGATCAAAGCACCACAGAAACTATGTCCAATAGTGTGTTTTCCCCTAGTATATGTTATTAATTTTGTTCTTCTCAGCAAAGCTGTGTCATTTTGACTTGCAAGAGGACGGGATAGCTTGTCCCTCCATGCAAGTAGGTGGCAATGCTGCTGTTGGTGTATTAGACAATGGATGAGTTTATCCCACCCAACCTTGGGGAAAAAGTAAGGAAATGAAAGCCTCTTTAGTCATTGCTGGATATCAGCTTCTAATTTTAGCCACTCAGCAGTATTTCTGAGGGTAGATGATTGCTTTGAAAGGCCCTTGTGATGTTTCCTCAGCCATTCAAAAGCAATGCATTATTTTTAACGTGCGGCATTTTACCACCTTCTTGCCCACCAGCCTACCTGGATTTCTGCCTTATTATGACTCCTACACTGGAAACATTTTCTTCTCTCATTATTTGAAAAGTAGAAGTTACCAAAGCTGTATAAATAATTCATGAGCAAGCATGCCTGCCATGTGTGGGAATAAATTGTATGTGTGTGAGAGGAAGAGTTCAGGGGGTACAAAAATTGGAACAAACGAGTGCAAAAGACACTAAAACCAGGCTGGATTTGTGGTTAATTTCTACCAGGCCAATAAAATGCGAGGGAGAAAAAGCAGGGGAAAGGGGCTTGAAGCAACAACCTAACCTGGAAGCAATTTGGGGCCAGGACAGTATGTTACATGTGTGTACACCATCTGAGTACACGCTCCGCGTAGAGGGGGAGTGCAAACTGTTGTCTATATACATACCATAATATGGCTAACCACACTCATATTCATGACTAATGAAAACCAGTAAGAAGTACCTTTTACCTCCTTCACAGTAAAGGGGATTACACTCACAGTAAAGGGGATTACACAAGGGGGAGAGAAGGAAATTGGTGGTGGGTGATGTCCTTATTTCAGTAAAAAATAAAAATAAAACAAAACAAAAAAGCTACTTTGAGTAAAAATAAAAAATAATAATAATTAAAGAAAAGCGACTTTGATTTGGATACGTTTTAGGTGACCTTTTTTGTGTTTGAGAAACTTTACAGAGATGTTGGCCTTCACAGTCAGCTTTGTCTCTTTCTTTGTCCATTGATGCCACTAGAAGAAAAACAGTCGAGATACTGAGTGCCCAGCCACTTTAAAAGGTGAGGAGGGCTCAGTGCTTTGCAGATTTTGGTCCAGGATTTGAACTGGAGTGCGAGTGGTGCAGTTCTTTCCTGCAGAAATTCTTAATGCATTCATTTGAAGAAAAAAATGTCAAAAGCCACAATTTTCAAAGTTGTAAGGACGCATAGGAGAGATCCGTCAGAGGATTTAATCCTCTGTATGTTGGATGAGGAGGTTCTCGGCTCCTGCATACCAGCCCCTTTTGCCTCCACCATGAGCATCCTTGGCACAAAGACAGTGGGGTATCTCCCAGCGGTGATCTGGACATCCAGCCCAATGAGTTGGGAGCTTGTAGGCAGGCGAGAGACCGCTCGGGAGAAGGCTGTATGTGACACCCTGTCCCTCTCCAGGACTAATTGCCTGACTCAGGACAGTGGGGAAACTCTGCAGAGAGAGTCCTTGGGGCAACAGCTGAGGTGCCCCTCTGAGTCTCTGAACACGGTAAGCTGGGCTCCATTGTAGTTCCCACAGTTTGTAATTAGGAAGGTGAGAGATGGATTATCCGTATTTCCCAGTGACGCTTTACTGTGAAGCACTGAAACAAGTTGGGAGCTGCCCAGGCACTGCCTCCCAATGGCCACCCAGCAGCCAGGCTATATTGATGGTGGCCTCGAGGCGTATTTGGGAGAGATGCAGGTGCTCCCGCCACCCTCTCCTCCAGCCACCAGCTTCACCCTGGGCTCAGGGAGACACTCCTTGAGTCCTTCAGACAGATCAGGCCCCAGCTGGGCTCCCTCACTTGATGAACAACTGTTGAGCCCATGGTATCTCTGAATGGGATGGAGAGCCAGCCCTGCCTCCTCGGGAGGGCCCTTGGCATGGGGCTTGTCCCACGAGTGTGTTGTGGCCAGTCGCTGAGAGCATCAGCTGAATTAGGCCCTCACGGGACTTAGGTGGAGCGGAAACTGAATTCTGTCTTGAGCAGGAGCGGAGTGCCAAGGGGTCCAAGCTGAGAAGGAAAGGGGAGGTTCATGGGTTTAACCTCAGCCTGCCAGGGATAGGTGTCTTGGTTAATACCTTTCTGGGCTCCCGCTATAGCCAGTGGAGATAAATGAGATAAAACACCCCAGACAGACACCCATTTCTTTCCACTGAGTATTGCCGTTGCTTAGACAACTTCAACTATACGTGACTTCTGGTTACTTCCAGATGGCTCAAATTAAACCAGCTGGATCCTGTTCCTCATACCTGAAGCAAAAAGTCAAGCAGGGAGGCACTGAGGCATCCTTCACTTATTTTGGGAGTTAAGTAGCCCTTGGAAATGGGCCTTTTGGCTAACAGGCTTGGCTTTAAGCAACTCTATCCTGGCTAATGCTTGTTTCAAGCAAGGCTGCTGGTGTGTTCACTTCCTGATGGGAGGCTAGGAAGAACAGATAAGGCAAAGCAAATGCTGCAGATTTGGCTCACTGAGTTTTAAAATAGAGAGAGGTCTCAAAGAGCACGTGGACTCGAGTGCGGAGGCATGTGCAATGCAGCGCCAAGATAAGCTTAGCATTTTCCTGTTATCAGTATGTACATCACCTTTGACATTGCTTGACAAAAACATGTTTTATAAAACAGGCACGTTCCTTCTCCACAGCTCACAGAGATACAGAAACTGAAATCATATTTTATGAATGGAAAATGAAATTAGCCTGAAATTACAGTGATAAATGTAGCTTTAGAAATCTTAATTCACTTCAGTCGAGTGATTAACTTCTGCCACTCCACAGTGCTCGGTTATTGCAAAGTCATTTGGTGACATTAAACAATTAAACCTTAGACCTGGGAATAATTTTGCAAATCTTTATAGAACCATAAAGTTCATTATTGTTTTACATGCTTGCGATGAAATATGGTGCGTAACTCCAGCTGTTTACTCTAGCATAAAGCCAGCCTCTGGATAGAAAATGATAAGCTCTGGGCAAACTACCAACTCTCCATCAGTCCAGCTCTCCCAAATGGGTATTCTCTGCAGGGCAGAGAGTTTCTTTGTTTCTCATAGCAAAAAGTTCCTGGAAAATAGTTTCGACTGTAATAGTCTGACCAGAATGATAACTGTAGGCAACAGTGGTCAGAAACAATCCCAGGAGCGAAAGGGCTCTGCTGGGACCAGCTCTGCCACTGGCGCGCACGAGTTAGCTGGGTGGTGTTTCAGAGGCTGCAATTCACCTCACCTGGCACTCAAAGCACTGGAAATGCAGGCGTTTTAACTTTGCTTTGCAACATTCAGCCTGGTGCCTTTCTTCATGTCATTATTCCACCACAACAGGAACGTTTTCATTGTAAATAGCCCTATTTCTGAGGAAGAAAACTGGGGCCCTTTAGGAAGAAAATTGTTGTTTTACTGAAAACACATGTGAAATGTCATGATTTCTCATTTTTTCACCACCAGATTACCATTTTGTATGACACGCAACAAAACCAGAACATATGTATGGGTGTGAAAACGGGTAATAACACAGCAGAAAAAATGTAGTGAATGTTCTCAGTGATTTTTCAAGACCCCACTCTTTTTAACAGAGTAGCTCTAATACACATTAAACATGTATTTGATTTCTGTAACATCCTTGTTGACAGTAAAGGCAGCTAATTAGCGTAATTGATATTTGTATTTACTTCTCGGCTGTTTTCTTGTGTAATTTTGGAGAGAGGCTGTTCATGCTTGCTATCCAAGCACTGGGTATAGGGAGGAAGCATGCCAGTGGCATAAGGGTTTTTTTAGGGATGGGTACGGACCCCAGGAGGTTTCGGCAAGCCTGTGAAAACACAGTCTGTTGCTACCATGATTGGGTCTTCATGGGCTCGCAGAAACCTCCTGGGTCCACACCTGGCCACCATCCCCAAGTGGCCCTTCTTCATTCCCAGGGACACCATCCAGGGTCTACAGCTTGGAAACTAATTTTTGAACCCTGGAAAAGCTAATTTCCAAGCAGAATCTTATTTCCAAGCAGAAGCTTTTTTTTTTTTTTTTTTTTTTTTTCCCCCACGTTCTGGCTACCAAATGTTATTTATAATAAGCTGCAAGACTCCAGAGGTGATACCAGCGTGGCAACAAATCGCTGCATGACAATACTACTTACTGTAGCAAGAAACAGCTTTTCTATGTGACCGCATTTCTAATTGGGCTGTAAGAAATAGCATTAGGGCAGTGGTGTATAAGCAAGAATCATATTTGTATGAGGCTCATGGCTCACTGTGGCTCATCCAGATACCACTTTACAACTTCAGTCATCAAATCAGCAGAACCACAACAGGCTCTGGTACAAGCCAAAGGGGAAAGTGCCATTGTAAAAATGAATACAGCTGCTTCCATAATAGAACTAATTGCATACTGCATCGCAGAGCTAAATTAGTAGTGAAAACAGTTATAAAACCAACAGACAGTGAAACATGACTCACCGAGGAATTGCTGCCAGTTCGGCGAATTCTCATTGGCCCCAGTTCAACAGCCCACACCTGCATTTTCTGAATAGTAAATATATAATAAGGAGTAATTACTAGAAAAATACGCAGCACTCCAAATGTGACAACACGCTACTTGTTTATTGGGATAGTGAATAGTATATAATAAGTTTGACCTGAAGTACTTCTGAGCCACCTGGGGTTACAACACAGAGGGGAGACAGACAGCACAATCCCAAACCGTGTAATCCACGAAAGGTTATCTGTAACGTGGTTGATGGCTGCTTCCAATTGACATGCTAAAGTGATACAAACCTCCCCATGCTACTAAATCAAAGGGGAATAAATAGGACGAAAGCATAAACAATAATCACTGTTAAAAAAAAAAAAAATCAGATATTTATAGCCTGGCTTAAATATTCAAGCTGCAATGACTTGGGATGTCTCAGCTGACTTTACTCACAGTAATAGCTCTCTCAATAAAAAACAGATGTAGAAAGCAAACTTCATCTGTTCCTTCTGCTTACAGTCCCTTTCTCCCTTCTCTTTCCAGAGGAGTTTTGTGACTGTGCTGCCTACGAGTCCCCGAGAGAGGTGGAAATCAGACCCAGGATTCGGGGAGTGCACGTGTGGGATTTGCTCTCTCCGCCGCAGACCTCGGAGCCAGTGCTGACTGCCAGAGCCAAAACCCTGCTCGGGCTTGAAGAGTGGCAGCACCCAGACACTGCTCCTGGCCCAGCAATGACTCCCAGTTTGAACAGTGATTTTGAAGGACATCGATGTGCTTGGGTCCAGCCTTCCCTTTCTCCCATAAAATTCCTTCCTCACTTATTTCTGCAGAGGGTATGTGGGAAATCTTTGCTTCTCCAGCACCTTTATCAGCCCGAAGACGTTGCAATACTCCAACTGCTTCTTTCAAAATGTTTTTATGCCTGTCTCTGAACATGATTGGGGAACAGCTCTAGAACAGGCACATTAACATTTCTCGCCTCACTTCCAGAGCAGCAGCTTTCACTGACCAAGAAATTCAGACATCTAAATGCATTTAGCATTTCCACTAGTGCTTCTGCACATAGTTCACAGAAAAAATTTCTCTCCTACAGCTCAGCTCTCAGAGGTGCTGGGTTCTCTGCCCTGAGCCACTTCAAACTCGCGAGTTGTTTGACTGAGCTCAGGTAGTTTGATGGCTCCAGTCACAGAGCTGAGCAGCTGGCAGGACTGGCCTTGCAAGGGGAGGAAAAAATTAATTTGGGTGCCTTCAAGAAACAGCTCTCCCTGCTTTCAGCAGTCTGATATGGCATCACTGCCTCAAACAAACCCATATTCTTCTGTTTTTCACTCCCACGAGCACTATCACTTGAAACTGTTCCTTGAGCAGTGAAAAATCCTCATCATTTCAAGGTTATTCCCTTTAGTAGAAAGGAAGAGGAGCTTCATCTGTTCTTCTGGGACAGCCTGTGCTACAGCTGAAACAGCTGACTGAACCAGCAGCAGTAGAGCAACCCCATGCCACTGTGCTCTGGGTCTCAATAGAAGCTATTCTCTGTGCAGCTCCTTCCTTTACCTGTTCTTTTCTGGGCTTTGGATCCCTGTAATGCCTCTTACTACATTGCTTTTGGGGAACAACAACAAGGTGGCATGTCCCTTAAACTGGGCATGGTTGGTGCAGCTTCACTCCATACTTCCATGGTCTTGAGGACTGGCTGGAATCAGGGGGTTTCGTTTATTTGACAGGGCATATACAGACATTTTGCAGTACATCACATTTCTGCCATGAATTAAAAAAAGTATAAGCTGTTTAAATCGTGTACAAATCAGAAGCAGGTACAAGGTGGAAGGCTCTCTGCCTTCTGTAAGACTATGTCAAGCTATATAAAGGTACATTATTATGCATCAGGGCTTTCCATGCATCTCCTCCTTTTCTTTCCAGAAATTTTGTCTTGGCAGATTTTTAGAATTGCCTGTGTTTATCTGGGATTTCCAGACATTTGGGAGTGCTATCAAACTGGCAGCCACGCTGAATCAGATTTACTGTGCATGCACTGAACTGTATGCAGTCTGGAAATGCCATACAGGGAAAAGGTAGATCTATTCCTGTATGGACTAAAGCAGCTGATTGAAACAATAGGAGCTTTATTACTGACATGACAGGGCCAGGATTTCACTCCACATTTTGATAAAACATTTTAAGAAGTAAGATTTTGCCTATGATCATACAATTTTGGGGATTGCCAAGCACAGTAGCTTTTTACTTCCAGAGATCCAGATTCAAGTTCATGTTGTAGGACTATAGATCTTGTTCTGGTCCCATCTGCATACATTTTCTTTTAATTTCCATAGACACAATTTGGGGGGGAGGCATACTGCCTGCCCTGGAGAGCTCAGACTAGAGCAAGAAGGGATGTTATAGTTCAAGACTGAAAGGCATCAGGAGCACTGTGTAGAGAGTTGCTTGCCATAAATTTTATGCTGGCAAGTTGCAGAAGCCTTACACACAGTTAGAAACAAAAATTCTCTTAGCTCTGAATTAAAACTGTACTACCAGGAAGGAAGGAAGGACGGAAAGGAAGGAAAAGAGCAGGCATCATGCTCTGAGTTCTCCCTTGGTTTAAGACACCGAGAAATAACTACCAGCATAAGTGTAGGGTGACCAGGAGCCTAAATCCAATGGAGGTGTTAAGCTGTTTGTGTGCTACAGGGGAGAAATTAGAGTGCAAAACAGAAACATTTGTCCTATTGTTTACGCTTAATCTGCACATGTTAAATAGAAATATTTTCTTGTGTTTAATGTCAGTTTTCCTCATGCTATGCATGAATACATATGTGTGTGGGGTGCTTGCACATATTTAAAGCCACTTTTCTCTGGTAAGCTTTTAAGAGCTTAAGTGTAAAATATTAAGCAAGCAAGTATTTCTGTGAAGCTTTGGAAGATATTCAGAAAGTCTTGTTATCAGCTTCTTGTTGGCAGGCTTGTGGTATTGCTTAAAACCCGGTGCCAGCCAGTGCTAACAAACAACCTTTTATTCCTCCACCACATCAGTTCTTCAGTGCTGAATTTTTCTACTCATATGGCAATATTTTTGCAAGCTGTTGAGTTTTACTTCAGTGTAACTTCAGGGACCAAAGAGCTGCTCTTTTTCAAAGTTTCAGAGGAATGGAATAAATTTAGGTTAAGTAACGATGATTATTCTAGGCAAAGATTTCCTTCATTTAATCTTCCCATAACCAAAAAATGCAAGCAGCATTACCACTCATTTAAAAAAAACTAATGAATTTCCAAGGGAAATTAGAGAATCAGTCCTAAAGTATTTGGATTAGGGAATCTAATTCTGCAGCCTCTTTGCATATGAAGCAAAAACCAAAGTGGATGAGAGCCACATGCTATGCAGTTTCTCAGCCTGGCAGATTTATTTTTCATTCCCCCTCTGTCTGGCCAGAATCTCTGTGTCATTCTTAGCACCCTTCTTGCTCCAATAATGTTGTTTTTCTTTAATTTCCCTAGCCCAGCTGTAAATTCAAACCCATATTTAAACTTTTGCAGAGGTCTGACCTTTATTCTTACGCTTGACCTCCAGTGCCAGGACTTGGCCTTACCTTCAGAAATGATCTGGCTGTTTGGTCACCAGCAGATGAGTCCTGGCTGCACCCTGAGTAAGGAGACAGTGGCTGCTTTGCTGCCTAAAGAGACGTTTACATGCCTACAAAACACACCAACTAGCACTGTGAACTCCATCTTTCAAAAATTTCCCCATCTCCTTTCAATTCTGAAGCATTCCCAAGGAAAGTCAACAAACCAAGACCAGATGTATCTTCTCCAGCAGTGCTGGGTGGGGGGGCCCGCCCAAGTTCTGAAATTGCCATGGTTTTTAATTGCCTTACAATGGGGCAGCACCCAGGAATGCGGGGCATGCTGGTGGGCTCCAGCACCCTCCCGGCAGGAATGGCAGTGTGGTGGCTCCCCAGGAAACTGTCCCAGAGCTGTAGCACCAGGAGGTCCATGTTTCTTACATCTCCATATCACATTTGCTTAGTTTAAAATGTAAACCTTTTTTCTGTGTCTGACTTTCAGACCCACAGACCTCAGCACGTGGTAGGAAATGAGTGAATGATGTTTGCAACAACTTTTGCAGCAACTCTATATCTGCAGAACAGTACAACTACCCCCTGCCGCCCCTTTGTTTTCATATAGCTCCTCTGCAGCAAGTCCATCCTACTCTACTTGTACAACCTCCAAATGGAGCGGTTGTTTTCAGACCGTTAATATTTCGGTCCTGCTGCTGGGCCAGCCAGTCTTTCCTCAGCTACAGGTCAGTTTGACTCTAGGAAGGTTTCAGGCAGTGAGGAGTGGAGGGGATGGGAGGAGGGATTTCTCCCACGCTGAGGAACCAGCCGTCCTTCCTCTCCCATACAAATGAGCTCAGGATCGGTTAATAACGTACCCTTCAGAGAGAGAGGGCAAGGGAAGGAGGAGGTTCTTGTGGCTATGTAGCTGGACAAGGTATCAGGGATCTGGACTTAGCTCATCACTGGACCTCAGGTTGCCTGGGTTTTATGCAGTTCATACCGAGCCTTTCCACTGATTCGGGCGTGCTGTGGGTAGCTCTGCCTCAGCTCCCAGATCGCCAAGCAATGCTGCTCCCCCACTCCTGAGCCCCTGTGCCACCTTGCCTACTCAAATCGTAACAAGTTTGAGAGAAAATAGGTTTCGGGCAGGAGCAGAGTGCCAAATTTTGTTCGTGAGATGGGACTCGCAGGTCTTTCTTTGACAGGTATCGTGTGATTCCTGCTCCTGCCATGATGTTGGAGTCTGGGAGGAAGGTGATGGGAATGAGTTGGGGAGGCAGGGACCTTGGGGAGCTCTGTCCCCGCCACCAAGGAAACTGCACCCCAAAGACTTTCATAATTTCATTTCAAGGCAATGGTCAGATTCCCAGAAATTTGCATCTCTTCACGGACATTTGCCAGACAGAACGTGGCAGCATCCTTCTAATAAATTGCTTCTGCCAATGATTTGAGTGTCTGCATGTGTGCACGTATTGGACACTGCTATGAAGATCTCTTTTAGGGATATCTCAGGCTGCGTCTTGAAGCCCTGAAATATGATGGTGAAAGAAATTTCGGAAATCAGGGTAAAACCAGAAATGGATGCAAACACAATTAGAATGTATGGTGTGCCGCCTGCATCTTTAATAAATGTTTGTCTGCAATGAAATACAATTAACGTGTAAGATAATGCAGTTTACCTCATTTAGCTCTTCACTGGGTTTATAAACAAATTCTGCCAGTTAACTGTCCTTGTTAAGCAGATGCACTCACCATACATGAGCTAAAACACACCGCAGACCGCAAACTGGAACAGGTGCAGGGATTATAATGGGATGACGAATTTGTCAATTTACCAGCTCTACATGTTGACAACAATGAATGCATTTTATTTAAAACACTTGACATTGAAAAGCACTTTTTTTCTCAGTCTAGGGAGTCTAAGGTGAGGGGAAATAATGCAATAAAACTTCATAATGCATGCTAACTTCTAATTTTAAATGGTAGTACAGAAGACGTCTAAAAAATATTTCAGATAAATTCTATGTACTAATTAAGAAGGCCAAATATGCCATCCATTTTGAAATGGAGGGATTACTGGAGGAAAACATAAGGAGAGTGCTAATTCTTCTAAGGAGGTCCTGTGAGCAAGGAAGCTATGGCAGAGAGGAAGCCATGTGCTTTGTGATGTTAGCTTACATTGGAGCATATTAATTGCTATTAATTGTTTCATTAGTCTCTATGATTTCACTTAGTTCTCCAAGAACAATTCAGTTTAGGTGAAGTTTCTTTGTCTCTGCTTTTCAGCTAGGGCTGCGTCTTCACCCAACATAAATCAAGGTAGTTCCATTGTAGTCAAAGGAGCTAAGCCAACGTATGTTACTAGGGAACATTGTGCTTATAGTGTGAATAACAGCTGAAATGTTACTATTCTCAGCCGTTTTTTCAAATAAATTATGCTAGGTTTAAGTGTAGATAATGAAAGCCTGAAATCAGGCTTGGTGTAAATGGGTATAACTCCTTTGACAGCAGGAATGTTGCATTTGGTTACCCCACAGCTGAATTTAGCCCAGTCAGTTCAGCTTGGCATTATCAGTGGGAAGATGTGGCTGTGAGTTCATGAAATGTCACAGTCTTTTAGCTATAAAGGTGACACTTTAAATTGTCTTAAAGAGTAAGTGTGCATTTAATTTACATTTAACAGGATGGTTACTGTATATCATTTAAATACTAAATCAGTCTAAGGTTTAGTATGTGCACTAAGGTTTAAGAGTTACAGCAATTGGGGAGAATGGGCCAAATTCACCCCTAATAAAAGGGTGTTGGTTCAGTGGAGCTCCAAAAGGGAACATTTTGGCCTTTTTTTTTTTTCTTTTCAGAACCTTTCAGCACAGAACATAGAAGAAGCTTGAGACAAACTAAACACTTTCTTGCTCATGTTTTCATCTACCTAGTAAACCCAAAGATTAGCGTTCCCAAAGGCTAACTTTTCTACTGCTGACACAGTTTGTTGCCCCCCAAAATTGTGGCTGTATTCTTCAGACACAGTTCAACTGCTGAGGCACCTTTTAAAACTGCATATCTAGATCCTAAAAGCATAGGAAAAGTAGCCAGAGACACAGAGGGGTTTTTACTGGGGGGGAGGAAAGCCAGATTTTTCATTTTGAGATGGAATTTCAAAATGTAAAACCCATGATCATTCCAGAACAGAACAAAACCCAAAGCATTTCTCAGAAATGGAAATTTCAGAATACAGGTTGATAGATGTGTTTGTTACAGGTTGGGGTTTTTTTTGTTGTTTTTTTTTTTAAAATAACATTAAACCTATTTTGTTATAATATGCAATGAAAACTTTGTAATAAAAAGTCATCTTTCTGGGAAATTGAAGTGCTGTGTTCTAAGAGGGTAGGCAGATTTCTTTTTCTCTCTTCTCTTTCAAAACAGATTCTCATCAAAGGTCAGAAATTTCTGCAAAATATTTTTGCCTTTGACAGTTTTAGGCAGGGAAACAGTCTGTGTATAAGATTGCTGCTAGCTTTAGCAAGCAGAGCAGTATCAGGAGTACACATGCTAATTGCCTACATACACACAGAGGATGGATGTTTGTATGTAATTGTGCCTGCAGGTACTTTAACTGAGTCCTGGAATTTCTATCCCATGGAAAAATGCCCTTCAGCTTCCCTTTATCTTCCTCTCTGCAAGATTTCCAATATTCCTAAATATTAAGGAAAAAAAATGGAGAGGGATGGAAAAACATTCTCCTCTCCCTTTAAAGGTGAGTGTCATGGCTCTGTATCTGATTTTTTTTTCTTTCAGGAATTTAAGGCTGAGAATTACCATTCCCAGACAGAGCAGCAGTCATTTTAGCCCAACTGTATGATTGTAGTAACAAACGAGAAACAGATCTTTACACTTTTTAAAAGCATATATCAAAATCTCAGCAACAAGAATGTGACAGCAGGATCTTCCATCTACAGGAGGCAAATGGAAACTTCTCAGTGTCTAAATATGGGTGAAACAGCCTAATTTGAGACTACCGGCTTCTGTTTGTTTGGGTTTTTTACATCATGAGACAGAGAATATCGGATGAAGTCCAACATACTTTGTAAATCTGGGTTTTGCTTTGGCACCCACATTTACAGCTGTATATGACAAAGAGTGTGCATCAGGGAACAAGCTCAAACTCTTGGCACTGAAGTGAGAATTGTCATTAATTGAAAGTATGTTAGAGGCAGTTTTTACTGATGAAACATTATGACTGGAACGTGTTTGATTTAGGCTTCCTTTTTATAACTTTGGATTTACAGGAGGTAATAATATTCCTGTAAGCCACTGATAGGAAGCTTGCCCGTGTTTCAAGGCTTAGGGTTGAGGAAGACATTGGAAGGGCAGGCTCCGCTAAAGCCACAGAGAAAACACACACATTCACTTCACTGGGACCAAAGTTTCATCTGAGATTTGGTTCAGACTGATCTCTAACACTACATCTTCCGTCGCAGCTTTACAAGTAAGGCTGGGATTTTCCTATTTATAGGATAAAGCCTAAAGTAAAAGCACTTAATGCAGGTAGCATCGGGACATCATATATTAAACAGAAGATTTTTTTTTTTTAAAACTCCTTTGGTCTTGAATTATGACAGAAAGTTTTTGCAAACAGTATGTTTACCTCTAAGATGACATTTTTTGTATCCCTTGGGGATTTAGGATCCAAGGGTCGTATTTGATTTGCCAACTAGGGGAAAAAGCTGTTGTTATTTTAAGTTACTTTAAGTCACTCCTGCTCTGCAGTGCGTGCCACGCTCATGCTTTTACTTGATGGTATGTGTAAAGTATTTTAAAGTGGTTTACATTGACTAGATTGATTGTCTTTACATATATATATAAAACATTAAAATATATCTATATGAATACATAAATAAATAAGATTTAAACTGTTTTCTCTTAACCAACCTTGAAAACCTGTGTGGTTGCCGGAGACTGAGAATCACCAAGGATTTGGCTGTGTATGGTAAATAGTTTTTCCTCAGCACGTTCTGGAGATCATCGACCTTTGATGAATCCTTACGTTGTTTGGCAACTCACCCTGTCCGTGCTCAGCGCTGGCTCTGTGAATCTCGCAGTGCTTCCCAAGCAGTAATTGTTCATTAGGCAGCACCTCACCACTGCAGGGCAGATGGCTGCTACAGGAAGGCCTTGGCAGAGGGTTTAAGTGCCTCGTTTGCAGCAGCAGACGGAGGCAATGTTCACGTTGGAGTCCCGGGCTCTCCCATCTCATCCCTACCTTCAGTCCTTAGCCTTCACAGTGCCAGGGAAAAGGGTGGATAATGTTGTAAAAGTCTTCCTTAGCAGCTTATTTTGAATTTTTGAGCTTGTGTATCTTGGTAAGTAGCTGTCAAATTAAACAAAATGGGAGTGGAGGGGGAAGCATTAGATGTCAGAGCCCAACTTAGTCTGCTTCCATTTAGTCTAGTTCATGCACTGACATTTTCAAACAATGCATTCAATTTTTTTTATACTAGAAATGAAAAAGCATATTTTCCTCTTTCAGCCTGTGACCTCGTCTTTTGCTGATGACTTCAGTCATTGTTTGTAATAGTCAAACCCCTGGGGCAGAGAATAGAGTGATTCATTTGTACTTGGGGCACTTGGATTTATAGACCACTAAACAGACTGAAATTATTCTTACTTGAAGCTTGCATGAGACAGTCTTCAAAACTAGAAATGTTGCCAAACTGAAGCCCTAGATGCAGATTCAGATTTTAGTGGGCAGTGCAACCTCTTTCCATAGCAGGCCGAGATGTATACCAAACTTTTGGAAAGATCTTTGTTTTGATTATTCAAATTTATGAGCATTCACTTTACGGAGGAACCCACCAGTAGGTAAAAGCTAGCCAGCTTTACCGACAATTAAGGCAAAGCATAGTGTAAATCTCTGCCAACATATCTATGCCAGACAGACCATAAATTATTACTCAAGAAATGGTACTGGTTTAAGATGGTGCAGTGTCCCCTGCCAGCAGCTGCTGACCTCTGTAAGTTGCCACCCTCCCTGGTGGCAGGTTATCTGGGCACGTCCTCACCCACGTCATGTACCATCAGCAGTTTTGCTTATCTGGCTCCTGTAGCTATATGCTGGGCACTAGAGAAGGCTTAAACAAAGGGCAAAATTTGATAAGTCACAGTGCGACCTCCCAGCAGCAGGGCGGGCTAAACAGGCCTACAGCACCACATGGGTGCCAGGAGCATCATCTCATCTTTGAAGTGCCGTCTTCTGGGTGATACCAGCTAACTCGTTAATGTGAGAAAGCTAAAGCCAGGATTATATACTCAGTTTCACCCAAAGCTGAGCCAGCACTGGTTTTCATATTGCAAACCAGGACCTGACAGGTGAGGATTTGCAAATCCAAATCTCCTTTGATTTTTGTCTGTAATAGAGACAGGTCAAATGCAGAACTCATTGCTAAGTCTGAGGAAAATCTTGAATTAAATCGGAATTGGCCTGACCTCCCTTCTGGATTCAACTTTGCAAAATCAAACTCTGACAGACAAGCTCTTGCGAAACCCAAACAATCTCCAGTTTGGTCATCTCTGCTTTGCATATTTCAATAGCTCTTTCCCAGCTACAATGCTTACGATAATAAGAATAACAGAAACCAAAGTGAAACCACAAGTTAAGCTGCTTATTATATAATTTAATTAGACTCCACTGCACTTTCTCTTCCAATTCCCAATTTACAAGGATTGAATTGTTAGGTACATTTTTCACATTGGGATTCTGAAGAGTTTATTTTGACCTGGCAAATTATTTTAAGTCTGAGGAAAAGCAGGTCGAGCAGTGGTGAAATAAAATAGGAAGTATGCAGTTTCTTCTCACCAAGCCTGGTATCTGCGTGACTCCAGCACACAAAGAGCTGGTGTGAATTTCAGGTCCTGTGCCTGCCTTAAATCAAGGCATTTGCAGAAATTAGTTGTGACACGGTTTACCCAGTGGTCTTTGCTAAAGGAGCATTTTTGGGGGGAACTTTTACATCAGATGCTCGTAACTTATTGGCTTCATGAGGTCACATGTGCCATTGAGTTAGGAAGGAAGGAAAAAACATGTTGTTATTAGCGAGCCCTTCACCTCCCCCCCTCCCCCTGCTTTCCTCCCTCCCTTTATTCCTCTTGCATGTGCTGTTTCCTCTGCAATATCTGCTAAACCTGCACAGGCACGACAAAATGGTCCCTCTTTCTTTTGCAATGCAAGGTCCAGTGTTTCCTTTCTGCGTGCACATATGTTGATTTATACCCCTTCGAGCCGATTGACTGATTGTCCCATAACACACCATTTAACTTCTGTGTCGCCAGGACATTCGTTGTCCCCCCTTCATTCTTCTTTCCCCCCACTTTGGCTTTAAAGGCCACATTTTCCAAGAGGGATACAATCATGAGAAATAATGTTTTTTTGAAAAGGGAGTGATTGTCACTGAAACTGATACGTCTGTGCGATAACAAAAACTGTCATTGCCTCGCATGGAACATGTGCCCCAGGGACTGGGAAGAACAAAGAGATCCTTAGAGAGGAGCAGCGAGCCATGTGCGTCCTCTCATCTCTGTGGCACCAGGCAGAGCCCACAAGCCATTTTTCTCATACGCCACTGGGACAGATAAATGAAGGAAGCATTTGAACGGTTTCCATTTAAGGAAGGAGTTAAATAGTTGAGTCATTCTTTTCAGCGGTATTATTCCTTTCTGCAGTTCTAGAGGCACCCAGTTGCTAGAGGAAGGACCAGGGAGAAGCTGCCTCTTGCAAATGTTGGGGCTGATCCTGCAGGTTCTCCATGTATCAACAGAAATATTAGCTAGGGCATCCGGCCTTTTCTCCCGTCCTTCTCCTAAGCATCAGCTCTTCAGTTCTCTGGAGGGAAACCAGTCACCTCTTCATGTTTGCTTTTTGAGCAGACCGGAGTGGTAAAAAGTACTCTTGTTTTCCTGAAGCATTTCCTAGAGAACAGATGAGAGCAATATACCGAGTTTCTCGATGGCAAATGCCGAGCTTTCTGCCATCTGTTTAATCAACTGATCTGCTGCTATCTGCCAGCTATTAGTTGTTGTTAATTTGCTTTATTGCATCAGCTGCACAGTGTCACCGTTCATGTCCTTTGTGTCACTTTCCGCTATTATTATGAGATGCAAAATGAGTAAGTTGCAAAATGGTAACTGCAATCACATCTGAAAATGAGCCCTAAATAAAATTAAATAATGTTAGCTGTGCTGATCAATGATCGTTATTAAGGCTGTACAATAAAACAAAACGCAGCTCAGCTCTAGTTGGAGAGAATAGGACTCTGTGGGCCACTCGGAGATCTGTAACTTTTCCCTCTGAGGGATTCTGTAGGCATTCATTCAAACAGCCATATTTTCCCTGGTTTACATGATAGTAACAAATGGGGCTTTTATTACTGACAGTAGTATATGGTTGAGCTCACAGACCAAGATGCGCAAACTCTGTCTGCGGAAGCTTTACATACCAAAGGGGGGATGCTGAGGGAACAGGGACATAGGGCTGGCTTGCCTAGGCTGAGCTAGAGATACAGAATTAAGGTGAAGCTTGGGTAGGTCTCAGGTTCCCATACCTCAGTAAGAGTACCACGGTACTGGGCTATAGATACCATCAGAGGCTTGCCAGCTGCTTTAAACAGAGAGTACCTGTTGCCACTGCTGCTGTTGATTGCTGTAACTGACATTTTTGCCACTGCTGAGGGTGCACCTGGCCAAAAAAAAGCTTGGTAACTACTGAAGAAAATTAATTTTTTAAATTTGTGGGGTTTTTAGGTGCTTCCTACAGCTGAATCTTCTGAACTATAGGAGATAAAATTAACTATCTATTTTATTGACAATAGGTCAGATCCTCAAAGTTTTTAAAGTTTTTAAATATTATCCACGGACCATGACTTCAATTGGCTCCTATGTGTCTGAGAAGGATCTGGAAGCCCTTTGAGAATCACGACTAAATGAGTATAATCAGGTGCAAAGCAGTTATTCAATATAGACACATAAGGGAAGAGAATTCTTCACGCAAACTTGTTGCTTGTCTTATTTTCTCATATGGCAAAATCTCCAAGAGGATATTATGGTTCATTATAAGATTGTATATAAAATGAAACATAATCCTGCACTTCTTCTTATTTTTACATTCCAAGCCCCAAAGTTAAATGATACTGTTCAGCAGCAGCAGTTGCTTACTGTTGTCAAAAGCCATAAAGCAGCAAGGAATGTGTTTTGCTGAGAACAAGTTAAGAAATGATATCTATGTAGGGGGTTAAACCGAAGGAGCTTAAACGTGTGCACTAGGAGAAAAGGACAGCATGAAAGGTCTTCGCACCTTCACTTGCACAGAGCTGGAAGTTGTTCACCTAGGACAGTCATTCAGGCTCACAAAAGACCTTCCCAAAGGGCAACCCGCAATAAAATCAAATTAATAAAATCAAATAGAGCGTGTCCATCTAGCCCCATACTGCTGCTTTGGGCTGCAGCTGCAGAGGTTGTAGGGACCCCGTAACTTCCAGTGGTGCGAGCAGCGCTTGCACGGCCATACTGGGGCCGCACTGGGGCTGCCCAGAGCCGCTAGACGGGAGCTCTTGACTCCCTCTACAATGCTGCCAAACAAAAGACCATTATTCCGAGAATTTCCATGTTATAGACAGAAAAACAACAACAACCATGCAATCCAAACGGCCATCAAGAGCAATTACAACCACAGCGCCCATGATGCACTATTGATCTAATCTGTTTCTCTTTTAAAATTGCTACAGACTACGTTTGTTTACAAGCTGTTTTATCAGATTCAGGCAATGCTAATTATAAAGCAGAGGCAGCAGAAGCGTGCTCTCCACGAGGGCTCTCAGGGCTGGGGAAAGCTCTCACCCTCTTCCCAAAAGCCCCGAGGCCTCGGTGGGGTGTGTACCTGACAGCTGTGCCAGAGCCAGGGTGCGCGCCGGGACAGGGAAAGCACCGAGGATGTTATGTGGATGGGAATCAGACATGGTTTACTCTTTTTAAATCCAAATGGATGACAAAAATCCATGTATAGCGTTAACAGTCGCTGGTGAATAATTTTGCAATGTCATAAGTATAACATCTGTTGCAGGGTGCGGATTTAAGAGCAAATCCAGCTTGCCGCATGCAAGTAAATAAGACAAACCAGACTTTGCTCTGCCTGGAAACTTACAGAAAAGAAGGAGTTAACTCTGCTGTTAGATATGGCTGTAGCCCGCACATCTCTCTCATGGCAGGGCTCACTGGTTAAGAAGTGCACAAGCCCAGACAGGGAGCAGGTCATCGCCGAGGTCCCATCACCAAACCTCTGGGAGATGCCAGCGGTGCCCCACCGTAGCATGCCGGTCATGGGTGCGCGCTGGACAAAACAGCGGTCCTTGCCCTGAGGGAGTCACGGCATCAGATTTCTAAAGCAGACAGAAGTCACACAAAAAAATCACATGAAAAAGAGCCCAAAGCCCTAGCCTGCTGGAGGTGGTGTCCTGGGTGAGGGCACGGTCCTGTTCCTACCCACGCCACTGAGCTGTTTCCCTGAGAGTCCGAGGTGAGCCGGAGGAAGGCCAGGTGTACCAAAAACCAGACTCTATCCTCCTACACACACTTAGTTATAAATTCACACCTATTAAAAAAATCCACCACCCCAAAGCCTCTGCCTAGTAGTTACTAATCACAAATTGACTGATTTTCCTCTTAGACACACTTCCGCTCGTGTACTTCACCTTTAAAATCCAGCACTAGGTCTGGCGTTGCAAATTATCCTGTACGTTTTATCTATCTTCAGTGTTATCTGCAGATACTGGCTATCACGGCCTGTCAAAATGCTTCATGCTGAATTACTCACGGGAGAAGATGCCTGCACTAGCCTTGCTGTGCTACAGTTTCTGAATAACTCTGTGCACGTACAAGAAACATCCCTCTGAACCATGCAGCTTGTGTATCTTGTAAAAATTACTTCTAAATCTTACATTTCCCTTGCAGCTCATCTATTATTTGTGGGGAAAGCAGAAAGTTTCTTTTTATTCCTGTCTGTCTTCCATTAAACTAAAGAACTCTATAAATCAATAATAACCTTTTAGAGATGAACCTCTTTGTAATTATGTCTCCAAAGCCAGGTAATTGTTTGCATATTTTTATAGAGAAATAAAGAAGGGAAACATGTGTTCGGTGTGATTGAACAGAAAAAAAAAAAAGAAAAGAAAAAAGAATTGGAACCGGTTATCAGCATTCATTACATTCACACTTTTCATCAACATTTTGTATTACTCATAGCCAATTAATTTCTTTTGCACAAGACTCAAATCACTCAATCAGACAACAGTACATGCACCGGAGAGGGGAAAGTACAGTCTCTCAATTGGGATCTGATTTGGATTTTATTACAATATGGTCTTTATTAAGGATAATAATCTACAACCTCTGAGTTAAGGGAATGGTTGATTTCAGTCAAACCAATCTTCGTGTATCTCTCTGATGCCTCAGTGACATTTCCCAACAGGAAGGGGCTAAGAGCCCAAACGGGAGTGATCTCCGATTAAGAAACAACACAGACATCTTGAAGGCACTTGGTTTGCAGAATAAGATGACAGCAACCAGAGCGCCCCGGGGCACTTTTCCAGGATGCCTACTCCCTGTGTGCCAGCCATCTGGGTTCATTTAAAGTCCCTGCCTGCCTCTGCATGTGAGTGTGTGAGTGTGTGAGTGCGTGTGTGCGCGCGCACACGCGTGTGCGAGTGGAAGGCGGGGAGCTGGGGGGGGTGGTCTCAAGTTGCAGGCTTCAGTGTGGGCTGCGCTGGGGGCTAAACCCTCCTGCCTGGACCTTCTCAAATCCACCAACATCATCTGCTGGTCCCTCCAGAGGAGCAATTTCAGCAGGACCAGCTGCAGGGGGGATGTTTAGCGTATTCTTTATTCAAAGTGAAAGATGTTAAGCAGGAAATTTCAGGAGCCCTCTTGCTCAGAGAAAGAGAAAGGAGGATCGGGGGGAGAAAATAGAAACTGGAAAACATCCATGAAATTAGTCCCAAATCATTGCCTATACCGAGCGTTTCCTGACATGCTGTCTGTCACATATTTGCAGCAGGTTATGCAAAAGTCTCCTTTGCCGGTAGCATATTCACATGACTAACGCAAAAACTCAGCTACCAGCGTTTCAGAAACTGCATCTGCCAATGTGTTTTATTTGGAGTTAATTTTAAAAAGGAATGTAATCTTTTTTGAAGGGAGAACCCACACAGGATATGGCCGGCAGACGGCTCCAAGCTATACGTTCCCTCTCCTTATTACCCCCAGAGCTAAGGTGTTTTAAAAGACAAGTGTATCAGTCTGAACAGACGTGCCGCCCCTGTCCCTCACCTTTCAGGCAGTTCGGCCGGGGCAAATAAGCTTCGACACGGCTGGGGGTGTACCCCAAGAGCTGCAGAACTGGGAGGGAGGGAAGGACTTGAACTCTGCAGTCCCACAGGGATGGGAAATAGGCAGAAATTCAGTAAGTCCATGTCAATTCTGAGGACCTGAAGACTGAAAAACTCCTCACGAAAAAAATGAAGTGGATTCACATCCTGCTGGACTGAGTGGCATGACACCAGGGATAAAAAAGAGCCACGTGGATCACATACACTGAACGTGCAGGACTGAATGTATAACCAAAAAATTGATAATTTCATTTTTTTTGTGCTTTTATGCATTAAATCCTAATGGAAAATGAATAAATTATACAATTTTGGTAGCAATTTTTAAAATTTTAAAAAACCCAAATTACTTCTAGAGCTGCTAGTCTGGTTTCATCAAATCTAGTGAATTTGTTCAATGGTCTTCACCAATCACAGTCTAAGGGCCTAATCTGAGAAATAACAATGCCATGCAGGCAGGAGGTAGAGCTGTGACTGTAGCATTAGCCACAGAGCGTGGGACACAAAGGAATGCCCCACCTTCATGCAAGAGCAGCTCAACTAGACCTTTTATATCCCAATAGACAAAGGCAGGAGCCTTTTTATATCCTGATAGACAAAGCGCCTACAGAGAAAGTATGGTGCCGCAGCTCTTCCCACAAAAGGAGAGTGCTTCTTGGTTAAAATTTCCTTGTCTCTCTGGTTGTGCTGATTACACCACTAGGTACCAGATTTTCCAGTTTCAGGTGAGATCCACAGCGGATGGCGATGATTTCACTGGCCAGTCTATACTCCTGGCTGGGTTGCCAGCATACCTCCTTGACATGTCCTGCAGGACAGGCGGATAAGAAAAACCATCCAACTCCTGCCACCCTTTAGCAGTCTGACTGATGGGGCGGTCCATGGATCTCCCTACATCTGCAGAGGTGCAGAGAGGCCTCTCCTCCCACGGCTGGGGTCTCAGTAGCCATCTCCTAACAGAGCCTCAGCTCACCAAATTGCTCATTGCTTGTAAGCAGCTGTGTTATCTACTGGCTCCCAGCTGAATATGACCAAAGAAAGTGGTAGCACATAAGTAAATGCCCTCCTGGGGCTTTACAGTAAGGTTTTATTTGTGTATTCAGGTTTATATGTGTACATTTTCTCTCTGAGCCAAAAGGAAAAATGAATGAGGGAGGATTTAGCCAGATGGGACTTCGCCATGCCTGCCAAGATGTGTCCAACTTTTTAAAGTAAGAAAGCAAAACCAGAATAAAATTGCGGAATTACTACTGGTTTCATCTATATCCTCTGAGGCCATGTGGCGACAGATGCAGAGAAGGGCCAGCTACATGAGCAAAATCCAACACAGGAGAGCAGACTGGACTAATTCTGCTGACCATTCCTCAGGTTAACTTGTTATACTTTCAATGAACAGGCATTGTTAATGTCTTGCAATTTTTTACAAGATTAGTTTTAGAAGTCTTAAATGAAGCAAAACCCTGCTTTCTTGTGCAGTATAAAACACATGATAAGAAACAGTTCCTGCTCCCCCAAAAGTGTGTGGAGCAAATGGCTTCACATTACAAATTTTAACTGCGGCAGGGGCACAAAGGAAGAACCAGAAACAATACACAGGTCTTTGCAGTCCCATTTCTGTGTCATATCAGCTGGACCATATTGAATAGCTCATGAAAAAATAATTCTGTTTAGAATGAAGTGGCATTAAGAGAAAAATTGCAAATTCATTCCCTGAGTAGCTCCTCTGAAGCTAGTGGAGTTGCCCTAGGGATGAATTTGGTCAGGTATATGTCAACTGGCCGTAAGACATAATTTGAACTTCTACCTTTGCCAAATGAGCAAATATACACACACCATTTATTGCCGGTTCTGTTGGTTTAAGAGGTGCTCTATATTTCAAAGCTAACATTTGTACCACTTGTTGCTGTGGTTGTCTCTTATTAACACAGCAAATAGCTAATGAAAATCTATGGCCTTGGAAAAACCCAGCTCATAAGTTAGGACTTTAAATTAGTCTGCCTGTCATATATACGCAGCATGGTACCCCACTACTTTTTGTCTCCTTCAGTCAGCCCATTTATAAGGACACAAAATCACCGGGTACAAAGGTTGCAAGGAAAATTTTTTTCCAAGAGGAAACAAGCCTGGCTCAACTGCAAACAGCTCATGCTCTATTTAAAGTCAGGCAGCATTCATTTCTCATGCCAGAGAACCCAATTCATCCAGGGCGTAACTCCACAAACACCAGCAAAGTTCCACCAGAGACTAATTTAGGCCAAAGTGCTTTAAAATCTTGCTTAATTTATACACATTTCAGTTTGGCTTTAAAGCCGTCGGTCCCCATGCTTCACCCCCTGCCTTCTCCTACAGGACAGGGTGCCCCTGCACTGAGTCACCCCACGAGCACCCCCCCCAGCCCGGCACAGAGGGGCTCGTCCTTGCTGTCACTCGGCAGAGCACAGAGGGAGACGCTTGAAAGCTTTCTCCCTTCCCAGCCGCTCTCCTTCCTCAAGTGTCCTGTTCTGCAGAAAATGTGACACCAGCCTGGCTACGATAACGTGACCTGTCCAGCAGGCAAGTCTGTCTCTGGCTTTGGGCAGGCATTTTCTGAGATTACACTTCCTTCAAGGAAGCCAAGTTTGTTTTGAATAACAAGGTGATAGCTCTTACATATGTCCATTTAGCACAGGTTTTCATTGCCACATGTGGAAGGATGCATTTGTGTAAAACAATTATAAACTGCGTCAAGTTCATCTTAGCAATAACTCCCTGGCCTGCACCAGAGACTAATTTAACCCATAACATTTAAACAACATCAGAAACTTGGATTGCCTGAAGTGTCCTTTAGCTTCCCTTAATCTTGAATATAACCCGTCCATCTCTTCACAGGACATTTGACTTGTGAACGTCCACCCTAAAGCTGCCATTAACACATGGCATGAAAGCGTGACCCACTGATGAGGAGATCGCATCCAAGCTGTCATCACCAGACTCTCCCTAACGGGAGCTATATGCAGGTCAGCTTCACAGAAGCTCCTCCCACGATAATTAAAGCAGTGAGCTGTTAGGATTTTTTAAACAAGGTTTCTGGCCCTTTACAAAACATGTGTGCTATATATCCTTAAACATGACATGTTTTCCTCAAGGAGTTCCTTGTCAAGAATCTTTGTATTTAATAGTGGGTGATGATGAGAATATGCCCTAAATGAAATGTAATTGAAAATGAGATTATGTAACTTTACTTCCTCTGTAAGTAGACTTGCCCGTGACATATTGTAGTCAGGTTTTGCACTGAAGTCTTTAGTGTTAAGCAAACTGACAAATACAAGATTTCTTTGAGAAATGAAAAAAAAACCACCGAGATCTGATTTACATCTGGTCTTCTGCAGCAGGAGGAAGCAGAGCTGTGTTCCAGCAGAATATACTTGAAAGAATAAAATCCAGTGGGCAACGAATTATAAAAAAAGTTAGTTTAGAGTGAAAATCCTGATGTCACTCAAATAAATCAGACATCAAAAGAAGGTTTAATTTACTAATTATCCTACTGGTCGTCAAATAAAATTTTAGTCACTATTAGTACAGCTGCATGTGCTCCTTTGCAACAGCTCTTGAAGAAAACAGACTGAGTTTTTGTTTGATTATAGACAGTTAAATTGAATGATTTTTTTTTTTACACCCAGGCTTGAAAACATGGGGTGATACTTTGCTTGAAAGTTTTCCTACCCTTTTAGCAGGCAAAACATGGAGTCCGATTAACTGATTCTCAGTGAGACCTCAATCAGAGTTTGGCTGGCAATTCCCATTCAAACCAAAAAAACAAGCATTAATTTACAATTTTGAATAACACAAGAGTGCCTACACTTTAAATGTCCATACGCTGTCAAAACAATAATAGAGTTTGTTGCTTACAAAACACCAACTTCCAAAAACACTATAGAAAAAAAAAAATGGTGCGCTACTCTTGCAATGGACCTGATTCTTTTTAAACTTGGTTTGTGATTCTGCAAGTGATATTATTTCTGGAAAAAACTGTGTGTGGGGAGGTCCCTTTTCAATTTTTCTGTTTTTTTAACCCTTAAAGACTTGCAATTTGTATGGCTGAGTGGCTATGGCAGCAAAAATTATACTCTTCTCTTTGCAAAAATGATAGGAGTTAATAACAGTGAATAGTTCTACTCACCATGTTTGTCATAAATATGCAGCAGGAAAATCTGGCCTAATTCTGTTAGGGTTACTGGCTTGCTCGATTTAGTTGAAAGAGTCCAGATTTTCCTTGTACAGCTTTTTTCTGGAAATGATAATGATGCTGATACCTGCTCCACCTTTCCCGTCTTTGCCAGGGGAATAGCACTTCTGTCCTTGAGTGCAGACCACGTGTGAATGAAATGATCAGTAAAAGTAATTACAGTATCAACGGGAGCTAAGCTTCTGCCAATACTGCTGTTCCCATCTCAATTTTCAGTTAAACCGAAACACTTTATAAGGTGTCTGGGGATGAGGTTTAGGCATCTGATATTCAGATTAGAAATATCTTTTTGCTGGGGGTGGTCCCCTCTGGCCGTGTATTTAACATATATCCAGGTAGAAGGAGACGCAACTTTGGGTAGAATAATTGCTCCTGCTGCGCTGTGGAAGTTACGATAATGCACTTAGGGGAATCACAGCCGTAGCAGCTCAGCGGTGGGTGAATGGCCAAGGAGAGGAAAGGAAAAGAATAGCTGTTCATCTCTGAGCCAAAGAAATAAACAACACTAAAATGATGCTGCTACAGCTTGCTGACTCAGGTCCTGCACCTGAGAAGCTGCGACACACTGGTCAAGCCTATGCAAGAGGGAACTGGGTCCTGATCTGAACACAGCTGCACTGTGTTACATGCAAGGAAGAGGCATCCCCAATAGAGAGGGTCACTGCCTTACTCCCCTGTCTATGGGGCAGCTAAATGTGGGACAAAAATTCTTTCTGATAAGGTAGGTTTGCACATCTGCATCTCTGAACACTGTAAAAGATTAGTAGAATGACCTTTATGTTCAGAGATGGTGTCTTGTTAATACATTTTCATCTGCTTAGGTGGGTTTGTTGACCAGTTTCATTGTGATTTAGGACGGTCAACAAACCAGAATTTTCCTTGTATGAGAACTAAAGAGGACCTCTGCCAAACATTCCTTAGCAAACAGGTAATTCCACCAGTCTATACCCTTTCTTACGTTTTGCATGAGAAATTACCATTTTCTTTGCCTACTGCAGGTTCATTTCAGTTTCCTAAAAAGTTGTGCCTGAGGCTTAGAACGAAGCAGGGCACAAAGAGCAGCGAAGGCAGCAGAGTGCAGCCGTGGCAGCTGTGGCTCCTCATTCCTGGCTGGGTTAATGCCGAGAGCATCCCGCTGAGACTCTCCATGTGCAAAAAACACGTTTCACGTCTGTGCGGTGGTAAATATGTATGTGTGAATGGGACTGCAAGTGCTCTGAAGCATTAACAGATTAGGGAGCTGGTACCTGTTACTGAGGAGCTGGGGGATCCCTGGGACCTCCTGGCACCAGTTTTGATCCTTAATGTCCCAAGTGGGGTAAACAGGACACTGCTGTGACGGTTCAAATAACTCCAAACGCAGCACGGGCTGAGCCCCAGAGGCACAGTTCAGCCGGAATGGCTGGGACAACCTCTCCTCAGGCTCCACACCAGGAGTATGACTACTTTGGCTTCAGCCTTTCAAGGGTGGGGGGGCAAGGGGCAGTGGCTGGGGACCTCCAGTCAACGTGCCCAGGGCTGTTCTGGCCCTGAGGCTGGCTGGCATGGGATGGCCTGTGTCCGTGCTATTAAACTGTCCAGCCCCCCAGACAAATTGAAAGGATGAATGATTGATTTCTAGTGCCTGGAAACATTCTTCAGTACTATTTAATTTATTAGTATGGACAGAGTCAATGTGAACTGACTAACAACCAACCAAGTCCAGACAAGGAGCTGCAGTTCAGCTGAGGAGGAGGAGGAGCACCAGCAGCCACCCACAGCCAGGAGACAGGGACACGGAGATCAGAAGTATTGCTCCAATCTACTACCATATTGCTGGTTTTCTGTGTTTGCCATCCCCTATCCCTGGAAAATTTTGCTTTCTTCTCCTTTTGGACTCAGTAGTTGCGAGTGGAGAAATATTGCCACCTGTGAGCAGTCAGCCATGTTATCAGGTTTCTGGATTCCTTTCATGGGATAGAGATTGAGCCTATAATATTTAAGTAGATGCTTACGCCCACCCACCCACACCTCCAAGCACTAGATTATTGCTGCATAGATTTTGGAATAAATCCATGTGATATCAGAGCACCAGATTTTCCATTTCAGTAACTAAGCCAGTTGAAAAATGTGGAAAACCCACTTGTCTCCAGCCATATATTAATTTTACAGCATGCAAATCTGACTGATACATGTTTTAACTAACAGAAGGGAGAATTTGTGATGATGGAGTGCAGTTTACCAACAAACTTTTGATGACAATGCCGTCAAACCCTAGTATACAACTGTCTCCATTAGGCATCATTTTCAGCAGCCCCAGTGGAGTCCTCCAGCCTTTCCAGTGAAGCTAACAACTTAATTTTTCTTTTATTTGAGCTGGTCTGTGTGGGAGCAGCTCGGAACACCTGGCATTTGTTTTCAACAGTGAACTGTTAGAATTTGTTGTGCTGCATGTTTGCCAAGCCTTTGAAGAACTAGTTTCACAAGGTCAGGTTTGGAGGATGGCCTTGTGTATGCCTGGGCAGATGTGGCTGAAGACAGTCAGGAGTACGTGTATGGAATGTTTTTATCTTTAACTGTTCTGAGGACTGGAAAACATCCCAGCTGAGCGAGATATGCACTCCTGTGTTAGTAGTATTGGCTGTATGCCGTTAGTTCTTTCTACATCTTTGTTGAAACATATATAAGTTTGATCTTTTAGTGAAATAAATGGAATTTTGCACAGAGAGTTTGAGCGCTTAATTCAGACGCGGCAGACTGTTCCTTGGACTCTTCTTGTCATGCACATATGCCATTTTCTAGCCTGATTCTCCCTTGTGGTACTCAGCTGGAAGCTCTTCCTTGCAAGCCACCACCTACAGGCATGGTGAAAGTGGGCCACAAAGGAGCTAGGGTCACACAAAGCATAGGAAGCATTTGAAGAGAAACCGCAAAGATGAACAATAATTCTGGCTGAGACTGGGGGGAAAGTTTTGCTATCTCTTTCCTTCCAGGTTCTTCTTGTCTGGTGTTTACTCTACTTTTTATCTTATCCCCTGCACTGCTTTGTCCTTGCATCCCCAGGATCCCTTTTTTTCTGTCAATGTCTGAATGTCCTGTCCCACTCTGCATGGTATATTCTTTGTTTTTCTGTTTCCCCTGTGCTTACCAATCCTCATGTAGCCTTATAGCTTAAAGAAATGGATGTAAAATTCTTTTTCCATTACATGTGGCTCATTTTCTTTCTATGACTGCTGCATTTTCTACTTCTTATCTGTATTTGTATGTAAATATGATTTCAAATTCCCTTTATATAAAAGAGGGGCAGCTAGCACAAATGGCCAGCAGAGCTATTGAAAAGCCACCACAGGACATACATCTATATGAAAGAATACACTGCTTTTTGATACTGGTAGTTGCAAGGTCATTAATGGCAGGAATAAGAGACAAACAGTGTTAATAATAGGCTAGTGGGGAACTGAAGGGACTTCACGCTTCCCACGAAAGCTTTTAGGATTTTATTCAAATCCTTCCCTGACAGGAAAGGGACAAGTGGACTGGGAGATTTCTTCCACCTTCTTTGGTACACCATAGCCACAGCAGGATGCCGTAAGGATCAGTGTTTCCTAACCTGGCCAATGAATATGTTATACATTGACCGTGGAGGTGGTGGAGCCACCTTTATCTGCCCTCTTCTACCTGCAGCCCTCTGAATTCGTAGACGATTTAGATTATATCTTTCAGGGTAATTATAGAGATCCTCACTCAATGGGGAAAACAGAGAGGTTATCAAAGATGGAAGAAGGCAACAGAGAAAGTTACAGTCTGTTTCCTTTGACACTTTCCATATTAAGTCTTCCTACTCTCAAGACTCATCCACCTGGATGGAGATGGGTGAGGTGGCTCGTTCCAATGTGACTGTGAACCACAATTTGGCTCAATGACATAATTGGTTTTAAAACTTGGGAATAGAATTTTCCCCAACAATAGTTCAATTAAGAATGTCAGCTAGTTGGGATCTGGCTTTCATTTCTGCTGTTTACAAGTTTAATTTAGGTTGGGTTAGACCTCTCCGAACTTCAAAATGAGCAATTATGATCAGCTGTTCACTAACCAGCTGATCAAGAATGACTTGTTTAATTATGGAAGAAGAGTAATTAGCTTGTCACCATTTAAACCCCAGAAGTCTGTAGCAAAAGGCTACATTGAAGGATTCCTATCACTGTATTTACTGACCTTTAAACCCTTCAGCTCTTCTGTCATTGATGTTTAATCGAGTCACTTAGGCTGTCAGGCTAATAACTAAGATAATGAAGTGGTCTAGGACCTTGGTTTACTGCTTTGTTATTCTAATGCTAATTTTAGAATGCTAAAAATAGGTTCACTAAAATAAGACATTGTGGGTGGGTTTTTCTCCTAAAACAATTGAGCTTCTGTTACTTCCCTCCCAAAACTATTAAGACATTATTAGATTTCAAAGAGGTTCTTTTGTAGTAAAAGCTAATTATCATTTTTGTAGTGAAGGGCTTCATGAGCCAACTTCATGTGGTGATTATATTTGAGGAATAAGGAAAGATGGGATTTGTTACTTGTTTACAAATCTGTATTTCTAAAGATGAAGGGAAAGTAACACTTATGGCAGAGTAAGTGCATCAGGAAGGTGACTCATTTTTTTTTGAAGGACAGTATCTTTAAAAATCAAAGTCATTGAAGCAGGAGCGATCACTACTAAAATGTTTTAATGGTATGCTGATTGCATGCGGTGCCTGTAAGGACAATGCAGGTTCTTCAGATGTTTACCTGAGCATTTTTTTTTAACCTCGAGTTGCTCAAATTTATTTTTAAGTGTGATTTTCTTTAGTAAATTTCTGTGGGCACAATACTTGGGCTTCAGGTAATGTTGGTATAGCTGCAATTTCTTTATTTACCCTTAGGTTATTGGTATATATTCTTAACCTTACAGCCATTTTAATATATTTGTATTTTGGTATAGCTAGCAATATGCATAGATGAAACCAGTATGTGAACCCACAGGAAAAAGCATGGTACTAGAATCAAATTCTTAGGAGAAATAGAAAGCATCTAAGTATGTTTTTAAAAATACTTGCTTGACACATACTTTCAGCTCGTCACTTTCTTAGAAAACCTTCCTCTGTTTTGGTTTTATTTGCAGATTTCTGCTTCACACAAAAGCCCAGTCTCTTCTGATACTCTTTCATGCCCAGAATGTTAAATTCACTTATGAATTTTTGCTTTTCTTTTAAAATAAAATACATCTTATTCTCCAACCTAGACAATAACATACCCTTAATACCGGTAAATGAGATTTAGGCAATAAAGAACATTAAGGGATGTGTTTTTTAGGAAAATGTATGGGAGACTGTTTTATGTATCGGAAAATTGTGTTTCAATGGGATTTTACTTAATGGGAATAAAAGAAAATAAATTCCTTACTTTTTGGATCTTTTTTTCCCAAAGTGTTAGCTCCTCTTCTTCATTATAAAATTCTCCGTTCGTTATACCATAGCAGTTTGACCTGTCAGCTTTGCAGCCATAAAGACGCCTGGCTATTTTATTGGCTGGTAGGTCAGCAATTGCTAATTTTACTTTTTCCTCCTGTTGAGATAAAGAATTTCCTGAGTTCCCATCTCTTCAGAAGGCATTCTCTGAAATGGACGTTATGAGAACAGCCTTAGATGTCCTATAGCCTGACAAATTTCCCAGATTATTATTTTGGAGCGCACGGCTGATTGTACTAGATAGGGGGAATAACGCTACTGCTACTCACAGAGTCTGTTGAAACCCTTATCTGTCCCACCCCTCTACTGACCTGTGGTTTAATGCCGTGCACTATGTCTAATAAAAAAAATCCTTCAGGCTGAAACAGTATCAGTTTTATTTGTCTGGTAACCACTGTGCACGCATTAAGACACAATACAAATGTCTGTGAGACTGGATCCGTTATTTACTGCACTTTCATAGAGTGCTTAAACCAAGTGGCAGCTTCAGCGTTAAATAATTCAGAACACTGCTATGATCTTGCACGGTAGCGGCTTATACCATCTTCTGGGTCACATCTTTCTTCTTGTGGATCCTTGGCTTTGAATGAGATGAGATTTCACTTCTAGTGAAAAAACTTTTCTGGATTTTCTTTGCTCTTACTCCTGGCCAAGGAGGCTGTCAAAGGCTTCCTTCAGCAGCAAGACTCTTATCTGACCAAGCTAACTCATGCTGACCTCTCCCCAAAGGACACCCTCCCAAAGGTACAGTTCCCTGCAACACTGGTACCTTCTGATACCTCAAGTCCCATACTTCCCTCCAGCATCACCAGCTGTTGAAGCTGATAGGCAGCACAGACTATCAATCAACCCTGTGGGATATTTTTCTATTTTTGGCCCACAGCAATGCTTTTGTTAACCGTCCGTGAGTTTCTCGAGTTGCAGTTTTAGGGAACAAGGGGATTCTGGGTTAGAGATCAGGCGGTATCAGAGACAATCACATTTCGCAGGTGTACTGACTCACACCATGCTTATCGGGAATGCTTACTGAACTTCATGCTGTATAATGTGATGGCATCTCGGTGCCCCATTTTACAGCTGCTGATAGAAAGCACATGGGAGCACACATGCCTGGGGAAGTAGTTTCTGCATGTCAATATGCCTGCCATCAATGGATATCTATCTCAGGCATGGCTGTGGGGGAATAGATAATGGAGTATTATTCCCAGTATTTCCCATAGAGAGAAAAAATCTTTTTTGTCATCAAGTGCACCACATATAGACCACAGCACTGTTGTAGACAGTGGACTTGGGGGTTGCTATTTCAAAATAAGATATACTCCTATAGACATATATATCCATTACTATGCCAAGAGAATAATTTTATTCCCATAATTTGCAAGAGTGTTCTGGTATTCCACGAATGATAAATTTTGCATTTTTTTAAAAATTGTGCTTCTGTGGCAATGTTACATTAAGTCCATATTTCATCTGCATCTCTAAGTTATTTCTCTAGTGAGCATTCTCTCTACTCACTAATTATAATTCTGAATTTGTCCTTGACAGATACCTGCTAGCATCTCTGTTCTCATTGCTCTGGGAACTGAGCTGCACTTTACTTTGTTTTTTCTTCTCTTAGAGGTTATTATCAGGGAATTCACTACTTCCATCCAAATTTACAGGCTTTCCCAGCTAGCATGGGCTAATCAGCACCTTGTTAGACTAAGCTTACCCAGAAGCCTAGTCTCTGACCTCCGTGCAGCTGAGAGCTGGTTGCACCACTGATTATGAGGGGAGGAGGCTGGCGTCTGCAGCCTTACTGTTCTGACCCCCCAGAGCACAGTTAAGGACATATTCCCCAGCTACGTATCACCTCAGCCTTAGCAGAGATCATAAAAGCAGCCCCACGCAGACAGAGGTACAGATTTCCCACACCGAGTAATGCTCCTTTGCATCCTTGTATGTGCACGGAGCCTGCAGTGCCTCCGGAGCCTCCCTGACCCTACAGCTGTGAGCATCCCTGCCTGGAGCCACCTCCACCCGCCACCACGCACCTCCTGGGACCGCACGTCTGAGCCTACGGCTCCATGCCCTTGTGCTAAGTCTTTGCTCCCAGACACGGCGTATTTCTTCAGTTTCTGTGGTGCAGGCAGGAAACCCAGCCTTCCCATCTGCTGGATTGACAGTGCAGATGCCCCACCACCCCTGCCTCCACCAGGAAAGATGGCTTTCTGCCACCACAGGGCATGAATCCCATGCTGGATTCCCAGTGCACCTGCAGTTTTTGTGTCTGAAACAAGCTATTTACTTTTTGGCTCTTGCTGATGATTATCTGTTGCAAGATGACATATGCCTCACCTGAAGAAGGGCTCACCTCCATAAATCCCAAGAATGTCCTCCCTCCTCTTCCCAAATGGCTGACGACATGTTCTTGGGCAACATTGGACTCTGCTCCTTTCTGGCCAGGCCCCTTGGCTCCACCAGAAAGGAGCAATCGAGGCCTTGGGCTGTGGGCCACAGAGGGGATGGGGGACGCTGAGGGACGCACCAGCAGGTACCAGCTGCAGAGTCCTGCAGAGCAGAAGGGAGTCAGATCGTGGTACTGCAAGATATAGGAGCAAACTAGCTGTAAGCTCTCTCCAAAACCAGGCTTCTGCCCCAAGTTCCCCCTTCCCCCTGTTGCAAAGAGCCATTCTGGCCCAGTAGAAACAAACATTACTAGTAGGAACCTGCTGCAGATTTGCTACATGATTTTCCTTGTCGTGGGCAGATGTCTTGACTACCTTGAGGCATCTCCCTGGCACTAGGTTTAGGCACCTGAATCCTGCCCTAGATGGCAGTAGTAGGACAACGAGAGATGCGGAGCTTTTTTCTTCAGTGGGTGCCCTACCTTGGAAATGACACTGCAGCATTGCTTAAGCCTGTATTTAACAAGGTACGTGAAAAAAAACTCCTTTAGGTTGCACTGCCAGCTGTAGCTTGTAGGCACGCCAAGATGAAAAAACTCAGTATTTCTACTCATAGTCAGCCAGAGTCCATTTCTCAATGCATATTAAGATTTCTCTTGCCTGTTATCATCTATGGAACATAATTATATGAGTTCCTCATTAATGGATAGACTTCAACGTCTGATGCTGCCCCACTCTGGGCTTACTACAGAAGGCTTAAACTGCCTGCACACTCGGCTGCAAACAGGACTTGCTGGTACGTACGCTAGTGACTTGGGTTAGTGCTCGTTCAGCACTGCCCTGAGTAACACTGCAGCCACTCATCCACCCTCCTGTATTTGCATTCCTGGATATTTCAGGAACGCATTTGAGTTATATGCTTCACCACAGCTATATTGACTCTGAAAGAGAAATGGTGGCCTTAAAGAAACTCCACCTCTCTAACTCAGTGAAGGGATTTACAAATTGCGAACTGAACTGCTTTAATGTCAGAGATACTGCAATTCTCTTCAGGTATTTAAAATACTTGGATGAGTTGCCTATTTGCTGTGCCCTTACAGGCTTTGAAAAGCTATTCCTTTTGTTTAGGAAACACCTTCATTAGACTCTAGGTACCTGAAAAATATTTTGCCATGAAAAAAAATTCAAGTGACTAAGAACTTTGAAGGAAGCCAGAGTCTTTGTCACAGATGCCTTTAATCTGAGAAATAGCTATGCTTTTATTTATACATTTATATTATATATATGTGGGTATGCTTGTGTATACATCTATGAAGATACTTATTTTAGAATGGTTTTTAATGTATTCATCAGTTTTATTTCAATATAGATTCTTTTCTTACAGATTGCATTCATTGTACTTAAAAAGTTTATGAATACAATGGTACCAAAAATTACAATGCAGAGTATTTAATCTCACACATTTTAAAAATAGCTGCTTTTCCCTTTGTGGGAATACAGTGGCATTCTGCCACCACCCATGCGCACAACTGTCTGACTGTGGGATTCGTTAAACAGGCATAGCCGACACACAGTCTAAATGACTGTACGATTTAATGAATTAGACTCATATGTATGATAATATAAAGACAGTGTATATGCAGCTGATGTGGCACAGGGGATAAAGGTTTTGCTAGCTACTACAGTAGCAGCACAGCATTTTCCTGACAACAGCATGATTGCATTTTTAGATGTTTGAGTAAAGAAAGGGTTTGTATGTGCAGGGAGAGATTGGTTTTCCCTGGAACAGCTGGAAGTCTTGTAGGTGCTGAGCTCAGCTTACATAAGATTTTTCTCAGAAGGCAAGCTGGGAGTTGGCTTTATGTCCACAAGTCAGTATTTGTTCTCTTCTCTGTGCCAAATCCTTCCTGCTCCTGCGTACCAAATTGATCACTGGTTTATTATTTTGAAAACAATAATTTGAGTCCATATTTTGGCCAGCAGTTTCTTTTTTTCTTCCTCTTTTTTCCTCCTGCTCATAGTTTGCCACTGTTTGCCTCTCTGCAGTGACTTACTGCATACACACAGCCCTGGACATATCCCAAACTGGTTAATGATACCCTTCCTACCTCAGATGATTCACCCTTTGCTTCCAAAATGGGAAGTCATTTCTCTTTTCCTTTCCTAAGGACTCTCATATAGTGTTGCTGGAGAAAAACTATCTATCATCTGCTATATTTAAATGGTATCTGTGTCTATATTTCACTGATATTTGAACAAGCCTTTTCAGGATTGTTCCAGTTGAAAGACGTGGTGTTAATTCCTGTTGGTATTAGCCAGAAATGCAACAGAAAAACTTTATTTCAAAGTGGATGCAGATGTTGCTCCCTAAGCAAGTTGCTGGGGATGACATCCCAAGGATCTTGGTGCCACTTGTCTTCTTCAGCCTGCTACTGGAGTATGAAGTCCAGCTGCAGCATCCTAGAACAGATTAACTTCCAGAGCAGCCTTGATTCTCCAACAGACACCCCTCTGCCCAGGGCCATGACACTGCTTTGTAGGGCCTTAGAAGGTATGTTTAAGAAAGGACTTTTTCAAGTCCTATTGCCACTTCCTAGTTCCCACCAACTGGACATACAAATAGAAGATAATGAGATTTTCTAAAGTAAGTAGGATCCTTTTAAGGTGATGTCTGAGGGTCACGAGATTTTTCAGAAGAAAATTTCTGGTCAGTAGATATTGTGGCAGCAAAGTTTTTTAAAATCTGCTAATCTCAACAATAGGCTCTCAGGAATAAGAATAGGCACTTCATTAAGTAGAACCATCATGCCATGATTCCCAGCTGTGATTTAGCTAGAAATGTTTTGAAAGTGTCTGTCACTGTAATATCTAAACACTGTACAGGGATCATAAAAATTCATAGAGAGCCACTCAGAAGGACAGTAGATCAATTCAGAGGTGAGAAGTCATATTGTATTTCATCAAATATAATTCTATTCATTTATTCAGTTGTACCCTACTGCCAGCCATTGTAGGATGCAACAAATGTGGTATTCAAAAGTCTCAAGGCTCTTCCTAGAATAAGTAAATAGCACTGGCTCAAACCCCGCTCAAAATTTCTGGGGTCACTAAGCAGCCTCCCAAGGGGCCCTCAGAAGACGACGGCTCCGCGCATGGAAGAGCAGAGGTTATGCACCGAAGGGCAGCCCTTCATAGGGGAAATGGTGCTTGGATTGGGAATGCACCCTATGTCATGTCTGAGGCCACATGCTGGCATCCCTTAGAAGGAACATTCCCGTAGACAAGTGCCCCATCATCGCACCACTTCCCAAGGGCTGAAAAGTTTTACAAACTTAGTGTGATTACATTTGACCTGCCTCCAAGCCCTTGAAAAGCACAACCTCCTCCTGTTCTGCCAATTCCCTGCCTGAACCAGCTGTGGTAACCTTTTGGTGCATACAGAGAGGTCACTCAGCTCTGCCACTGTCCTTGTACCTCTTCCCTTCAGGAGCTTCTCGCTCGAGGACTACCATAGCTCCCTGTGTCCCTGAGCAGGGTCCTTGCTGAAGGCCTGCGTTTCCCACCACAACAGGGGACCTTTTCTGCCCTCTTTCTTTCATCTGTTCTTCTCAACCTCTCCACCAGCTCTGCGTTGTGTAATATTATTGCTTTTTCTCTTCCCTGGCACTTCTTGTTCTGGCTTTCCCTGAGCAGCAGGCCATTGCGGTGCTAGCAGGCTCGTACTGCCGAGTATTTCCAGCACATGAAATTAGGATTTCTGTCTGACCTAGCTCATGTAATGATTGCCTGCAGGTTTCGAAAGGAAGCAAAGAGAAATCAGTCTCTGTGGCTGTACAAGATCTTTTTGCACTGTTACCACTGATAGAAAAATCTTATTAATCAATGAACTACAAATTCCAACAAGTGTTGAACCAAAACCATGTGCTTGTAATGTGCTCTGAAGTTCAGGAGCACTCAGAAGGAGGTGGAAGAGCAACAGGAGAACCACAGGGCTGTGATATCTCCCTGGAAAAGGTGCCATCTCGTCTTCCAAGCGGAAATATCATAGGACAGTCAACAAAAAGCACTCAGAAAGAACTCCCCTACTGCACTACAGCATTGGACCAAAGGAAGCATCTCATCAGATCTCATTGCAAGTCCTGAGAAGGCGCGGCAGGTGAAGCAAGCACATGGAACTGCTGGGTCACACCAATGAAACACATTTGTTAAATGTCTCTTTTCTCAAATGTCAGCAAAGTATCCCAGCATATATCCAAAACGCATATAAAGACCAAAAGTAATTTAACTCAAGCTTGGTGTAATCTATCACAAAAAGAAGAGCTGTAAAAAATAGTAAATTTAAGCTCAAACTTAAAAATGTTCAGAAATGCGGAATTGGACAGTGGGAGAACTAAAAGCTTACCTTCTTTGTAGCAGCTGAAATTTTCAATATGTTAGCACAGAAGTCTTCACGTTAGAAGAGGGCTAATAATGTTGCTACTTCTTGCAATTCTATCATGGATTTTTAAGTACTTTAAAAAGTCAAATGATAACACAGGTCTTCAAGTTTCATTTTTTAAAGATGATTCTAAACATCACAGCAAATAAAAATCTCATATTGTTTGAGGATTTAACTTGCTCATTCATTTACTCTCGGCTGTAGTGGGTTAAACCAGGATATAGCAAGCATATACCTATCTGGGTATATAGCTACTTTTATTACGAAAGACATTGGGTGCAACTACAGAGGTCAAACATCAGCCTCCATTCTGGAGATGAATCAAGATGTAGAGTTTTAGATCCCATTTATTGCAATGTTTTTTCTTATTTAATGTAGCAATGGAAGTCATTTCATGAGCTCTAAGCCTTACCTCTTTACTTGAATGCAAAGAACGCAGATGTCCCGCTTTAACCACCACCATAAATCTGGATAGCCTTGCCAAAGAAATCAGCCAGATAAACAGAGAAAAATGATTAGGCAGTTTCAGCAAAGGTATTTATGTCTTTTCATTGCTAAATAAAAAAATAACAGGCATGGAGTATTAGCAGCTGGCATTTGCCCATGTATTCACTCCTGTTTTAACAGTTTTCCTGCAGAAGTAAAGGGGAGTCCTTCTTGTTACAATGACAAACCTTATTGACATCAGAGGGAACAGCATTAGCAAAAACTGAGTGCTTTTGAAAATCCCATCAACAGTATTTTCAAATCAGACCCAGCTTTATTGGTGAGTTGCGCACTATCATATAACGTAATAGGCACAAATATCTTTTTTGCTCAGAGTATGGGACAAGAAACTGAAAAGGGGAGATGATTTGCTTTTTGGGATGCTGAAGGACATTTGCCATGCAAGGTGGAGTGCTCTGTGCTCTATTTCTTCCCTCCGCTAAAGCAACATTTACTATTTCGACCTGCTTTTTCCTATTTCCTCTTTATATCATTACCAAAGCAAAGTTTGTTTTTTGTCGCCGTAATACCTTTACCCTGGACAGCAGCGCACCTAAATAACCCCCGCGAGCCCGCTGCCAAGGCCACTCTGCGGATGAGCTGGCAGGGGATGCTGTGGGAGGCGTGCAGCCAGGACACCCTCCCAGGGACACGGCACCTTGTCCTCACGCGCTGCCTGTGTGCCCTTGCTCACCGCGGGCCACAGCCTCCCACCTGGATGGTGGCTTTTGGCTTCCAGCAAAACAGGGCAGTGGTAAAGAAGCCCTTTGGTTGCTTGACCCTATCCACAGACTGGATCCATCCAGGCATCATCACCCACCGGAGACTGTTTATTTTCTTCATGTCTTTTACTGGCTCCACGGCAAAAGCTGTAAATACCGCCTTCTATCCCTCTTAAAACTCAGAAGAAATGTGAATGTTGTCTCAGTACATTTGAGACTGAACTCCTTTGAGAGAAAAACAAAACACATTTCGCATCCAGTTATTAAGAGTTTTCTCCAGCATGTGTGAAGGGCTCTTTATTTTGCAGAAATATGAAGTGGAAAAGGTCCGTGGCCCATAGGCCTACTGACGTGGGGTGCTCATACCCTCTGGCTGGCTCAGAGCAGCAGGACGGATGTTTGTTAACCTCCCCAAGAATGGAAATTTCTGCATCTACAGTATATTTAAATCACTTTTAATGGGGTGACTGAAAAGCCAGGTAAAGGATTTGAGTTCAGCTATTGATGGCACAAGAGACCAGGAGAAAATAGAGCAGAGGATTATATCCATTGAGGGACCAGGGGGCTGGCTGGGAGAAGTTGGTGCTGATCAGGTGTGAGGCCAGGACTGCAAAGTGAAGACCTCAGCCCAATGCTCATTTCAAGCAAAGAGTTATAAAAAAAAAAATAAAAAAATAGAACAGAAAATGAATGGGAGCTTAGGGAACTCAGCATTTGTCCTTTTGAAAGTTCTCCACCCTTTGAGATATCCAGGGCATGGTTTGCATGAAAAGACTACTTCCGTGCTCTAGCAGAGTTTTTGCTTTCTCACGCTGAATTTGTGCAGCAAAGGCTTAGTGATTTGCATGTTGGAATTAAGAGAACATGTTTTTTCATTTACTCAAACACAGGCTGGTAACACCGGTTCAAAATATTATACCCTTCCAGTCTTGCGGTAGAAAAGTGACAGGAAATAATAAGGGCACAGAAACATGCATCACTACTCTACTATTTTGCCTTTTTATCCCATTTTAATATTTTTCACCCTTTTTCTTGCATGGATTTTCTGCATAGATTTCCTCTCCAATTTGTTGCTGAAAAGCGGCCTTTCAGTGGAATCCCCTTTGCTCCACAGCGACTGTCAGCGCACATCACGGAGAAAAGGTGGGCTGGGCAGGGATGCTGCTGAGAGCCTGGGCTGGAGTGAGAGCCCCATGCACAGCACAGGCACCTCCACTGCCCCTTCCTCTCCCACACCTCCGCTGCACCAGCCACAGCTGCTCCGCTTTGTTTTGGACATATCCCTTTCCTCCAAGCACTGATGTCCTATCATTTAACAAGAGGTGAATAGAAACACTGACTTGGCATTGACTTAGCCCCAGCTGCTCACCTTTGTGGCTGTGGCTACAGTCTCTGTGAGTAAGCACTGGGCTAAGGAAAACCTGTTTGGATATTGCGATTGTAAAAGCTTACATGTAAATGTGAGTGATTGCACATGCTTACAATTACTAATTTGTGCTAGTAGGCAAACATAAATGTCAGTGGTCAGGGAATAAACAGGTTTACACATCCTTTGTGGAAATCCGGGGCTGTGCGCTTCTTCCATTGTTTGCTATTTACATTATGAAAATCAAATTGACAGTTAAGATGCCAGAGGTTAAAAATATTCTGCAAACTTAGCTGAAAAAAACCAACTGTTAAGAGTTCAGGTAGTTTCTATTTTATTTTATGTACTGTCAGTAATATATTCACACTTCAAGAGGCTCTCGTATAAATATTTGCTTGCAAATGCCAGCGGAATGGAAAACTACATAGTGTCTCCTGATGCTTTGAATCAGGATCCAAGGCTAAATTGGCCAACTGTTTTAAATGGACTGCTTTGGTAAATCTGCTGCCTCATTTCCAAACAATCTCATTTACTCTTTATCATCCAAATATTTGTGGAAAAAGCGTTTACTTCTAATTTTGAATAAGCCCCTATATTTTCAAGTATCATCTGCAATGTTATATAGTTTGAGGGCTGCCTCCTCAAATGTTGTAAATCAGAGTAACTATAGCAACTTAAAAGAGAGACCTTGGTATAAATGAGCTGAAGATCTGGCCAGCCTAACCTATGTGAAGGATTAACTGTTTTATTTTTAAACTGTTGGTAAATGAAGTTAAACTGTGATGTAATGGTAGCAAGGCAATTGGTAACTGGCTTCTAAGCTTTACCAGATTCTTATCATAATAGCTATTAGGAGGCAAATCAATGGCCTTCACTGATGACTTACAAATACACTCTGTAATATCCTCTTCCCTTTGCCATGGATGTTCTGAGGTTCAGGGTCTGAAAAATTAACTTTGTCTTCCCTGCGGACTCCTGTCTGAAACCTCAACTGTCTCGAGATCAAAGAAGATCCCTTGTCTGTGTTGTCATTTTGAGTGACAGATCAGCAATGTGTAATTCAGTAGATCAACCCCTACTATGAAAATAATAATACCTCTTCCTTAGTTAGATCGGTAAAATCAAAGTGATGGTCTAACACAACTTAATTTCATCCTTCAGAAAGAAGTCTTTCTTGAGCTCACTATAACTTGAGAGATCTTTTTTTGTAACTGTTTCCTAATTAACTGTTTCACTGCCCAAGCCTGTGCTTCATTTGTCTTTTATCACTATACTGCATTTTCTTTTTTCTTTGCTTCTTTTTCCCCCTTCTTTTGATAGTTGGGAATTTTTTAAATGAAACAATTCAGAGGAAACCCACACATGGAGGCCATCAGAAAGCAGTGAATATTTGTGGCAGCAGGGCCAGGAACCCCAAATTTCTGTAAAATCTGCCAACAATGTCAGTCAAATTCTCTCTGAACATCTGTGTGTGTCACAGAGTTCTTCCTGGGGTCATAAAAATAGTATTCTACACACTTCAAGGGAAACCTGCTTTGTTAAAGCTCAAAACTGGTGGAGAAGCACAACTGAGCTTTTGGGCTGTAACTGGCAGGTGAGTTGACAAGGCATTTGTGGGGGGACCACATTTCCATTTACAGGGACAGAAAGGAGGTGCACAACCTCCTTTTGACAGTGTGGTCACTGCTTTTCTTGCCAGATTTCTCCTAGATGCTCAGTTTTAGACATACTTAATCCTGAGTGCACTGGAGGTGTGAACATGTGAACACACACTTGGAAAATTTCTAGTACGTGGGCACATGCCATATAACATTTGCAATCCCAACAGTTATGGCAGCTGGGCTTTGTAGCTGGAAATTGCAGAATGGCCATATGGGATCAACTGATTTGCTCTGCAGTAGTGACCAGTACCAGCTGCTTCAAAGGAAGATGCACAAATCCTTGCAATAAGGTTTTACAGGATAGTTTGTCCCTAAGGTAGTTTGTCTCTCATTTTTGCTTGTTAAGGATGGCTCATGCGGTGGCATGTAAGCGGTCAGCAGTTCTGAAGTTCTCGCTACTTAATTACAAAACATTTTCATGCTATTAAAGTTTTACAAAAATATATTGTTCATGTAAATGTCCAATCCTTGTTTCTTTGTGGTTTTAATCTCGTTAATTTTTTGGCATCAACTTTAGTGACAGGCTCCTAGTTTCCCTAGCACTTTCAGGCAAAAGGATAAGTTCTGCCTTTTTGTCTGCCTGGAGATGGAAATTCTCTTTCCAGCTCTTGCCTTTGCAGGAAGGTCTGGAAGTTACTTAGGTTAAACCCAACTATTCAGAAGAGATGGCAACCTCTAACCACACCAGTTCCACCACCCAGTTCATTGTTTCACAAGCACTCTTGTAAACTCATAAGGGACAAAAAGAAGCAGCCAGGGTCAGAAGAAAGAGGTATTTAATTTTAAAGAGTATCCTTTGCATCACCTTGCAGGAAGAAGAGAGAGACGCAGAGAAATATTTATGGAACATCAGTGAATAGGTGACTCATTCCTTCCCTGCTTTTTTAAAATTTTATTTTAATTTTTTATTTACTTCCTTACTTTGGCCAATTTTTCAATTATTCTCGCCAATAGCTTGTACAGTCCTTGACTCAAAATGTGTAAGGATTATTTCTATTTAGGTTGAATGGTAGATTCCCTCACTTTGATTGCTGCTATAGTTACTGTCATCTGGAAAGACCCGACGCGTTGAGTTATCTGGTGTGTAATTTGGACTGTTGGGTGCTAAGTCTGGCACTGAGGCAGTTTTATTTTGCACTAATGCACTGTATAGTGAATAAATAATTTTAAGGCCCTCTAGCATTGCCAGAGTAGTACAGGAAGGTCAGGCTCAGAGTGTCTGTGAACTTTGGCATGAAGCATTTGTTAAATTTTCCCCCTCAAACTAAAAGGCTAGCCAAGGCTGAAGCAGAGGCACTTCTGCTGTCTTATGTCGGTAGTTCTAATAATTTCACACAGCCCCTTTTCCGCTGCAAGCTGTCCACACGAACCCCGTCTTTCACCAGCCTTCGAGCTTTCAACCTGAAAACTTTCCCAGCCTGTAGTGGCCGGGAGGAGGAGCGGCAGATGCGGGGCTGTGGCAGTTCCTCGGGCTCTCAGGGAAGTCTCTTCACGTGTGCTCGATCAAGCCGTGTACACGCTATGTCATGATGACATGTCGTGTCAGCCGGATAATAAAGTGCCACCACAGAACCTGAGGCAGTGCAATAAGATACTCTCCACCATTCCTAAATGCCCTGTCCGACTTTGCAGGTAGAAGCGTGCACTGTTTGGGATGCTGGCTTGCACAATGTATGAGCTGCCATGTATCTGAAAGCAAGGTGAAATGATAAAACCGAGTGTATGAAGAAATCAATCCATCGGTTTTCTTCATTGATGGTATTTTCTCCTCATGATACTTTCCATGGGCATAAACACTCCAACATTTTCAGACTCCTGCACCTAAAATACCGGGATATTAATTTCCATCTGCTGAGAACAAGAGATTGTTTCATATCACAACATTGGATTTGCTCAGTTTGCCCAACTGAATTAATGTCAGCATTTTGTTTATGTTAGAAGTTCAGGATGCTTATTAACTTTTGGGAGAAAACACAAAAGCTCTATTATATACCTTTACTGTATTAAAAAAAAAAAATCTTTGATGTGTTCAGCATGAGACTTTTTGAAGTTTCAAATGGTATAGCAGGTGAAGCGTGGAGCAGAGAGCCTTTACTTTGGTCCCTGAGTCTATTGACCTGTGATCTCATGCAATAAGCAACTAATAAAAGCAAAATTTAGATACTGGAACAGATTTCCTTATAAAATTAGACATTTTTCCCCCTCTAGTATCACAAGTTAGGGTATGTTTGTAATTGTTTTAGCAGTCTCAGAGTCTCAGCAGCCTCTGCATGCTTATAGAAATTAAACTACTTTCAAAGGGAATAGCAAGCCATACAGTCAGAGAGAGAAAGTTTAAAACCCTTCACATTCATTAGAAGGTATTTGAAGAATGATAAATCTTCCCTGCATGTCAGACTGCCATCTTTTCTGCTTTATTTTAAAAGCTACTTTTCAGAGATCTGAGAGTAAATAAGTATGCAAAGGCTTCTTTAACTGCACAATTTTTTGCTTTTTTTCCCCCTCTCTAATAAAAAAGTGTTTACGGCTTCATACGCAGGACTAGAAAGAAAAGGATGTGAGTAAGAAAGATTAAAGGTATAAAATCCACAGGCTATATTTAAAAGTAACTTTAAGAAGCCTTATTCAATAAAGAATATGAAAATAAATTGATTCCCCTTTTTGTTTAAAGCAAACTACTGCAACTTCTTTTTTTCTTTTTTTTCATTTATGTAATTTTATTACTTGGCATCAGCTTTTACATAAACCTAATGAAGGTTTGGCGAAACCTAAATATGGTAATGGCATTTTCTGCATTAACTGAACATACAACATCAAATGATAAGTCTTAGAAACAATTTCGCATTTAAGTAGAAGACTACCAAATTTATGCAGATATAGCATTGCAATCAATTGATTCTAATTTCTTAATTTTAAGTGGGATAGCTGTTTCTACTGTCAAATTTATGGTTCTCTCTGTTTTCATAAACACAGATTATGTAGAAAGAGAAGGAAAATCTTCAAGCATTGTAACTATCACCATTCATTGACCTCACTAAGGCAGGAAAAAATTTACATCAGCAGAGTCCCAGGGTTTTCTTTGCAACTTGCTTACCCATAAAACTATAAAGTGCCATGTCTATATTGTCCTCAGTGAAGGACTGTATCATTTATGTATTCTTACCATATAGTATTAAGAATGCTATACTAGTTTAGTTGAAAGGAGACATAAACCACATCTAATATATTTTGTAATTATGGCAAGTGACTGCTCATTCTCTGTGTTCAGCCATGCCTCCTATTCAGGGCAACGGGAACAATGTTGCTCTATACTCCCTTTGCTATGTGCACCACGGAAATCATCATCCATTTTAATATTGCTGTCCAGCTCCAGATAGTCCTCTCACCTTCCCTTTCATTCACGGTTGCCACTGTGCTCCATGACAGCCACAGTGAATATCTCATGCTGAGACATCCTAAATCCACTCCTGATGCCATCTGACCTTCTAATCGTGATTTTCATGCAAAGCAAATATGCCCTAAATGCTAAGGAATTGTGCACTTTCTTGCCTTCCCTACAGAAAAAAACCCTTTGAATATAAATATCTATACCTTTTGGAAAGGCATCTTGCATCTGGTTTGAAAATAGGTAGCTTCCCAATATTTTCCGATATATTTTAGAGCACCAAAAATGACCATTAGCATATTACAACACAAAGCAACTTTTTTTGGAGGATATTCAGAGAGGCAAAGCATTATCTGAGGACATTACCGAATTTCAATTCCTTCTCTCATAGGTTTTCTGCATGACCTCAGGACATTCTCTTAGGATAAAATTTCTAAGAGGGATTTGGACATTAAGCCCAGATCTAGAAAAGGGCTTACGTGATTAAAATGGAACTTAGGGAGGTTTTAAGTACCTGTGACCGAGACTGCAATCCTGCCAATTCCTGCTCAACTACGGCTTAACCTCGGATGCACCTAAGGAACATACGGGCCTGAACTTTATTTTTTTTCTTAAAATGCTTTAGAGGCATAAGGTACTGCAAAAGACATGAAGATACCCATTCTGAAGCACACAAATGTCCTTTAGCAGCTGTCCTGGTTTGGGCTGGGATAGAGTTAGTTTTCTTTCTAGCAGCTGGTATAGTGTTATGTTTTGGATTTAGTATGAGAATAATGCTGATAACACACTGATGTTTTCAGTTGTTGCTAAGTAGCACTTAGACTATAGTCAAGGATTTTTCAGCTTCTCATACCCAGCCAGCAAGAAGGCTGGAGGGGCACAAGAAGTTGGGAGGGGACACAGCCAGGACAGCTGACCCAAACTGGCCAAAGGGATATTCCATACCATGGGATGTCTTGTCCAGTATATAAACTGGGGGGACTTGGCCTGGGGGGGATTGCTGCTTAGGAACTAACTGGGCATCAGTCGGCGAGTGGTGAGCAATTGCATTGTGCATCACTTGTTTTGTATATTCCAATTATTATTATTATTATTATTATTATTATTATTGTCATGTTATTATTATTGTTATTATCATTATTCTTTTCTTCCTTTCTGTCCTATTAAACTGTTCTTACCTCAACCCACGAGTTTTACTCTTTTTTTTCTGATTCTCTCCCCCATCCCACTTGGTGGGGGGGAAGCGACCGAGTGGCTGCATGGTGCCTAGTTGCTGGCTAGGGTTAAACCACAACAGCAGCATATATGGAAAAGAAATATGTAATGACACGTCCAGTGGTTTGACTACAGGAGCCGGGCGCCTGCTTTCTTTTCATTCTGGGCTTGTAAGTGATAAAATTAGTGACTTTCAGTTAACAAGGTTAGGATATTCAGATATTCCCAGGCCTAATTCCCAATCATTTTAGTAGGAGCTGACAGCCCATACAATTCTGAGATTTGTTCTTTGAATGCATAATCTGTTTTTGAAGATGTGACTTACTTATTTTTGGCAATGTCACTTGCAGTATCTCTGAACCTCAGTTATTCATCTGTGAAAGGGGCTTGAAGGTGCTTCCCTGCTAACCAAGATGTTATGCTATGTAAATATATTAAAAAGCACATAGATCCTAGGCACTAAAGGAAATCTACACCAGATTACTTTTGGTCGAATTCTACCCAGTTAAAATTCATGTTACATTAAAAATAATTTTAATTGCAGAACAGCCCTGGGGAGTGTTAGGAATTAAAATTACACAATGATAAGTGCTGGAATTGCCACGAAACAGCCACCTTAATATTCTGTTCCTTCTCTGAAGTTCTAAAGGAATTTGGAGATTACTATTGCCTTTTTCCTTAAGCTATTAAATTAAATTTGTCAAAAAAGTAGAGCAAACAAGTGCCACATATCAAAAAAGAATGGCTCCTTAGGAGTCTTTTGACGTCTGACAGAGGAGTGTATTTGTTGTGCTAATGTGACAGGTATTTGTGCAAAGTTATGTGCTGGTCACAAGAAATGTACACTGTAGTTTTTAGGAATTTATTATATTTTGCAAAATGTCTCACTGCTGGTCTGCAGAATCTGCTCAAAGAACAGGAACCTAAATGTTGCAAATATCCTCCTGATGTAAAGAGATATTGAACTCTGGCATGACAAGATCTTGAAACTGGAATATTTCTTTTCAATCTGACACACTTGAAGTTGTTTCTGTTTTGTTTTCTAGGCAGTTGTTTTACTAGGTAAGAAACTATTTTCATTATTTTATGCATTATTTCCTCCCTGTTTATATGTGTCTTGTCCAAATTAGTTTAAAATAACTCTTAACACGGGATCTTTGGGAACAGTTTTTCTCTGGAAGTTGTTTCACAGTCTCATAGACATTTCTGCTTCGAACTTACTCCTGTTTTTTCTTCTCAAAAACGTAATTTGTTAAAATAATCACATTAATTTTTAATCCTTGCAACCATTCCCTTCCGAGGCTTTTCAAGGTAACAGGCAGCGCTTAATCCGGCTCTCTACCCGCCTCCTTTGGCCTCCTCTGCAGTCACTCACACACGCTAGCCGCCTCATTCTTCATTTGCTCGCCAGGCTTTCCAGCCCCAGGTGACCACCAACCCCAGAAAATACTGTGAGATGATCCTGGAGCTGAGCTTCAGGCCAGGCAGGTGAGGAAGCTGGTAAACTTAGCTGCTGCTGTGAGTTGCTGGTGCTACAACCGAGAGAAGCAGGGCTTTTCCTGGCTGCGCTGGCGTATGCCTGGGGGACACCTCCACCTGAGACTTCTGGCTATCCTCACACCAACTTCTTTGCACGCTCTCTGCACAATTCCTGCTCCACAAGCGCTGAGGGCAAAAGAAGCAGCATCCTGACAATGCACAATATGTTGCAGAGCAAGTCATTCAGACTACATCACAGCTGGGCTAAGCCCTGTTTTAAATATTCTTGTCTACTTTTCGCTAGCTTAAGCAGCTCCTGCCTGCGCGCTCTCCTGTTTAGCAATGGGCACCCTTAGCTGGCTGTCCTGGCTCTGTATCTGGGAGACTTTTTGTCTTCCTGTGTATACTGAGTTGGTTATTTGGTTTGCAGGGTTTTCCATATCTGAGCTCAGCTGTGTGGTTTGTTTAGTTCTTGGAGACTGGGGTTGGCCATTTGAATTCCTAGGTCTTGTGTGTCTGAAGCAAACCAGTTTGGTTTCACAAAAATATTCTACGGCATGACAGGCTGTTGAATAGCAATCAGTGTTCAGCAGCAATGACAGACAGCAGTATCCACAGGAACAGGGTAATCAATGGAGACTCAAGTAATTGACATGCTAATGGTAAAAAAATTTAACTCATTCTAGGAAAATGAATGGCATGGATTCATGAACGGTACTTTTTTCAAAAAGGTTGTGATGTCAATATCAATAATTGGCCCTTAGAATACTAGCATAACGGAAATATTAGTGATGGCTGTGTCCCTCAGGGAAGAAAACAATCTGTCTCAAGGAAACATAATGGTAAATTAGTTACAGTATAATAAAAACAACATATACTTAAAGCCTAAATGCTTATTTGTTTGTTACGATTACTACAAAACCTCTTAATGTATAATTGCTAATGACTTAATCAAGTGTTTGAATTTCAAGCCCTCTCCATGACAGCAAATTAAGATCTTTTGAAACTGTAAGTTCTTTGGGGCAGGCACCTATTTTTGAAATGGGCGTGTGCACTGCGTTGCACTGTCCCACCCAAATCTCTGTGCCTAGGGTATCTCAGAAATGGGAACAGTCATTAAGATTAGACCTCTCAGGCACTCGAGATGAAGAAGATGGTCTCATCTTCTAAGGGGTCACATGGTATGTAACAGCTTACTGTAACGTATATTGCAAGGTATAATATTTACACCATCTCATTTTTCACTGACTGGTCATAGCATTGTTTTTCCTTCCTTTTTTTGAAGTTATTTATCACAATGGATGTACATTTCTTAAGCGCATGAAATGGCCTAGTTCTGAAATGACATGATTTTTCACACCTTGCCAACAGGAAGATATCAATCAAAAAAAGCAGTTAGATTAATTTTATGTTGCTTTCTATAAGCTGCCACTGATAAAAAAGGCCTCCACTAACTCCTGTTTCCAGCTTTCTGTAGGAGAGGAGACGCTGGTTTATTCAGGAGCTCTACTTCCTTTACTATGAGTCCTCTGTTACACATAAATTAGTCTGTATAAATATGAACTGCGTTTGAGAAAGTTACTCCAAAAACGCTGGTATGCTGATGTCTGACAGTCATGCAGCCAGTGGGAGCAAAGATGTATAGTGCTGCCATTTTTCACAGAGGGAACAAAGGGACACGCTAAGTTACTACATCTCTTCTTTGTTGATATTGGACACTTATTGCGGACAAAGGGATCTAGAGGAAGATAAATAAAAAGACTTTGATTTTTCAAAAGAGTGACTTTGAATTGGCCGGAAAAGAAAAATAAAGAAAGCCAGTACCATGTTACCACATGCCAGGAGACAGTGGTAAGTTTTTATTTTTATAGCACATTCTGGAAAACATCAGGGAAGGAAGAAAAAATCATAGAATCACATAATTATAATCCTCTATATTAGGAATTAAAATATATTTTTATATCACTTCTCTTATGTCATATTTTAGAAGCTTTTGTATTTTAGATAATTAACAATACTAACAATTAAAGAGATGAATGAAAAAAGAAATATGAAATATGTCTGCATTCTGATGGAAAGAAAATATCAAAGCAAATCTGTCTCAGTTTCTGAGCTTATACCTTCAGAAGTGATCTTTGATGTTTCTGTTGGCTGTAGTGGGCCTCTGGACACATGGGAAGCTCTCCCCATGTGTCTGATTGCAGGACTGGGACTTCATGCGGTAGGTCTTTGAATGTTCACCACTTTACACAGAAAAGTCTCTGGTATACTGGTTACCACACTGTAACCGATGCAAGTCTAGAAAAAGGGAAAATGGAAGAACTGCATCATTTTCATCCTCGTGTCCAAAATAGTAAGTCCATTAAAATGTCAGCTATATAATATACTTTTTGTTAGTTTACAGTGAAAGTGGCTTCTGGGCTTTTGCGGAAACTTTCATTCTTTCTTCTGAAGTTTATAAAAAGCCCTGTCACTCCTATATAGAGATCCAATCCTGAATGACCTCTGCCGACCTCAGTGGACTACATATGTGGGTTCTTCTGGCCACGCTGGAGACCGTTTTGTCGTTGCCTTCAAGATCTTATGTGGGAAAGGCTAGCTGGACTCTGCTGTGAAACCAGTCTGACATTTCATGGAGCCGGGCACCTTTGAAAACTGAGTGCACCTCATAAATAGAGAATAGCAGAAGCTGAGGCTTCTTGAGGCCAGCGAGGCAACGAGCCAAACCAGGGCTGCACAGCCACATGGCTACAAGCATCCCACGCGATGGGATGACAGAAGGGCTAATGTGTGCCTAAAATGGGCATATCACAACAGTTCCTCATTACTGAGCATGGCTAATAATTCCCTATCGATAATTCCATAGAATGAAATCCCTTTTATATCAGTATAAAGGTTACTCTTGCACAGCGTAATGTACTACCAGGCAGAGAGATCCCTGCTTGTTCCAAAAAAGCCAACTCAGGCGTCAGAAGCGATACAACCATATTTTCCAATGCTGATGCTAGCGGTACAAGACGCCTGTCTCATCAGCATGGCTCAAACCCAACCTGCATGGAACAAAAACTGTGACCAAAGGGCCAAACACTCCACAGAAATTATTTCAGAGTGATTTTCAAAGACAGAGAAAACCACAAGCGGATCTCTAATATTTTTTAGGGACGGCAAAATTTGTAATTTATAAATTAAATTTATAGTTTTGCCTTCTATATAAATAAATGCATACGTTTTTTAAATCCTACCAATTGATTATACCACACTTAACACAGTGAAGGCCCGATCTCTGCTGGAGTCACTGCTACTACTATAAAATGAACGAATGATAACACCAATAACAAAGAGCAGCTGAAGACCTAGATTGGAGTATTTAAATGCTAGAAACCCATGGGCTTTAGGAAAAGGCGGAACTAAAGAGATCAAAAAGTTAAAAGCTCTTCTGAAGTAATGCAAATGTTTGTAATCAAACCCAAATCTAAAGAGGTAACTATCTCATGAACAAAGCGTCCAGAAGAGGGGAAAAAATTATGAAGCAATATAAAAAGAGAACTTCTTATTTCAGAATGTATGCACAGCAATAGAGTCTTTCCATTTCAGGCAATACAGCATTCTTATTACTCAAAAGTAGTCATTCTTTCAAGTCATAATAAAAATTACCCACAGAACACTGTTTTAGGTAAAAAAAAAAAGCAGCCCAGACAGAAAAAATCACTGGAGAGAAGTTATCTTCTCTTAGCTTCAGCAGCATTTTCTAAAATGCAGACACAAATTGTGGGCTCAACACAGTTTTATTCTAGTAAATGTAACAGGATGGGATCCTTAGTATTCATAACAAAAAATAATAATCCTTTTGGACTTTTGCTGAGTACCTTAATGCAGCAGCATTTTGTAGTGGTGTGTTCTAAAATGTAATTATGCACAGTCGAAAAGGGCATCTCTTCTTGTAGTTTTAGATTTATTGCCTTATTTCTTTGAATGTCAGTCTGCTCTTGCATTTTTCAGAGAGCAGAGACTACCAAGCTCATTTTTTTTCTGGAACGATCCTTTTCTTACAATATAACTACCATCTCCTTTGTGAAGCAAACACCTTCAGTTGTTTTCAGCGTCCCCTCAGACTCTTTTCTGTCCTCTAACACCTTGACTTTTGCTTGCTTTTGCTTGATCAGTGTTTTAAGATTAACATGATGGAAATCAAATATGATATCCACAGTCAGATATCCACAAATGCAACTGTATCAGAAATGTCATAATTGTTTACTGCTATAATTCCAGTTATATTATAAGCTGCTTTCATTCTTAATAACCTACCATGTAGTTTGCTCCAACTTTCTGGTAGACTTTGATGTTTACAGTAGGATGCTGAAAACAGTCTGACTCTATGTGAGATGGAATGGGCTAAAAGGAGCAGGTACCCTTTCACAACAATTTTCTGCTTTTCTTTTAATCTCACAACATGTTATATACCAGCCTGTATGGAGGGAGAGGAAGTAGACAGACCAGCACTTAAAATATATTCCTTCAGCTCACCATCACTCCTTTTTCCTGTAGACCCTAAGGAGTCAAGTTCATAAATTTCTGAAGGGATTTCCTCACCATTCCCTCCATGCATATTTCCTCTTCCCCCTTGTCCTACCTCAGAAAGGAATCCCTACAGATGCCAAGTTTCAGCTAGCCCTAGTTGGAAACAGGTAAAAGAAATGCACACATAAACAAAAGAAAATTTAGGTGTAATATTTTGAGTATTCTCCTAATAGCAGAATTTCTTACCAGTCTCCAGGGAAAATGTTGACATCTGTATCACCTGAATCCAGTCCAGCTGGACTAGACAAACCATTAAGAAATTGAATAGGATGGTCTTATTCTTGGGATAAAAATGGTTTAAATACTCTTCTTATCTCCGCTCTCTAGCATTTACAACAGTCAGTTTTCAGACAAGCAGACATGATCCTATATATGAATGTGGAGCTGTCTCCGCAAAGCTCAGAGCAAATCATCAGAGAGATGCTGGAGCTCATGGTTATTCAGCTAAAGAGACACACTACTGTAAGTTGGCCCCTGAATCAGTTATGACTATGGTATGACATGAATGAAGAAGGAGAGACATGAGTGAAGAAGAAGAGGATACTCCTGTGACTTCATTCTCATTGCCAGTGGTCAACTACTATAAATGCCAGAACATACAGTGTGGGCAAATAACCAGCTTTACCTAAAGCTGTAGACTGTATATAGAGTTTGAATCAATGGCTCATTTTCCTTTAGACTTCTCCACTCCAGCAAATAATCCTGTTGACTTCAGAAGGATTTTAACTCGCATGAATCAAGGCCACTAGATCTGCTCCTGGAGAATGTGATTAGTTTCCTTAACAAAATCTTCCTGTGGGTATCCTTAATTGTAATCTGAATTCTAAGCCATTGCTTATGCTGTCATACACCCCTTGGCAGAAATTGCCCGCCTGGGACCTTAGGGAAAATACACATCATAAAACTGTCCCAGCAAGTAAACATGTTTGTGACCTGAATCTACTTTTGCTTTCTAAAGGCTAGTTTGAGAGAGTCGCAAAACCTCAGACTCCCCCGGTTCATTCACTGCAATTGTTGTTCATAGTTGTGGTTGTTTTCCTTCGGATGCTCGTTCTCCTTTTCCTGCTCTGTGGCCTGTTTTGCACAGTTCACTTGCTCAGGCCATGGAAATAGCTTCCCTTGCAAAACAACGCTGGAGATCTGCAGCTTAAAAATGTCACAGCGGTGCAGAAAGGATTGCAGAAAAACATTCAGAAGAAAAAGACAAGTTTTTAGGAATGTCCTTCAGCTTAAAAAGTGGTCCTTTACAAAAAGGGATACACTGAAGATAAACTGAATTTCTCAGAACTACCAATACATCCCTGTAATGGAAGAATACTATTTGTATTTGCTTTGCATTAATGAGGACTAGGATTCACTGTTAATGGCAAAGACTTCAAGTTAAAATTAGAGCATTGTTTTGTTTTGTTTCTTGAGGAGTAGAGAACATCATACAATTTATAATTAATTAATCTATAATTAACCAATTACATCTTTCAGTTCAGCCTTTGGTTTATTCTTGGCTAAATATGTTCTTCAGCAGCAGGAGCCTTCAACCAGGTTTTTTCTGTGCATCTCTTAAAAATCTTTTCCCCCAACTTCCAGCTAATCCAGCATGACTACTGCAGCCTGAACTCAGAATGTCCTCCAGGCATCAGATGAAAAGTGTCATATATACATATGTGACTTCCACACTGGAGAGCTGTAAGAATACACTGCAACGTGTCGAAACTTCAGTTCCCACTAAAAATGAGAGGTGCATATTGTCAATGCAATCTGTTTTCCTTGACTTCTCCAGCAAAAGGACTGTGCAAACCTAAAGGTGGGGTCTTGATCCTCACTAACCCTAACTTATAAATTCAGGAGTGGCACCACTAATTATGCTTTAAGGTACTGCTCATCATGAGGAATGAATTCTCTGCAAAAACTGTTAAGAAACAGCGTATCTCTACAGAACACTGCTAAACCACAGGTGTTGAAATAACTATCTGTAATCTACAAGATTTTGTTTCTAAATCCGGGATCAGAACTTTTACATCAAAAGTTGTATTCAAGTAAATATTTTTATTTTTCCCTGTAGTGTAGAATTGATATTTCTTTTGCATGTGCAAATATAAATTTGTAATCCGTTTGCACTCTACATCTATAATTAGTTCTAAATTAAAGAATAGTTACAGCAATAAAATTGGATACCAGCTGAAGCAAAAGGCAACAAAGAAATCAGTGATTTGTACAAATCCCATTTCTAGTTTGAATGCTTTCTACTGTTAGACTATTACTTCTACAACTGTGTCAAAAAACATTTTGCCTCAGAAACTTCAGTTCTGTCTTGCTAAAGTAAATATTCTTAATCTGTTCTAATTTTCTGTCATTCTCTAAGGACCAATGTACCTCTGTTTGAGGCTTTACAGTGCCCGATCAATGATTGTTTCAAGGGATGTCAAGACTCTCTATACAGCCCATTTTGTGCAGTCATTTACCTTTCTAGAAGACTGAACATACAAAGTGTTTTAATTCTGACAAAAAAAATATTGCTTTTTCTCTGAGCTATTTTTTGTAACCTGTCCTTTTCTTCAAAGCAAGTGGAATCTCTCATCTAGCATTTCGATACAACAAGCAATCACACTTAACTTTTCTGCTGTTGTATTGTTTCTAATTGTACCTACTTACATTCTATGTCTCAAAAAAGAAAAGAATGCAACAAAGAAAAAAACCTGGATTATACAAATAATTTATTCATCATACACTTGGAAATAAAATATAAAGTTTTTTCATTTTTTTCCATTATAAGATCTTATTTTCATTTGTTTACATATTAACCCATCACTTCGGGCCAGAATATTCCATGGTAGCTGGCTGGCTCACAGTGACCTTTTTTTTCAAGTTTTAGCAAAACTGGTGCAGTCATTCTGAAGAACAAGATGAAAAGAGTGTTTTTTCAATACTAGAAAAGTTTTCAGAAAGTGAGCTGTGGCATCCACCATACTTTGGAACAGATGGATGAAAACTAATAGACAGCTAATGCTTGTATTAGGGATGTGCTTTTTATTACCTCATGCCAGTAAAATGATTTAATTTGGACAAGATGAAAAGTTTGGAAAATTTGAAATCTGCAGATTCTCAGTAATGGTTTGCTCAAGGCTGGTACCTAAATTCTTCAAATATTTGTTCTACATTGAGCCAGCAGCTGAAGGATGTAGGTTCTCTGCATTTCCATGACTACTTTTTGCTATTGTTGGCTAATGCAGCACTGAAGAGCCAAACTAAAATTAGGGAATTTCTTTTCCGCTTCCAGTGCACAAAAGAGGGGAAAATGGCTCAATTAGGGCACAAGAGAAACAAGTCAGAGCTGGTACGTTGGAAAACAGCAGCAGAGGCTGAGGAAGAGCAGCCACTGAAAAAATGTAAAAGGAGTTGGCAAAGGGCTTCAAGCACTGAGCTACGAAGGAAACCAGATCAGCTGAAGAGGGATGAGGTTGCAAGTACCAGGATTAGAAATTAGTCAGAGTGGGGAAGGCTGCTCAGTGACAGAAAGAATGAAATGAGGCCCAAGGAGGTAAAGGTGATTAGTCAGATAAGGAGTTTCATGAGGAGTAGCCAAGGACATACAACAGCTGTGGGGAAGAAACCAAGATATGAAAAGGAGGGAGACAGGGACAATATATTATCAGGAGGGTAGTAGATGAAAGGCCAATACTGACCTGTGTATGACTGGGGGAAAAAAAAATCTAAAAATACAAGCACTGGACTACAGTCCTTCAAGAACTGGAATATTTTAATGTGTCCAATGATCCTGAATTATCTTCTGCACCAGAGAAAAATGTGATAGGAATAATTAAAAACAGTAGCCACCAAAGCAACTGGGGGCACTGCATTTCTTCAGGTATTTCTGAAGCTTTCACTGGCTGTCATGTACCCACTGCAAGCCAGGCTGTGTGAGAATCTGTTCAGTGTCTGAAGTCCCTGCTGGATCAAGCCCTCTGAGGCAAAGGAATGCCAGTTTCTGGCCCTTAAAACCTTGGCTGAGCTATGAACTAAGCTGCTCAGCTCTAACAGGAATGGGCCAGGTAAGGACCCGAGTGGAGACATCGCCTTGGGCGCCTACAGAGCCGTACAGGGAGGCTTCTGTGGGGCTCCAGTGACGACAGACTCTATTCAAGAAAAATCACAGCTCTGAGATTCCCAATCATTTCAGCATCCTTTCACAGATCTGACCCAGAGAATTTAGTACATCTCTTCACATAGCACTAGATGGGTTATGAAGAAAATCCGACCAGGCATTTCAGACCTTCTAAGAAAAGCTGGATGCAGGTTAGTTATGCAAAGAGGGCCAGAGGTACTGACCTCTGAAAAGCTGGCAGGAGCGCTTGGAATCACTTTCTGATATGCAGCAAGTAGCTGACGAGTAATGATTAACAGATTCCAAATAGCAACTTTAGACCATGTAGCTGTGGTCAGAATAAATGGTTCGTGTTAATGATTTACATAAACATTTCAAACTCAGTGGCACGGAAGTAAGTATCTTTCATTTAGCAGCAAGAATATAGAAGATCTGCCTGAAGGGAAACTGAAAGCTCAGTTATTGTGATACTTCACCTAAGTATCTGAAGTTCCTCCGTTAAATACAGAGTGGTATGTTAAATGCCTGGGCTCAGCTTGTTTCTACATAATCGCTCATGGAATATTTTCTTTCCTCCAGAGATAATGCTCTCACTTGGACTAATAAGACTCTCAAAAGATCTGATTAGTTAAGCTTCACTTAAAATGTGCCAAAGCAAAGTGAGATAGACAATCCCACAACTCATCTCCTTGGTTCTTGTCCAAAAAGCACTGAACAACAGGCTCTGCAACAGGCACTGCCAGTCAGCAAACTCAGGCCTTTCAGAAGAAAAAGGAGAGCATGTTCTGGAGCTGAAGGTTGTTTCTGCTTATGCCCGACCTTTGCAGGATATGGGTCTCCTACTTGATATCAAGTACAACAAGGGCATAGAGAAAAGGCTGTTACTTTGCTTAGTTTTTAAGGGCAAATAAACCAAGACCAGAACCTCCATGAGGTACCTAGGAACTCTTTGGGAACCAACACAAGCCTGGCAGGGTGGGAGAAAAGTGTTGCGTCTTGCAACTGCCCAGAGCCAAGAAGTCTGACAGACGTGTCTCATTCCCGATAAGAGTTCCAGCTGCTAAATGCTATTCTATATGAGTTTCTGAACAATATAACAATCCTAGCAGGCTGTTTCAGGAGGCTTGTAAAGATACAATTCCCCCAACAAGCCATACTATTAAGTAGACAGTGACACTGTTCTGAAGTTCCAAATGTTCTTCAGCTTCAGCTTCTCTGTGGACCTCATCAAGCGTAGTCTCAGAGGTAAAATGAAAGTGAGCAGATCCACTCTCAGAGAAAATGCCAGTCCCTTATGGAAGAACAACCAACCTGTAGCTCTTCAGTGCTGGTTATCATCTTAGCACCTGAGTTGTGGCTGAGGATTCAAGAAGGGTATTGCTTTCAAATCTCAGTAGCAAATGTTGCACGTATTCTCTCAATCAATATAGCCTACCTATTTGCGTTATCTGGCTGAATCTAGTAATGAGCCTCATGGTGATTGTACATACTCTGCACTGACAAGGAAATACCAGAAGAAGAGGAAAGTACACAGGACTCGAGTGCATTTTATGACTACTTCTCTGATGCTCCTACAGAAGTCTAAGTTAATGGATTCCCTCACCAGGAGGTCAACATTTCAATGATATCCACTTTAAGTCACTCTGTATTAATATAAACAAGCAAAGCACTACATGACAAAGTTGTTCTCTTCACCCCGGCAGAGATGAAAATTTTTTTCCCCTTTGCAAGTTTTCCTCTCTCTCCCTGGAAAAGGACACTTCGCTGACTCACATCTGATTAGCCCTGTGTCCTGGTTTTGGCTGGAATAAAGTTAATTTTCTTCTTAGTAGATGGTATAGCGCTGTGTTTTGGGTTCAGTATGAGAAGAATGTTGATAACACACTGATGTCTTAGTTGTTGCTACGCAGTGTTTATACTAAGTCAAGGACTTTTCAGCTTTTCATACTGCCCCAGCAGAGGCTGGGGGTGCACAAGAAACTGGGAGGGGACACAGCCAGGACAGCTGACCCAAATAAGCCAAAGGGGTATTCCATACCCTATGACATCATGCCCAGTATATAAACTGGGGGGAGTTGGCCGGGGGGCACCATGGCTCAGGGATTGGCTGGGCACCCTCAGCGGGTGGTGAGCAGTTGCATTGTGCATAACTTCCTTTGTATATTCTCTTATTGTTAGTAGTATTAGTATTATTTTCCCTTCCTTTTCTGTCCTATTAAACTGTCTTTATCTCAACCCACGAGTTTTATTTTTTTCAACCTGATTCTCTCCCCCATCCCACTGCTGGTGGGGGGAGTGAGTGAGCGGCTGTGTGGTGCTTAATTGCCAGCTGGGATTAAACCACGACACCCTGTTACTGTAGTAGAAGCAGTGGAGAAGGAGAAAAGAACTGGATTCTTTTCTGCCTCATACATCACTATCCACCCACAAAATCTAATAGAGGATAAATCATATTCTCAGATGGGAATTTTCCTATTGATTTCAGTAAGCATAGCAATGGATTTTCTGTATTTGTTTTTTAAATTTTGTTAGCCGCAGAAATAGTGGCTAAAAAATCAAAACATCTGTTGCAGTTCAGCTTTCAGGAACTTAAAGCCCCTAAACCCTCCTTTTGATATGTAGAGTGTGGACATCTGGCTGTGAAAGCTCTGAAACACTGAACACAAAAGCGCATGACACATTTTTACTGAGTCACTGCCGGTCATACAACTCATCCTGAAGTATCATGCCTGCTTCTGAAGCATGAAACCATAGATCCAGATCGTTTCTTCCCACCTCCCCAAGGCTTGTTCCAACCACACTGAAAACAACAACAAACAAAACAAAAAGAGAAAAGAGGAGAGAAACAATCCACCAAACAAGCAGCTATGTGAGCAGAGCAACCCAGAAAGTCAAATTTCCTGTGGATTCTTCTGGAGTTTAAAGAGATCAGTAGCTGGGCTGACATCTTCCCCTGTGGTTAGGCTTTCCTCTCTCTTTGGATATGGATTCTTTGGAGTCTATTAAGAGATGAACTTACAGTGTAATCTATTCTTCAGTGGGAGCAATAAGAAGTCTTTATTCCTTATCAGGCTGCTGTTTTTTACAAAACCTGGAGCAATGTCACACCTCTGAGACTGCCAGTTTTCTCTCAGGCCTGGTTGAAACTTGCTAACAGCTGACTTTTCACCAGATACATACAGAAGCAATGTGACCTGCTTTTCTTGGTAATGGAATTAAAAACAAGTGCTCCAAATAATTAGAAGTTATCATCTTCCCTACGTAAACACACTTGCTATCAATGCTTCCAGTCTTCTAAGTCATTAAAAAACTTTTGAACTTTTGTCTTTATTCAGTTTGTTTTTACAAAACAAATACCAAAAGCTGGCATACACTGATAATGGAGAGCTGTAAATACCTAGGTGGGTGATATTCTTAGAGTCTAAGCAAAGCACTGAAACTAATGGAGAAGCTCCAGCGGGCTTTAATGGACTTTGAGCGTGAACATCTTTCTTCAGCTGGAAGACTAGCTCATAGTGGGTCCTCTGGAAATGTGTACTAATAATTAATAAATGTTGTATCTCCATGGAAAATAAAAAATGATGGGTTTTGGCTGGAGAATGAAAGAAAACACTGAGTTTCAAGATGACCAAATGTTTATATTTTCAAACACATAAGTTTGTTGAAGTTAAGAGAAACTTAGCGCTTTGTACAAAACTTTGCAGAGGTTCTATGACTTTCTGCAAAGTCTTGACTAAAATCCAGCTGTCCTCTTGCACACAATGTATGTTCAGCGTGTGCAGACATTCATGCATTCATTTTATAGACATACACATGTTCTATTAAATGATGCCTAGTCTTTTCCGTGAATAAACTCTGGTTAAAGTAATGTGTCTATCCAAATATGACCAACATTTCGGCAAATGTATTTATTAACAGATTTCAGTCTGTTGTTATGGATAATGCTTTACATTCTAGGTATTTTGGTGACTAGGTTAACTTTATTAATAGCAAATTAATATACTGCGTTGAAAATCTGATCTACTTTTGCTCTTTATTTTGCAGTGATTGACAGATTTATTATAATTTTTTCCTCTTCATAAATGCTTCAGAATTGAGACGATCTAATCCCTCTTTTGCCATTTTAACTTGGTGTTGCAATTTTGTTTACTTAATAAAAAAAACTGCAAGAAAAAGAAGGTAATTTACCCCTTCATAAACCTCTATCTTGTTAACTTCCATCTCTGAATAATGGCCAGTGAGCGTGCAATGTGGCTGGTACAGAAAGGATTTGGTGTAAGCAAAAACAATTCTGATGGTATTGTTAGAAGCTGGCATTTGCACTTATGCAAATTTTTTACTGATTCAGAATAACAATGATTTAATCCAGAAGCACAGTTTAGCACTTGACATGCAAACACAACTGTTATTCTGTTTTAATTTATTTTTTTATATCCCCTTATTAAAAAAAACCAAGAAAAATATAGATAACTCCTTTATCTGTAAAATTTACATTCAGTACGTAGCTTAAAAAATGTGATACTATTAGTACACAGTGTGATAAATATTCTAAGCATACACAACTTCTGCTAGGTGATAAAATATTCTGAGCATGTCCTAAAATGATTCTCTCATCAGAGATGGCTTGTTACCTCCACCATCAGCAGATACTGATAATTAATCAACTGAAATGAATCTTTACAGAATAAACAAATCTGTTATACATGAAGGATGATTATGTTCTTTTGGCTGTGAAGATTTTTCATAACTTATTCATGCCAATGGTGTGCCTGAGTTATGAAGTATTTTTCACTTATGAAATAAATATAGCATCCTTTGTTTGTCATATATCCCCTCTATTTTCTGGGCTTTAACAACATAAATCAGCACAAATCTACCAGCTATGCTGATTTACACCAACAGAAGAATTAACCCTCTATTCATAATCAACATCAATGTTTCCTGAGTTATTTCAGATGCATTTCTAAAACATAGCCCTGGTAAAGCATTTTCAACTGTTCCATTTTAACAATAATGTCTGTGTAAATGCCATCATCAGCCTTAAGACAGAATCATAGCTGTCTCCTTCCAACTTTGTGAATTCCATTCTCTCCTGGTAGATGCAATACACACAGTGGGGGATAGTGTCGTATTTTGAGATGGGAAAGCCATGAAAATATACTACCATTTGTATAGATTTTTTAAACGAATTCATACTTCTGCATGCTGCTTTTATGCTCACTTTTCTTTAAACTATTTAAATGACTAGTTTGGTTTTTCACTGGCAGAAACACTGATAGACAATGAATTTTAGACACACATGTGAAAGTATTTTAAAATCTTATGTTCTAAGGAACAGGAAACAAGATCATGTTTGGCTGACCTCCTCAGCAATCACAGGTGAACAACAGGGTTTAAATTACAAATATGTGTGATATGGTAAAAAAAACAACAGCAAAAAAGTAAACATTGACAATCATCAGATGACATTATAAAATAACCAGAAAAACAGCAAATATATTTGAGGAAATCATGATCTGCTGTGAAATATTATTCAGAGAAAGAAGAATTGTGAATGATTCATTCAGACTGAGTCATACTTTATTTTATTAGAGAAATTCTCAGGGTTAGGCCCACTGTATGAGCACAAATTCTTGGCTAAGATTCACTAAAACTGATGTGCTAACTCACATCAGCCAGACATCCTTTATTAAAAAAAAACCCAAAACACAAACCCACAGAAACAACAACAAAAAACAACCAAGCCCTTGACCTAAGGGAGGGGATACTGCTTCATGCCTTTCCTTGAGGCTTCACTGAGGGAGAGGAGTCAATAAAGAGTTTGAACTATTTAAACAAAATCTGCTCAGGAAAACCGTGTGCTCATTTCTTTTGAACATTCAGCTCTTTCCCATTAGGAATGAGGCCACTTGTTTATTTCTACTATAAGCTATACTTACAGGAAGACATACTTGGTGCAAGTTTTGTGGTAAGTTAAAATACAGCACACTACCCATGCTGCTGTATGTATAACACAAAAGAAGCCTCCTGGAAGACAATTGCTATGTTGTGGGGCAGACAGAAGGTATACTGAGGAAAACAGCTCAATAATTTGGATAGTATCGTAAGCCTTGAGGGCCTTGGGTCAGTCTTTGCTTTACCTCAGCCTTTCACCAAGGTACTCAGTGCATCCAGATCTTTCCAGATCCAGTCCTTTCCAGATCTCTCCAGATGCACTCAGATCTTTCCAGATCCAGGAAGATATTTTCTTGCCTTTAAGCTACATAATACAATGCCTACATTTTAGGCAGCTGTCTGCCCGTGCAAAATCTAGAACATTGTAAGAGAAATAGAAAGTCATAGAAAGAGTAATGAATGTCAGAATAAGATCCAAAATAGCTAGCACACTGAGCTCTGCCTTACACTAGTCAATAGGAAAATGATGATCATTTTATCAGTCCTTTATCAAGTCTAAACAATCACGAGGCCCAGGCTGTCAGTTACCCCAAGGTAATCTTCAATAAGCTCAGAAAAAATCATATGTGCCTACTGAATTATGGTTGTCCTGCTATACAATACCCTCACAGTTAAAACGCCAAGTAGTGAATCAGCTCTCAATTCTCTCTTCTACATGAAAAGTTAAAGCCTAATTTTTCACCTCAAGGACAGTGTCCAGATACTAGGTTGTGGCTTATTTTGGAAACAAGCTACAGCTCTTCCTGCAAAACCCGTCCCCATATGTACAAACAAGCTCAAGATGCCCTGTATCAGAAGAGGGCACAAGAAGGAGCTAACTGTAGGCGGTTTCACATTGCAGACGGGAGCCCTGAAATGATTGTGTGCTCTGTTTTTTGAGTGTTACATGAAAGACACAGAAAAAGCTGTCAGCTGAGGAGACAGAATCTCCTAACTTCTCCAAGAAATGCTTATATGTTTTGTAATGAAAACTGACTCACAATTTTACCCTCATCCCATTGGATTTTACTAGACAAAAGAGTCACAATTCTCTCCAGTCCAGCTGATCTTGGATTCTCCTCTGCACAATGACACAGCTTCACTAGAAAGAATGAAAAATGTTCCTCCTCTATTCCCCAGAGTAGTCTATGGCTTTGTGGTTAAAATATACTGAAAGGAGTATGACACATGGGGCTGAATCTAACCTCAGTCAACAGTGGACTTTGAAAATAAGTTGCTTATGTAGCCAAAGACAGTGCTGTAATCTACTACAGTCATATTGCATGCCATTTTAAAAGTGAACATTAGCCTTCACTGCTTTTTCTATGAAGATAAGGAACTTGGGCCTGCACGTGCACATTGGACATTGTCAGGGACCTGCCAGACCAAACCCTTTATGCTCAGGTTTTCATGTAAGCTAGGTGATGACCTTCCAGCCTTGTCAGGACCAAGGCACTGCTGGAGGCATGCCCAGGACTTGAGGCACCTGGAGCTCTTGAAGGCTGGGAAATGAAGTAGATCCAGATTAGATATAGGAAGGGACCTCTAAAGGTCATCTAGTCTACCCCCCCTGCAGTAAGCAGGGACATCTTCAGCTAGGTAAGGTTGCTCAGACCCCCATCCAATCTGATGGGTACATTCACACTAGATACAATGAGGGTGGTGAAACACTGGCACAAGTTGCCCAGAGAGGTGGTAGATCCCTGGAAACATTCAAGGTCAGGTTGCACAGGGCTCTGAGCAACCTGATCTAGTTGAAGATGTCCCTGCTTATTGCAGGGGGGTCGGACTAGATGACCTTTAAAGGTCCCTTCCAACCCAAACTATTCTATAATTCTATGACTCTAAGTGTTAGAAGAGCTCAGATGCTGTTGCATTTAGGGAACAGTTGAATGAGGCTTCCCAGGGTCATCCTTTTTTGTTTGCCTTTCTGAATTTCACCACCAGCCTACCTGAAACATAGGCAGGTTTCATGCTTGTTTTTTTCCTTGGCAATTGACTCAAGACCATGTGGCAGTATAATGTAAGAACTGTAGTAATTTTCTTAGCAGTCTTAATATGGAAAAAAAAAAATCCCATTGAAGCCTGTTTTCACAAAAATAAAGCTCAATAGGACAGACTTTCAGATTCACATCTATACATCCTGGCTTCTGTATATTTGCAGAATGTTGTATTTGTATTCTAAGACAATTGTTATGCCATTTTCTCTCTGTAATTTTTCTCTTCTTAGTGGTATTATTAAAATAATCTGAGAATGTTTTTTGTTTTTTATAAATGGACTGCTATTATCTATTCATTTATGACAAGGTGACAGTTATCTAGTTTGCAGAGAGGCACTACATGATGTTTTTTGTGTTCATTTGAAAAGGTGTGGTTGGAGGAAGGTTTCAAGTCTGCTTTGCTCTAACTGTTTTTTCTAGGTCAGGGAGATGCAGCAATAAGACAAAGGCTGTGCTGTCTCACAGAACAGCTGAGCACATGCAGCAGGCACACTGATGCGGGGCAGGTAGAAAAGGAAGAGAATCCAGCAAGTGGGAGGGTCTTACAAGAAGCAGAGACTGGAAGACTGCTGAGAAGCGAAGGAGGTAATTACGTTCCCAGGCCTCACAGGCAATGGAAGAAACTTCCGAGGGACACAGAGGAGACTGTATAATTTGCTGAAAAACAGAAAGTCATTAATTCATTGGGCTGAAAACAAACATAAAAAGAGCCGTCTTGCAAAGATTTCTAGTGGACAGGTGCAGATGTGTTTATGAATCCTTATCACTTCCCTGCTGTCTCCCTCTAAGACAATTAAAAACAATTAAAGAGTTAATTGTTCTGGTTTATATTGTAATACCTGTCTTTGAGATCCTTTGCCTTTTTAGTATCGTTACGAAACTCATTTTAAGGGAAGTGCTGGAAGATCCACCTCAAAGCTATGACTAACTTGATATCCCATTATAAACACAAAACCTCACCCCAGAGCTGCTCGTACAAGTGAGCAGTTACACACATGTGACAAGTTCCCTGTCTGCACTACCAGCCTCAGGCCAGCCTGAAGTCCCCCCAGGAGCTAGAAGCCCTGAGGCCAGCCAGAGCGGGCATCGGCAGGGCTGGCGATCGCCCTGGTCACAGCCGTGGGCCTGCATGCCAAATGGTATGCTGCCAAACATGCCCAGACAGGCTGTCTGTAGACAGTCTGCAAACTGTCTGTGAGGCTGAGCGTGCCATACTTGTGGTCATCCTGGGTACAGCCGTGGACTCTAGTGGGGCTGCTTACGTGTCACGTTCACGCTGACTTAGGAACTAAAATGGCATTAACAAAATTTGATTGAAAGCACGGCTAGTTCTCGGGACACCCCAGAACGAAGCCTCAGGATACAGCAACTGGATGAAACATCCCTCAAGCAGCAGTCCGGCTCGCGGGGAAGAAACAGCTCTGGGCAGGAGCGCAGGGTTTGCCGAGAGGCGCAACACCCGCATGGCTGCTGCGAAGGTGTTCGGCATCCTTCCGCTGCTTGCCCCGACCGGCGTGCTCTGAACACCCCGGAGGCATTTCCTCGGGTTAACAGCACGAGTCACTCATTGGCGACATGGTGGTCACTCAGGGCTCTCTCCAGCGGCCGTAGGGGCCTCAGGGCCCCTCAGAGTCCCTCTGAGGCGACTCGGAGGCTGCAAGGCCACCAGCCGTAAACTGAGGAGAAAACCTGAGGTAAACCGGGTCCCCCTCGCAGGGGTGAGGTGGCGCCCGCCCCGAAAGGCCCGCGGCCCGCCGGCGCCTGAGGCCGCATCTCCCGCCACCTGGCCTGGCCTGGCCCGGCCGCGCTCAGCGCGGACCCGGCAGCCCCCCGCGGGGCCGGGCCGGGCCGGGCCGGGCCGGGCGCGGCGGGGTGCAGCCAATGGGCTGGCGGCGCCGAGCGGCCCCGTCCATGCCTAGGAGAGCGGTGACGGCCGGCGCTGGCGGGCTGGTGCGCAGGCGGGGAAGCTGCCTGCCGCGGTCGGAAGGGAGGGGAGGGGAGGAAGGGAAGGGACGGGAAGGGGGTGGCCGCGCCGGGCACAGCATGGCTGCCAAGGTAAGTCACCGCCGGCGGCGGGCGGGGAGGCGGCGCGGGCGGCGGCGGCGGCGGCGCGGGCGGCGGGCTGTCGACGCGCGCCAGCGCGGCCGTTGGCGGCGGGGAAGGGGCCGCGGCGGGAGGCGGGCGGCGGGCGGCTGCCGCGTTTGACCTCGGGCCTGTCCTTGGCGAAACTCGGCGGGTGGCGCCGCCTCCTCCTCCTCCTCGCGGCTCCGCGGCCCCTCGCCGCCGGCCCCGGGGGAGGAGGGGGGTGGGTTGCGGGGCCGCCGAGCGGCGGGGGCGGCCCTCCCCCGGCCGGCGGCGTTGGGTGCCGGCGGGTAGGGAGACGGCGCGGCGGGGATCCCCGCCTGCCAGCCCCGGGGAGCGGGCCTTGCTCTCCGCCGGTAACGCACCACCCGCGTGACACCGCGCGGTCGCCTCCCGCCGCCGGGGAGCTGAGGGGCGGCTGGTCCCGCCGCGCCGGCGCCGCCGCGGCCCGGTGCGGCCCTCACCCGCGGGCACGGCACCCGCGCCCGGGCTCCGGCGAGCGCTGTTAGGCCCAGCCGTGCCTCAGTAAGCACCCCAGCGTACACGTCCTCACACGAAACGCGGGTGCATAAGAACGCGTAGATGTACGCCTTTGTATGCACGCTTATTTTTGGACGAGGGAAGGCAGCGGGTCCTTGGGGCCGCGACTGGCAGGGCAGGACCTTGCGGGGCTCGCCGTGCCCAGAGCGGGCACTGGTGTTGGCCCTGCCCCGCTTGCAGGCCGTAGCGTGATAGTCCCTTTTTGCTTTTCCTCCCATTTTCTCCATATACTTGTCTTTGCCTTCTGTTTTCCCATTTCGTTGTAGTTGCCAGCCGGTTTCATTTCTCAGTGCTCTCCTGTCAGATTGATACCTGTTAGTTAGTCTTTTCTGCTGTTTTAGAGGGATAAATTAATTGAAATGCTTTTTATCAGTTGTTTAATAACACACTTCCATCCCAGAAAAAAATAAGAATTAGCCATTAGCTGGATCAAGACTGTATAAAATGTGGATATTCCGCTTCTAATGGCAGATAGCATTATAAGTAGTGTTGGTATTTCAAAACTTACTACTAGGCTTTCATTAGGTTTCTTTTTTGAATACTGAGACTTTAAAAAAAATAAATTGGCCCACATCCTGCTTTTGTTGAAGTCAGTGATGAAACTTAAATCAAGAAAACATCGGAAAACAAAACTTCCCCAAACAACGAAAAGCAGCACATGTGCTCACTCTGGCTGGAGTTGTACACTTGTTTGTTTCGCTGAGTCCATGACAGTGCTGCTCCTGTCAGTACCTTCCTCGCTGAGAACTCAGGTTATCTGAAATGCATGCTGTTTTTATGGCTTGGGCAGTATGTGATTCCTCTTTGCTAGGTTATACGAAACAGTTGTCCCCAAAGCTTGTGTTTATTATTTATAAATCTTAGCTGTCCAGTCTAGCTTCTCCCCCCCTCCCCCCCCCCCCCATTCCATACACACAGCTTATCAGTTACATCTTGCTAAACTATTGCTGTTAAAAGAGTTAAAAGTCTTCCATTCACTGAATTTATGAACCATTTACTTATCTTTTCCTCTCCAAGCAGCAGTTCTTAATTTGCAATCTGTTTGAATCCATACTAGACACATACACTTAAAAAATGTTGTATGTGCAGTTAGTGTTTGTCTAAATCAGGTAGACGTGTGCAGTTAGTGTTTGTCTAAATCAGGTAGACGTGCGCTCCATGCTACACATTTGCATGGTGTCCTTTTTATTTTAGCCTGATTTATTATACAGTTCAGATCACCAAAATCTATACAGGCATATGTTGGAAAGACTCAACACTTAAGGAGAAACTGAATTGAATATTGTATGTTTCTGATTATGTCAGGCTCAGCAGAGAGATACCTGATAAAAAGAATAATGACTTGTCACTAGTGTCATAAGCATCCTTGGTGCATTGCAAGACAGAGATACAGCACTTTGTACTGCAGGGTTTACAGCCCTCATGTAGCTTCTGAGGAAGGCTTCTGGTTGCAGCTTGAATGTGTTTTGAGAGACTTATGTTTTTAGAAAAAAAAGTAGAACTGGGAGCAGCTAGAATGGATTAATTATTAAGTTACCTTGTGAGGCTTCAAGGGTTTTTTTTATCTTCTTGAGGTAGAACAGTTGCTGTTAAGCACAAGTGAATTTCTATTTTTATTGAAGTCAGTGGCAAAATGTAAGTAGCATTTCATACTCTAACGGTAATGTCTGAGCTCAGGTTCTGCAAGCATACATATGAATAACTTTGCCACGTTAAGAGCTTCTGGGCCTGAAGTTACTCACATGTGCTTGCAGGCATGGGCCTTGATTTGTGTTCTAACTTCCTCACTGATGCATCTCAGTAATGTTTGCCTTTTTCACCTCAGCCAAACAATGGACTGGTGAGTCGAATGATTTTTCTAAAATCCCTTTGGTACCTTTTCCTTGCCAATATCCTGCATGACTGCTTCCTTTAATTTTTTAATTATACCCTTTTAGGCATATGAGTCTTTAGGATTGAATGTAATTGTTCTTTGCTTGCAAGATTTCAAATGTTGACATTTTAAGCAGACTCTAGGAATTCAGTCTGTCAAAAGGAAAACCCAAACGGGATACTGTTAAGGCTGCATAGTTAAACACTCAGGTGTCAAGAAATGGGCAAATCTTTTATGCGTGGAATCTTTCATGTCCATTACAGTGCCATTTAATTATCTTTGTTGTATGTTACTCAGTGTCTTACAATTTATACATTTTAAACAATGTATATTGCACATCAGTGTCTTTCTTAATCTTTGAAAACATTTTCTGAAAGTGTTTTGTGAAAACTGCTCTGCAAATTTTATATGCACAAATTGCCAGTAAAAATTGCAAGTGAGATGTTCCAGTAGATTTTTACCCCGTTGATAACTAAATTACCATCATAGGTACTGGCTTCTTTTTCTGAATTGCACAGAAAACAGGCTATGTGGAAAGTCTTTATGGTAATGCATGTACAGAGCAATAATGACATTTTATATAGTGTGTCATGCTTTATTTCTTCATTTTGAGTGTTTAACAATGCAATCACAATGTTTTTTCACCCCTTTAGACAGATACTTCTAAAGAGAAGTTACATAGTCTAGCTAATGCCCCTTGTCATTCACCTGGTGTGTATTTTACAGCAGAATTAACTCTGCCTGTTGAGTGAATGTAAACTACCCTTGGTCCATATCCTGCTACACAGTTCTGGGCATAGCTGTTGTCTCATGCATGTGCAAAGTGTGACTTGCTATCTTTTTAAAGTCCTACTGCTTGGTGAAATATAAACTTATTTTCAGTGGGAAGTTCTAAGATACTTCTCAATGAGACCTCTTTCCATATCCGATTTTGCCTTTGCCACTGTCCTAATTTGTCTGTTCAACTTAAGGTCAGAAACTGTCACTTATAATGGGAGCTAGTATATATAATATTTTTAAACTTTGTATTTCATAACCACTAAGCTACAATCAGAACAGTTAAAAATGTTATTAATGAAAACTCCAAACTTGAATAATTTTGGTAGATAAAATAAAGATTAGAAACTGTAAAAACAGTGGGCTTAGCATGGAAACACTTGTACACCATTAAATTTCATCTCTGCAATGGATAGCGTGTGAATGATTTTCGATACTTGTACTGAACTGCATAGTACTGATACAGGAGTTGATTTTTAAATACTGTGGAATATCTCTCTTGTTTCTAATGTAATTTTTTTTTGGTGCATGTGTGAACTTCTGTTGCGCACATACTGGTTGCCTCTATTACCCAGAATATATAAAGTATTTTAAAATTACTGTCTTATGAACAAAGTGAACACAAATATCACATGCTTAAAAGCTAGTTGTAAAATGACTGTTCAAGTGAAGGCATGAACTTTACATCAGTACCTGGTGGGCCTACTTGCATGCTTAATTTTAAGTGCATGTGTAAGTCTTTTGAAGAACAAGTGCCTGACTGTCAGAAATAAAAATATAACACAAAGAGATTTTGTTGTTGACTTTACTTACGTGACAATATTTGGGATGTTTCTAATGCAAGGTAAAGAAAATTTGTTATGCAGTTTTTGAATATTTAACAATTTCTTAATTCTCTTTCCACTTGTGTTTTTCTGGAACTGTGTACTCTGGAAGCTGTATCAGTGGAGTTACATATTCTTTCTGGTTACTGCTGTATTTACCTTTAAAATTCTAAAACATTGTCATGTCAAAAATAGTTAGTCTCCATCACAGTCTCTTTGTATGTCTTGGTGTTGATGTAGTCAGACATTTCCCACTGAACACCCCAGTCCTGCAAGATGCATCACCGTGACTGAATTAATTGGAGTTCTGTGAAGGGTTGATGCCGCTGGCCCTGCCTCTATGGGTCTTTTTGTGTGTAGCAGTAATCCAATGCTGGCACTGGGTGATGGGAATTAATGAGGTCTGGATAAGCAATGGTTGAAATACAAACACCATGGCAATGCAATTCTAAATGAACGTGATTCCAAACAATGCTGAAACTATTAGATGCTGGTGCAACCATGCCACGTTGATTATTTTGCTGTCATGCACACCCAGCGTGTCCCTTTGTGCTCCATCATGCCTCTTTGTTCAGCTCCTTCTCCTGTGCTCCTCTCCCCTGTGCTAGCAGTAGGGTGGGGTGTGCCTGGGAACAGACTGAATTCACTCTTCTTGCCCTCGATGATGCCTTTCTTCCCTTCCTCCAGCAAAATGGAAGAGAAGAATTGCATTCCATTACATGTGGATTCGTTGGGCCCTCAGAAAGGAACAGGTGAGGGACCCTAGCATCATGATGGGCTACTGTGTCCATGAAAGGAGTGGAGTCCCTTATGGACAGGCTCCAGCCACTCAGTGAGATGAAAACTGTGGGGTGAAAGTGGTTGGTGAGTAAGGAGAGAGCGAGCTGTGTGTCCCTGAAGCATCACTGAGTTTGTGTACTGTAGAGGTAATAATGTCATGATGCTTAATGGCACCATGGTAATTTTTTTGGATGTGATAGCACCATGTAAGATCCACATGGAAAATCCTATTGCTAGTCTGTACAGGTCCAGTGGTGCTCGCTGATGTGTAGTTACATTTTGGAACTGCGCATAAGTACGTAAATTCTTAAAACACCTTATGTATCACGAGACTCTTCTTTCCACTTCCCCCTCAGAAAAAACATGTGTATTTATGCTGCTTATGACTTATTACTGCATCTTGACTTCTTAAGAGACCAGAATTTGCCTGATAAAGGGACACTGAATTTGTGTGAGTGCTGATAACTTCAAAGCTTTTCTAAGTACAAAGTAGCATGCACGATGACTATGACTGAAACAGAGGAGAAAGCAAATCATTTACTTCCCTTCCCTTCCCTGTCATCCCTGCCATTGTTTATGTGTTTAGTTTCATTTGGTTTCTTCTACTGCACAAGTCTTTGCTTATGCCATTTACCCTTAGGAGGACTGCTTGAGTCCTAATCCCACAAGGTGCACGGCGATTTACGGGGCCCACTGGCAAGAATAATTCCAGGGAAGGCACTCGTGGAGCGACTATCTCGTGGAAAAAGTCCATACAGCTCTCTTCTGCAGTGAATGCCGAGTTACCCTGAAAAGGAGTTTTATTACACTGGGGCTTTTGTCTGAATTGAGTTTATGTGTTTCTTTGTACTACTGTTCCCACCCCCTACACCCCTTTTCCTTATCAGAGCAAGGTGGGAGCAAGAGGAGGTGGTGAAAGAGGTCAATTTATGTCTTTAATATGTTAGAGAGGTACTGATGGGATCGCATGTTGCAACTGCCAGGGGTTTTAACAAGTTTTTGAAACTTGCTCTTCTCCATTCTGGTATCACTGTAAGAGGAGTTGCAGGGTGACCTTGCTTCATGTATAGCTCTAGGAGAGTCTTACTGGACCCAACAGTTATGTGTACATCCTTACATGCACCTTGTCTGTTGTGATGTCAGCTGAAAAGTATGTAAAGTTATCTGGATCTTACCACATCAGGAAATTAATTCCTCGTTCTGTGCAGCTTTGTGTCCCAGGAGGTTAGAGAAGCTGTTCCGAGTGTGCATCAAACAATATGTTAAAGGCACTTCTCCTGTTCCTGTAATGTAGACAAGCTTACAGCCCTGAATGATAACAATGTGTCTTCTGACCAGCTTGTTTAGGCCAATATCTATTTTATTTATCTATGTTGTCCAAGGAGTATGACAAGGAGGTATGTGATACTGTATTTCCTGGAAGATGGCATGATTGTGCTGCTTAATTTTAGCTTCGTTTTTGCTTTTGATCTGTGGAAACGCTGCTGCTTTGGCTATAGAATGGCTTCGCTGTACTGAATAGAGCCTGTATGTTTGTATGGCGCCAAACCTAAACTTGCATAAGGCCTCTGGGCGCTACTGTGAATGCTAATCATGCTGTTTTGCTCCAGCTACAACACAATCTTCAGAAGCAGAGTAGCTGATGTTTTATGGTGCTAGATAACTATGGATAGTAAAACATAAGGTTGCATATTTTCTGGTGCATTCTCTTTCTGGAAAGTATCTGTATCTCAGTCATTTGAAGGGAGATAAAGAGGTCCTTGTAAAAATACTCTTGTCTTCGATTGCTTTGGAATAAAGCAATTTCAACTCAAGCTTTGTTAAAACACTTAAAGGAACACTGCAAATGCATTTTCATAACATTTTAAAATAATTTCATGCTATTTACAATACCTTAGAAACGTGCAATTGCAATTATATTCTTTACCAAAAATGTTACTTGGCCTGCACAAAATCCAGTGTGTTAAAGGATGAAATTGCTCATAAGGAGTGGGTTGTTGGCATTTTTCATTTTCTCTGAAGAGGGGAAAAAACCTAACATTTGAGAGAGAGTGGAGAATTGAATGCACGTATACCAAACTATGTACATTTGGAGAAGAAACAGAAGAAATAGAGCTTGTCACAAGCCTGATCAAATTCCTCTTGTTGGATACTTGTGAGGTCCCTAACCTCAGCTGCTGGATTTGTATGCTTCTGGTGTCTTGCATGCCTAGGCAGCCTGCAAGAACTGTTTCTATGCTGACCAGTAAGGCCACTCTTTGGGTCTCCTTGAAGGTCTGCCTTACTCCCTGGCTTACTCCTGGCCATGTGAAAACCAGAGCCTGGAGTGTAGGCTAAGAAGACTCTTTGGTGTTCTCTAGATCAACATCTCCATGCCTAAATTTTATCCACTTGGCTTTGGAAGTAGAATTAGGAAACCCATCTGAGGTGTCCAGGAACAGGAACCACAACAGCCAGTATGCTGACTAGGCAGCATCTAAATCAGCCAGTGGGAAATGAAAAGATAGGGATGTCCCAGGAGGATTTTCAAATGGCAAGGCTTGCATCTCTTGTTTCAGTCAGGGACACTGCGTAGTTAGCAGCACAAGGACTGAGGGGCAGAGGAGTGGGCCAGAACCGGCTTCAGTTGCGAGCAATTAAGGCAGCCAGCTGGGAGGGGGGAGATTTGGATTCTCTGTTGCCAGCGGTGTTTACGCATTTTGCATGAATGATAACTCCACCTGCTAGTTTTGGAGGGTTGCTGTGCTTGATGCTTACTACAGTTCTGCCAATGCACCTTAAATGTGTTGCATGCGTGGTTGCTGGGCTGGAGTGGAGACGCCTATTCAGCTTGTTTGAAATGTCTGTACGTGCTCAGCCAGGACTGTGGTGCTTCTGGATGTGCACCTTGGTGGAACTGGAATCCTGAAAATCGTAAGTCGCGTGTGCCTTTCTGCTCGTAGGTGGATTGGTTCTTGCATCAGGCTGTGACTGAGGTAGTGGAGCGTGCTAATGGATCTGACCCTCAGAGGCCAAGCAAAGTGGAGCTTGCAAATACATAAACACACGTTTTGTTTGTAGAGAGTGCACTGAGATTGGCAGACTTGTGCCCAGACAGCCAAACCTTTTAACAATGATTTTTAAATCTTCTTAGTGTCATCACTACTTCCATAGTTTTGGGAGGTTACTGGTTCTTTTTTGGAGTTGTAGGCTAGACTGGATCAGGCCTCTGGGACTGGTTCTTTGCCTGTTTTCCCTTCCTGAGACTGAGCTGATAGTCTCTCTGCACTGGTGCTAGGGCTGAACTCACTGTAGCTATTCTGTTAGTTGGGTTAGAATGGAGAGGTACATGTTTGCTTTCTGAACTGCGAGGTCACTGCATTTTTTGAAAGCCAGTGGTAGCCATGAAGCTGTGATTCAACTTGGATAATACTAAACATGCAGTAGCAATACTAATGTAATGGTGCCAGGGTGAATTAGAGTGGGTAACTGACTTGGCAAAAAGTAGCACAGCTTCTTTTTTATATATATATGTAGCTTGCTTTTGTTTGCTTTAAATCAGATCAGTTCCTTAATATGGTTCACAGCAAAGCAGCATGAAGAGTTATGTGGACTATTAACTGTCTGGTATTTACAGATATTTTTTGTATTTTCCACTGCTCAGCAGAGAAATGAGAAGGAATTGTTTTTTACCAAAATTAGGTCTATACTGTTTTCTGTGGATCAGGCAGTTTGTTCGTTGACAACCCTTCATGCTTGGCTCATGACAGGATAACCATAGAGGTGCTAGGGCTTTTTCCCTAAACATAAGAGGCAGGGTGCAAGAACGTAGCCATGGGGATGTAACTGTAAGTTTTGCATAGGCAAAATTGTGAGGTTGTCATAGAACTAATTGGTCAACCGATGTACCCACTAGTTATTTAAATGCCAGTGGGTGACAGTCAGTTTAAATGTTCAGAAGGGGGAAAGTAAAAAATGGAACTGAAACACCAATAAAACTCAGTCACCATTTTCCTCTTAAATATTTATACTAAACTCTTCAAAAGTCTTTTTTCCCATTTTCTCTATATAGCCCGGTAACTGGACTGATAGGAGCATTTTTAAAAGGAAAACTTTGATGTGAATTTTCCATGAAAGCAGAAATAAAAAAATCAGACTGCCCTTGCAAATGGTTTAGTGTTGTGTTGTTTTTTAAAAGGTGTGTCTCTGATTGGCTTATTTATGTATTCAAATGTGAACTGACTTTGCTGTAGGAGGAGTAACTTGTTTTAGGCAAGTTTATGGTGGTATTTGGCTGGATTAGGCTAGCTGGTCCCTACAGGTTTTTCTAACAGTGCTGATCAGTTCTAGCTCAACACCAGGCACAGAAGATGTCCTTAGCCCATAGGAGTCAGGCAGCTGGTGAAATCCTAACTCTCTGAGGCTTTCTTCTCTCTTTAGAAATGTGGGAGAGTAGAGGGGAGTGACTTTAGTGGTGAAGATGATGGAAGCTTGCATGTGATGCAATAAACTTTATGTTTTGTTTCTTAGATTGGTAGTTTTTGAATTATTGATACATATGTGAATTTTTAAGCACTATGGCATTTTATAAAATAACCATATTTAAATGTATAGAGGTCAAAATGAAAAACCTAGCTACAAAGAGGTTTCATGCATTTGTTTTAGGTTACTGTTGCCTTTACGACTGTGACCTCCACATCATCTCAGTCTTGCTTCCTACCAGCCAGTTCATGTTAGCATAAATAATGTTGGTGCTTTGTTCATCCCTTCAGCAGGAGACCCACTCTAAAAGGCTTTGGGCCAGAGCTGGAGGGAGGCTTATAACCTTCTGGGAACAGGCACCTGGGACCTTTTATGGGACTCGTCATTGTGTTGTTTTTCTTAACCCATATATCGTATTTGGAAAACTTATCCAATCTGAGTTTATTGTAATAAATAGTACTACTGCAACTTGTGATTGCTTTAGTTATTCTAAAGTGACACATTTTCTTTACTATCCACATCTGTTTGTGGGATAGGGAGTGTTTTTGTCCCTGTAGCAGCCTTTCTTATGCCTGACAGTTTGTGTTCCTTCTCAAGCACCATTGCTGGAGTTTACTGAATTTAGATGTAGGGTTTTTGGAAGACCTGAGGCTTGCCATCAGTTAGAGCTTCATTTGGTTTTAGGTAGGACATAGTAACACCACAGTGTTTGCTGTGGAAGCTGAGAAGTGACAGTTTTGGTTTTCACCAAGCTCTCGGTCAACTAGTGTCTGAATAGCCTCTTGTTTTAAGTAGATGTTGCAGATTTTCATATGAGTCTGTCTTGTCTCCTAGTCTTTCCACATTTTTGGCATTCTTACTGTTAATATTTTAGGTGGCTGTGATTGCAATGAATAGGACAGATAACTGCTCTTGAAACTGTTAATTCTTGCTCCACAAACTGTCCTTAAGACAAGTGAAGACTTCCCAGCCATATAGTGCTGTTTGAATTATTACTACTTCTCTTTAATTAAATGCAGGTGCAAATAGTGAAAAAAAAAAAAAGATGTTAACACTGCATCTTCTTGCATACTGCTAGGTTAATTAAATTTGATGTAATGTGGAGAGAAACACACAGACATGTGTCTTTATTCAGGCGTGTAGGATCACCTTTTTTGTGAAGTGCAGTGCTTCACAGAAAGCAGATAAAGAATGTACTGCTCCAGCACCTCTCTCAGGTATCTGGGACAGGAATGTCTGTCTGACAGCAAAACAGACTGATCAGGGAGGCAAATGGTTAATTATAAGTTGTAAATTGAAGAAAGGTCTTTCAGAAACTGACCTTTTTAAAGCACATCAAATGCTTTTTGACCAGCATGTCTTATTTTCTAAAAGCTGCCAGAATACAGAATTAAATTCACCTGCTAAGGTCCGAGTTTTGGTAAGCCCACAATGACAATCCTAGAGTTGTAGTTATCTGTAGAACTATCATGAGGTTATATTGAGATTAGCCACAAATTATATAGCTGGAACTTGATTATGTCTTCTGTTCAGAAGAGAAATACTAAGAAGATAGTTTTGCTTGAAGGGTATTAGCATGTAGTCTTTAATTTTTTTCCAATCTTCAGGTCCCACCATAAATCAATCCCATGTGAAGGTAATATACCCTCAAACTCTTAAAGTCTAGTTTTTAAAAAACTTCTCATCAGTATAAAAATTTCAAGGCTTTTAAAGGCTGTTTTTGCAATTACGGGGACCTATCAGAAGGGTAATACATGTGCTTTTTACAACCATGATTTTTATGTCCTTGATGATTACGGCAATTGAAGAATTGCAAAGAGCAACCTTAATTCCAAAGCTGGAATACGGAAGAAGGTGTTGTGTAGCTAGATGACCATAGTTATTAGCCAACCTTATAAATAGGTAGAAGCAGATTTTTTTCCCCTCCTCCTTCAGATGTCTTTACATAATTAGTGTTCTGGAGTATTAGAACCTTGGCTTTTGGGCTAAACAGGTGTTGAGCAAATGAAAAATAATATTTCTGAGTAGTTGTGGAACGGCACAGAGGGGGAAGCATAGGAGATCAAAGTCTGTATATTTCTGGTATAGTTGAACAAATTTTTCTTAAACTGAAAACTTTAGGAAAAGGACGAGAACAGTGATCTGATGTATGTGAATTTCATTTGTTATTTCCCCAATAGTGTTTATTCTTTCTCTCTCTCCATTTGTGACACTGTAATCTTCTTGGTACTTCCTTCGTAATTGAAATTGATTTACTGGAATTCAGATTGTTGTGTAAAATGCTATTGACCACAGATTTTTCCAGCTTCATGCACAATTTTGTATTTATCTTTTCGTGTATTTCAGTTTCTGTAGGTGAGTACTACCTGGTGTTTATTCATTGAATATTTAAAAATGTTCTTACCTGGACCAAGCTTCGTTTCTATCTGAGAAGATAAGTTTAAACTTAGCAGGAAATGGAAGGTTCAAAGAAGGTTCCTTGGCAGGTTGGAGTCTTTTCTTAGGGCTGGCTTTACAAGATGAGGAGAGAACAACAACTAGCACTCTCTGTTCTTTGTTTTTCTTTCTGACGTTGTGTACTGGGAAAAATGTCTGTAGATTTCAGAATATGGAGTCATAGAAGGGCACTCATTTTTTTCTACTTTCTTCCTGATAATGTTTGCATGCTGTCTAAAAGTGCACTTAGTCAACAGGGGAGAATGCTTTCACAAGGATGATCCTGAGCCAAATGCCAATCATCGAGCCAGTAGGAAGAATAAATTCTAATTGTCTTCATACTTAAGTTGCTGTTTCTTATCCCAGCTTCCCTGAACTCTCTCAGCCAATAGAACCATCACTTATTTGGGGTTTGGGGTTTTTGCCTCAGTTAATAGATATTTAATTCTGGGGAGTTAGCAAATGTGCCCCCTTCATCTAAGTAAAGCAGTAAATTATAATAGTTTTTAAGGAGTAAATTAGAGTGAATTATTCAGTGTTTGAGTAGCTTGAGCGGCATCTGGCTACATCCTTCATCAAAGACTGATAGGTGTTACTCAAAATGCAGGTAACATCTATCTCCAAAGCATAAAAGGCCATCAGCAGGATCATGACACAAAGATTCTATGTCTGTGCACACAACTCTGGTTTGGAGGTGTGCACACATGGTTTCCTACGCTGAGAAATGAGATCTCATCTCCTGCCTTAATGCTTCTTCGTACTTCTGCGTGTTTGTGTTGGTGTTTTGCGTTTTTTCTGCAGTTCTTTTATGCCAGGTGCACACTACAGCTTCTTAGTTGAGTCCCTGGTCTGGTGTGTGATGTTACAGTGAGGGAGATAGACTAGGATGTTGTCCTGTATCAGTAGCAGGGTGGGAGGCTCCCTGCTTAAAGGACTTAAATTGAAAGGTATGTTCTGCAGTAGCAGTCAAGCATTATCATCTGTCCTTTGTTACGTGACTTTCCTGTCACATCCATCCATTGCGTGACCTGATACATAGGTCTGATTTTAGGATAGAAGAAAAGAGGTCTGAAAATTAGTATTACTGAACAAACAGCAGGCTGTTCGTTATTATTGTCATCTTTCTGTGCCTTGGAAATACGGCCTGTTTCCACTCTTCCTGGATCCTTGGCTACTAAAACCTCTTGGTCACGTATTTTATTATTGTAGGTCTTTATCATGTTTGACAACTACTGTTTGATGGAACATCACTGATTTAACAGATCTTTGGCAGAAGAAACCTTTAAGTGAGGCACCAAGTATGAAAAGCCATTAGAAAAAACGTGGTATGTAAAAATACTGTGTCTGGCTGATTCCTGCTCTCAGCCCATTGTGCAGTCTGAATCTGACTAGAGAAATCTTCACGTGTTTAGGGGAAGAAATTTTTGAATAATTTCACATTTCCATTAAAATAGTTTTTGTCACTGACATCAAGTCAGCCTTCCTCCTTCCTGTCACTTCACCTGTCTAATGCTGCTTGCCATTGTGTGTCAGTCTAACTGGAAACTACTTTGTAAAGATCATGAATTAGTCCCGTGTTGATGCTGTTCAAAAGGAAAACATGGCAACAACAAACTTTCTACAATTGCTTTTACTCTGTTCACACACCCAAATCAGTTACTTGGTCTGCATCTTTACTTTGAAGACTGGTGTGAAGCTGTGGGTTCAGTCTCTTCTGCATTGTGAACATTGTACTACGAAAGTTTTGGGTTTCTCTTTTCTTCTCACAGTAGAAAATGATAGTGACTGTAAACTTACTGCAATTTGCTTTTCGTGTTCCATTACACGGAACTTATAGATTCAGTATCTCAGTTATGAGAATAGCCCAAACCAGAATACTTAATTCTTAAGTGTGTAAACATTCAACCCAAATACTGTATAATTAAAATAGCACTTAATAGTTCCTTGTTCTGTGGGCTATTGACAAGTTAAGGATAGTGAACCAGCTTTTTCCCTTTTTTCTTGTGGGTGAGTGGGGAGAGAAGGAGGGAAAGAGGGAACTGAACTTTTGAAAATGTTGTAAGGAGCTTAGCAAAGTATGCACAAACAGACTGTCAAACACTTATTTTCCTTTCGTGTTTTTAGAAAGTTTTATACAGAATATGTGTCTACAATTCTTTTGTGGCTTTGAAAACCTGGAGGTACTTTGTGTTGTGTGTGACCTACAGTTTGATTAAACAAAGGGATATATAATGAAAACTAGTGTGAGGTCTCCTGGCTTTTCTGTTCACTGTTTGAAGACTTCCTGGGCTGGCACAGATTGCAAAAGCTGTCAGGAGTAATCACTGCTTGATCGATCATCCAGTGTTTTTATGAGGCAAAGCATTAATTTTTTGCATTTCAAAGGGCTGGATCAACTGGTCAGAAAGAAGTTTTAGGAATTTTACTATGTTTTTGACAGTTGATGACAAAAAGTGAACTACATTGTCAGCTGATGCCAGTAGCATACTGCGGGATGGCTGACGTACTGCTCTGAATTCATTTGGTGATGTCAGGGTGCTGACATCAACCCAAGTGTCCAAGGAATGAAATGGAAGAACTCCTGGTTAATGAGAAATTGAATGAACAGTGCTAGAATTTCTCTAATATCTTAAACTCTGCTCCGTGTTTGGTTAATCTGGTATTTTTAGATTTTAGTTTAACTGCAGTGCCCCCTAAGAAAATGGAAATCTCTTTCTTGGGGGGGGGGGGGGTGGTGTTAATTCTGTTTTCCACGCTGCTAAAGATGCCTGCCTGAAAGTAATTCTAGGATTTTTTTTTTAAAATTCCTATCTTTAAATCAAAATACTCAGTTTGACATCATCATAATTTCCACTGCAACCAAATGATCTCACAAAAATATTCTGAGGGCAGTGCAGCAGAAGTAAATTTAATGCTTTAATGAAACAGTTATTGCTTTATGCAAATATATGTAATAAAATAGACTCACAGATGAGAAGCCAAAATGATTCAAGCTAAAATCAGAATAGTTTCTAATTAAAATGTATTAAAATGCTGGAAATGTTTCCGCAGTTTCTTAAGGAGATGAGAAGTTTTTAATTATTGTTGTCAGGTATCTTACAACTTTTGCAAATTACAGAGAGTTATTGTGAACTCTTTTAACAATTTTGACTGAGTTGCAGCAAGACACTGGCAGATAAACCTTTAGTATTAGAGTTACTGCCTTACATAAATGATTTAGGTCTTCATTGGATTATTTAATATTCCCACATGAAACTGCAAATTATTTCCAAATACCTTCTTTGATAGCTTCAACTTTCTGTTCAAGCTCTTAACAAGAATGAAGGTTACATGGCCACAGTGGCCTGTGGTAACTGTGTAATCTGCTAATATTTAAGCACCAAGCATTTGTTTATTGTTAATACTGAAGATAAGAATTGTAAAAGAAAATGTTAAACTGCCTTTACTTCATAATTGCCCTGTCTTCAGGGAGTGGATTTCATAATTTTAAACTGAAACCCGTCTGATGGGAGTTGGACAAACGGTGATACCGTTGCTTGCAGGGAAAAGAGAGCGTGTTTGCAAACTCGTATTTTGGCATGTATTTTGAGATGACAGGCAAAAATCTTTAAGGGAGAGAGAGAGACTTTGTTATTTGAAAGTCTAGGTTTTCCACAGTCAGAGGTTGACTCGCATGTTTATCTGGAAGGTGGATAGCTATTGTGACTCTTTCAGCTTTCACAGAGCATGGGCCTGCTCCCCATGACCCAATACTCCACTGTGCTGAGTGCTGAACAGACAGAAAAGAAAAGAAAAAAGAACGTAATTTTTTTTTTCTTATAGTTTCAAGTAGCACAGTGTTATTATTTGCCTAAGTATGTGGTGGAATGCTGCTGTTATTTTTGTTAGCTATGAGGAAGGGTTCCTGACCACAGGACTTAAGATTTTCTTTGAGTCTCATCATTTATAGCCTTTAATAAGTTCGCTTTGTGTGTGTGGTGCTGTTTCCATTGTGCAGTTGTCTTTTGTTCTTTTTAAGGTTGTAGAATTGGATCCATGCACACATAGGGATTCATGCCCACTCCCACACCCTCCCCAGTTCTCTGAGCTGCTGAGGTGTAGCATTTTCAATAGAGTTGAATAGATGGATTTGATTATAAATAGGATCTTGAAAAGTGAACTTCTGTGTTCAAAGAAGAAAACACAACACTGAAACAAAATACATTTACCTGTCAGTTATTCCTACATAATTCCTGTCATGCAATTATTAGTCAAGATGTGTAATGTATAGGAACTTTTCTCCAGCACATTTCTTTTACTTGCTCATTCACAAGCATGAAGTCACAAATAACTACAGTTACTCTAGCAACAACTTGAGACAGACCTTTCCATAAGTTTTTAGACACTGATTGCACATCCATATAATATTTTTTTTTCCTTATTACAGAAGTAGTAGTATCTCTTACCTGAGAGCAGATCATTCTGTTACGATACCCCTGTATGGCACTGCTCCAGGCTTGCTTTCTTCAAAGGGCAGCAGTTTTTTTGTTTATTGCTGCAAATGATCCTGCTCACTCACTGGGACCTTGTGTCATAGTATAACTTCCATTGCATTGACATCTGGTAGAGAAAATCACAGAGAAGCCTTCTGTAACACTGTTCAGGGTGTCTGTTTCTGCCATTGTTTGCTGTCTTGGTTCTGTAATTTATGAAGGTGTCAGATAAAATATGGGACGCATCTTTTTAGGTCGCTGTCAGCACTCCATGGCGTCAGGTGCGGTGCAGCACTCTCAAGAAGTTCCCTGGTGGTGAAGCATTATATCTATTGTTTTGAATCTTTTGATTTGTGACTTGTCTTGGTAGAAGAACCTGATCATTTAGGCTGTAAAAGCTGCTTTGTACTGTGCCAGGGGCGGAGTAAGCATTTGGGTGTTGGGGGCTGGAGCTAAAAGCCAGGTGAAGCCAGGAGTGATTGTCTCTGTTGAGCTGTGAGCTGCTGGGATCCTTGAGTGCCATGAGCACCAGGACCTTGGAGAGGCTCGTTAGTAGCTTATATGTTGCATTCAGTGATGGCTTTCCCAGAGGTCACTGGTGCTCTGCATAGCTGTGAGACGATGCTTCCTGAAGGTGTCACCTTGTGAGAACCATAGCGTTAAATGGCCTTGTGTCTTCATTGTCGCTTACCTGTTGCTTAATCCTGGTCCAAATACATATTTTATGCTAATAACATTGGGTGCCAGATAAACTTTATGCTGCCCTAATAGTCTGCTACTTCTCCCTGACAATTTTTGAGTGATAACAGCTATCTAATCTGCTTCCTCCAGGAACTACTTTTGATCTTGCTGTTACACTGGAGAATTTTTCTATCCTTTGCTTCTTTGGACGAGATGACTATTTTCCTGCCAGATGTAAGCCTGAAGTTTAGCTCTAGAAGATGAATTGCTGGCACTGGGAGGACTGCTTTTGGAAGATGAACGTGAGGCAGTTGATGTCTTGAGCTTATGGTCAATGCACTGGTTGTATGGTGCATTGTCACAGAACAAGCCCTGGGAGAATCAAAAGGGAAAGTTTAAACTGGGCTCAGATAGCCACCAAATATGTTTTAGCAGGTTGACATTCATTATGCTTAGATATGCCTCCATTTCTGAAAGGTGTAAGGAAGCAAAAGGGAGAGCAAAGTAACAATGTTAGCTTCTATCATCCCATCCATCTATGGTGAGCAGGAGGGAGGTATTTTTGAAAAATATCCATGAGTTGATGGAAACATCATTTGACCATTCTCATTAATAGCTCATTTGAAATAAACTTTTTTACTGAAGAACCCTTAATATGTATTGTTCTGGTTTAACCCCAGCCAGCAACTAAGCACCATGCAGTTGCTCACTCGCTTCCCCCCCACTCAGTGGGATGGGGGAGAGAATCAGAAAAAAAAGAGTAAAACTCATGGGTTGAGGTAAGAACAGTTTAACAGGACAGAAAGGAAGAGAATAATGATGATGATGATAAAATTACAATAATAATACTAATAAAAGAATTGGAACAAAACAAGTGATGCACAATGCAGTTGCTCACTGCTCACTGACTGATGCCAAGTTAGTTCCCGAGCAACAATCCGCACCCCGGGGCCAAGTCCCCCAGTTTACATACTGGACAAGACATCCCATGGTATGGAATATCCCTTTGGCTAGTTTGGGTCAGCTGTCCTGGCTGTGTCCCCTCCCAACTTCTTGTGCTCCTCCAGCCTTCTTGCTCGCTGGGCATGAGAAGCTGAAAAATCCTTGACTTAATATAAACACTACTTAGCAACAACTGAAAACATCAGTGTGTTATCAACATTCTTATACTGAATCCAAAACATAACACTATGCCAGCAACTAGAAAGAAAACTAACTCTATCCCAGCTGAAACCAGGACATGTATAATTATTGCATTTTTTCAAGTGAGTGGTGAGCTCTAGTTTGCTGAGATACATTGGTTTATGTAAATATTACATAAAGGCCATAGCGAAGTAGCTTGCTTGTGTGTCTTTGCATCACAGTCCTGAAGATCATCTGAGTGAAAACACGTTACAGAGGAGATATGAGACAATAGGAAATATTACTTTGAGGAAGAAGATGGGCTGATGCAGTCAGAGTACTGTAGCAGTTTATGATAGGTAGGTAGGGAAAGTGATTGGAGAGCTGAGCTTTTTCTGATACCAACATGACAAGTGAAAGAGAAATTTCTGTTTTTCACAAAGAGTTGGTTTCAGGTTCAGTTTCTCACTGTAGTGTAGTGCATCATGTTTTGTTGTAGGAATTACAGCAATTGCATCCTTGTCCTAGTCCAGAGGCTGACTACAAACTAATAGTCCGGTTTGTTCCTAACCGCATCTTCTGATGCATGCTTAGAGTTTGGAGTCGATAGTATTGGTCACAGTATGATGCTTTTTGCTTTTATTAAACAATTTGGCTGAGCAATGACAATGCCTAGCTATTTTTACCTTAGTACCGGGCTAATTTTATGGTCCTTCTGTTTTCCAGGTCTTTCAGTAGGAAAATTGTAGAAGTACACAGCCTAAATGTCTTTTTACGTAGCATTAAGTAGCTATTCTTGGAAATTCTTGTAGCAGTTTTCCTTAAGATATACACTACTCCCACATTGGTTTCTGTACCTACTTGGAAGCATTGGACAAACTGGACAAGCATTTTCCTGTGTATATGTAATTGATAACTGTGTGTTGGTCCTGAGTCAGGTTGTGTGCAAAAATACTATGGTTTATTGGGAATCTCCTTCTGCAAGAACCATCTTATGAACAAGCCAGCTGCATTTGCTTTGGGACTTTGAAAGTAGAATCAAAGCTAGCAGCTGACTGCCCAATAAAGTAGTCTGTTAGCTTTGATGCATTTGGGGGAAGTGAGACTTCCACTACCATGGTACGGAAGCTGAACTGGGAATTGCCCAGGATTTATAATTGTGACAGAGTGAAGATAGATGCGAATAGTTTTGCCTGAGATTTGCTGTCTGTTAGCTAGCAAATTTTGTTCTGCTTCACCATTGATGGAGTAGTCTCTGTGCAACTGACTAGTTTCATTAATGTTTATTTGGTAGCTCTGCATACTCTATCAGCCTGTAGGATCTAAAAAGACTTCGTTGATTAGTGTTAGTAACATTTCTTTTTCTTAGCTTAGCTAGGTGTTATTGGATAAAAGAATGCAGTAATTGCTACTTAGTGTAGGGTTACACTTTTGCAAAACGTAATTGTAATGTTCGACAATGAGGATGAGAACTGTTTTTAGAAAATAAATGGTTTTGTCTCAAGGTGACTGTGCTCAAACTGATCAGGCTGAATGTACCTGCTTAGTAGTTACCAGCTTCTCTTACAGTGCTTCTTACCCTAAGCCTTTGGGTAGGTATGCCAAATGCCATCTGATTATATTTTCCTAGGAGAAATACTCAGCTTACTGTTAGGGAGGTCTGGCAAGAATGTCTATTTGATCTGCATTCTGTGCCAGCTCTCCTTGCAGTTGTCTGCTTCCCTGCTTGGTGAGCTGGTCCACATCTTGCTTGCAAACTTTCCCGTGATCCTGAGTTCTGTGTAGTTCACTTTCCATTGCAGATTACAGTCAAATTTTTTTACTTGGATTCTGTTGAGCAGAAGGAATGGCAGTGCTTTTGGTGAGGTGAGAATATGCTGAAGCTTGTTGGGCTAGTAAAAAACAGTTATTGGGGCAGCTGAAACAGGAGACAGTGCCTTGGACAGATGTTGATGCAGAACACTGCTGTAACGTATGATGCTGTATGTGATGATGGAAGGTGACCAAGGGGAGTTGCTGGGTTAGAACAATGATCATGTATGTTTGTGGTAGTACTAGTGTAAATATGGAAGAAGGGTGATTCTCATTTAAGTAAGCAAGTTAGTTTTATTAATATACAAACTGGAGCATTGTTTTAGCATAATACTTACACAGTATTAATAGATTTCTGGTCTGAATTCAATCTTGGCCAGTAACTGCGCTTTAACTGGTTTCCAATATTCCAGTCACTCATTTAAACAGGAATGTAAGGTCAAACCCTGGTTTGATCTCCTCTGGAGTGGCACATTTTGAGTGTGTATGTATACTGTTAGCCAGAAGGAAACATTACGGTGATCTAATCTGACCTCTTAAATAAACTGGGCCACATGTGTTTGAGTCTTACAGGTGGACTCAATAACTTGTGATGAAACTAAAGAATACCTCTAGAATACATGAGGTTTCAATCTTGATTTGAGGTCTTTTAGTGGTGCCAAATACATTGCATTCTTTAGTCGTGTTTAAGAATGGAAGAACTTTTAAAAAATAGTCTACATTTCAACATGAAGCTACTAGAGCTTGTGATCACTTGTTAGGCCTTTCATCAAACATCTTCTCTCTGTATGTGCCTGTAGATGGTGTTCTCTAGAATTAAATAGATTGAGCTCACTAGTGCCCAGCAGCGAGGCAGCCCTGCCACAGCTCTCATTCTCTGCTTGGAGAATGGCTGCTCTCCAGCATCTTACCTGCTTGGTGTCAGGAGTTTTTAAAGATCATCAGGGTAGAGGGGGACATCTTTACCTCCATCAACTTTCTCCTTCATGCTTGAAGGTCAAACTGTGAGGAAGAAACAACATGAGAGATGTTTATCTCTTTATCTTTGGTTAGGACTTGCTGTTGTCCCAATAAACTTTCTGGAATGTTGTAGCAATTCCCAAGTATTCCTGGATCCCCATCACCTTTCTGCTCTATCCAAATGATGGCTACTAAAGTGATCTTTACCATAAAGGTGAGAAGGTCAGACATCTTATGTTTGCCATTAGGTTAATGCTATATTGGCATTAACTTTGATGTTCCTGCTGCCCTTTTTCCCTCTTGCCCACCTATGTTGTTGTTCTTTACTGGGTGGAGTACACTTACTACTTTATTAGTCCTTTTGTATCTCTTGATACCATATACCATCTGACAACCTGTTCCTTCTGTCATATGTATGACAAATATATTAATAGAGTTGATTGGAAATGTAATATAATTTTCTTTGATTCCCAATGGATTCTATTTTCTTGTGTTGTACAGTTATATTTTTCTGGGAAGAGACAGTTTGCATTTGTTATTGAGGGTGGAAGTGAGACTGAAAATGCATGTCACTCTAAATTGAGCATAAGTCAGCAAGGAGAAAAGAGCTCTGCTGGAGAAAATGGGCTGAAATTAAGATGAAGGTGCAAGGGAGTCTAAGGATATGAACAGCTCCAGCATGCAAATCAACCCGTGTGTTACTGTCCCTCACTTAAAGAGCTTTCCCTTTCTCTGTGCACCCTCTGTCTCCCTTTGCTGAACGTCATTGCTAATGGGAGGGTTTCGGTGTCTTTAAATTTGGTTCTTATATTGCCTGTGCTGGCTTGTTCTTCGTATACATTATAATGCACATGTACACATAGTATGTTGGCTAAAACTTCCAAGTATCTACCTTAGGAATGAAAATCCCTGCTGACATTTTCTGTACGTTATCCCAGTCTCTTCTGTAGCGTTTCCTGACTTTGTTATAATCCTGCACTTTAGTTTCTATACTCCCTGTTGTCTCCTGTTTTTTTAAAAATAAATGTTTGTTGGAGAGATTTCTTCACTGAACCTTACTTATTAAAAGTTACTGGGTTTTTTTAGGTGTTAGTGTCTGTTACAAAGCATCTCTTTGTGAAGAGCAGTAATAAGCATTTCCCTCAGATCTGTTTTATCAAATGCCTTCTCGGGCAACTAGACAGATGTCATGCCTACCAGCTCATAGCTGGTTTTCTCTCAGGCTTCTTATGGAGAGAAGATAAAGTAAAATGGAGAAGGCTTTCCAGTAACAAAACACATCACCTAAGCCCAGTTATATGAAAGTCAGTAAATATCATCTGAGTGGACTGAAGGAGAAGCAGCCTGTGTCTGTGGGTCACTTTTCATCAGGCACACTACCTGTTGGCTTGCAGTCTTGTTGGCATCAGGTTACTTAGCCCACCTTCAACTGCTAACATAACTGGGAACAATTTTCGGTATGGTTTTGAAAGTGATATTTTGACCTTTTCCAGAAGCGGAATCTGCTAGCAACGCCTGTCATCGGGATCAGTTCTTGTGTCCGTGTGTGCAGCTTCAGCTTTGCCCACAGCTGGGGATGGATGAAAGGCTAAATTAAATACTTCTCCTTTTAGGACTGGTATGGCTGCATTAGCATCAGCCCTCCTGAAGCTGTAACATAATGTAACAGAGGCTCTTAATTAGGGTCAAATAGACCTTTCAGAATGGACATTGGTGGATGACACATGGACAAACCAATTAATGTGGTGCTAACCATCCCTTTCCTATCCTATTTCCCAGGAAATGGAAGAATGTGGAAGTAGAGTGTGGGAAATGGAGGGAAGCTGTGATCCACAGCCACTGCTTGGGCTGCTGTTCTGCAGTGCCTCTATGCATTCATTGACCTGACCAGCTGCAGCCTGCCTTTCAGTATATGGTTTGAAAGAAACTTGCTGTAAAAAACCCACCAACCCATAATCAAAAGGGGGCTGAAAAATGGCAGCTGGGCTGTGAGCATATTTTGTCTCCTGAGTTTCTCAAAATATTAATGTCAGTGAAACCAAAGGAAAATGAGCGTAAGTTCAGCTATCGGCATGTACCCCTTTCCTTTGTTCTTTTCATCCCTGGTTTATTTAGGCTTAGAT